>NC_086371.1:5110000-5713750 GCF_036324505.1 Eleginops maclovinus
GTTTTACTGTTAAAAGCTCGTGTTGCACTTTACTTTTTATTTTTTCATGAAACGCATGTTTGTCATCATGATTTGGAGCAAACATTACCAAACTAACATTTCAGCAAAACAAATCGCAGATGTGTCCCGTAAGAGACCTCATGGGAAGACTTCCCCTGAATACTTTAAATGCGATGTCATGTTCATTACCAAATGTAGGCTCACCATTTCCAGATTCTAAATATGTAATATTTTCTCTTTTAAGGGAAGAAAATTCAAATGTTCTTCCACTTTGTGTGATGCAGAACTTTCTTTTTTCTCAAGTTGTTAAGTACTTAATATATTCTAAAATCTAGTTGAAGTTCCCCCTGTCCTCCATTTCACATAATAGTTTTTTAACCTTTTTTAAGTTGCAAAACGTCTAATTCTAAACGATCCTTATGTAATCAAGGCTTAGTACAAATATGCAACAGACATACGGTATATAAAACACACTGTACATGCTTTGGATGCACTAATCTATTTATGCAAACACTAAATAAATAAAATGATAAAGGAAAGAATGAAGTTAATGAGGAGAAGGAGGAGAAAAGCAAAGAGGAAATGAAGGAGGACAATTTAGAAGAAGACAGAAAGAATGGGAGATTTAAAAAAGCAGCAGAGGTGAAAAAGAAAAGAGAGAGTTGAGTATGGAAAGGAGAAAGAGAAGATATAGAAAAGGTGAGAAAGGAGGAATAAAGGGAGAAGAGGATGGCTGTTTGCGACATCTATTGTTTCTCAAACTGGAAGGGGAAGCTGGCTTTGTTTTGCTCCGGGGCACGAGGAGTGTTGAGAAACAGGAAGCCAGGGGACCGGCCCATCCTCACGGACAGCTGGTGCCCTCCGATAGCTGTTCCCTACTTCCTGTTAGCCACATACAATGGTTCCCACCCTCACCCAGGCCACCTGGAGACCAAGCCGACTGATATATATGACGTAAACAGACTCTATTACACATGATACCATGTTGTAAGAGCCACTAATATTCAATTAATGAACATGTCTCTCCTGACGTCCAAGAATCCCACACATATGATACGCTACATGAAATTAAAGACAGTCTTTAGCTATACACATTCAATTTGAGACAGATTAGCACTTGCCTGGTGATGACCCCGCAAGTTGTATTTCAGTATTTCATTTCTTTCCAGTCCCATGCTTCTTTTTTTTTTTTGGTAACTGTAGAGCTAATTTGTTTTCAAATTCTGAACTCACTGTGAAGAAAGTTTTGAGCCATTAGTCATGTATTGTTGAAAGTCCAGGACACTTAATAGGACATATTTTATGGTAAATTATGGGCCCTCCTGCCAGCAGCTAAACGTCATAGCTAACTGCTTCGCTGTCATGCCCATAATCCCAATAAGGAAAGGACCTCTCGGATATTATTGGTACAAAAAACTAGGTCGAGTTCAAGTCCCCTTCAGATAAATGTAGAACTTGAAAAACTTAACATGCAAAAGTACACTTTCTCTTATTCCATTTTTTTCTCAGAAGCTTAAAACTCAGGTGTGAAAGAAAAACTGTTCTTTTAATGCTTTATTTGTCATTCCTGTCCTTTGTTGACAGCACTCAATAAACTAAAGTGCGAGTAAAGTAATGGCACACAAGAAAATAACAACGGCAAACAATAATCATTTTCAAGCAGAGTCCTCTGTGTTGTTTTGTTAGAAATGAATTGCAGGTACCTCCTAATGTGCTTTACTTTCATGCCAGCAGGCTTTTTTGTGCATGAGTAGGCGTCAATTATTTCAGATATTGTTTTAGAACGAAAAGGCTACAATTGCCGGCCGCCTCAGAAGAACCACATTATGTCTTTAAAAAGGACTATCTCTTTCTTCTCTGGTCAAACAGAGCAACAAAGCCACTGCTCACGCCCGCTGCTGTATATTTTCATCAGACTCTCCGATAAAACACCGAGCCTACGCCCACAGATTCACAGATGCTGCATTAAAAGATCGCCTGGAGAATAACACAAATCCAAACTTGTATTCAAATCAATTTTCACTTCTATTAGTGACCGACATGCAAAATGTTGATGTTGAGAAGAGAATAAGAAGGTCATAAAGTTTAACTTATGTTTCATTCTTTATTCCTCTCTTTGATGGTGATTCCTTCTTACTTCAATTGCATCGGTTATTCAGTTTCACCCCTGATTTGAGGCTTAAAGTTACATTGATCATCGGTAATACTTGTAAAGTATTTTCCACATAGTCAGAATGATTTCTTAAACGCTGCTTAGAGGAAAGTGACTCATTTAAAATATTCATTATCATAAAATGTTTAATATACTCGTATTACACGGCAAAATGCATGTAATTATTGATGATGAATGCACTTATGGTTGAGAAGATACAACTCCCTTGCATCATGTTTATGTATTGTCGTGGAGAAGCCGTCATGATAACTGTTTAATAGTTTACAAGCAGTAAAGGGAGGCTGTGGCACAGTAGGATAGTGCGCTGATCTTCGACTCAGGGGAGAGCTGGTTCCAGTCCCACTGCAGTCAGCATGTCGTGGTGTCCCTGGCCAAGCCACTTCACCCCAAATTACTCCTGTGGGGGTCGCTCACAGTACTGAATGTATGTAAGTTGCTTATGAATAGAAGCGTCTAACAAGTTATATAATGTAATGTTACTGGCTAGAAGGGAAAGTAAACCAAAGGGAGGAACTCATGCGTCAGGAACAGGTCTCCTTTATTTTCCCAATGCCTTTATAAAAGCTTGATAAAGAGTTGTCAGCTGCTGCCTCTTGTCATGGGAATCAGGCAATTTCTTCCGATAATTGTTGGTGCCACACTCACAAATTGCCAGGACACAGTAAGAGATTGATTACTTATTTTCCGCCCTGGATATCTAGCGGCTGTGAAAAAAAAAACAGGTTATGCGAGGTAGCCAACACCAAGATGACCTTACTCAACTCCGACTCAGTTTGGTGATACATTGCTCAAACCTCACACAGAGAGGAGAGGAGGCCAGTTGCAGAGAGGCAACGATAACAGGCTTATCGCCGGGTGAGAAATAGACAGAAATAAGTAAAAGTCTAAATGTTCTGGCACTGACCGAACAATCAACGGGCAAAACCCAATGGCTTATTTGCCAACAGACAAGACGTTGCAGTCAAAAAATGGCATAAAATAATAGAAACACAACGGGCAATTTGAAATGATTCCCTAACTATTTTTTTGTATCACTTAATACTGTGCTTTTTCAGATTAATGGCTAAATTCCAGGACTGAAGAACTGCTCTAAATAGTTCAAATAGAAGATACAGGAATTGGATGTCTTGCTGTGGTCGGTGCAAGATGTTTTTACTGAAAGCAAGATACAGGAAACCCAGTAAAAATGGACTTGTTTTCACATTTTTACTTGACTTTCTCCTGCTGATTACAGTTGTTATAATAAGTATAATGATGTACGTATGTAAACGTCTCAATATCTGACTATGTTAATTAAGTGAATACATGTTCAAATAAGAACTGTATTCTCCATTTGGTTTATATTTACTTGTGGTATCTTGTAAATCCATCAAAGCATGGCTCACTTGTTAGCATAACGTAATAATACAATCATAATTTACATTAATACTTTTTAGGATTAAATTTAAAATAGTAAAGCTGTGTTTTAGTTTGCCGGTCTGGTTTTATCTGTACGTGGTTACTGTAAAATATCTTTAAACATCAATATAATTAAATGAACCTGCAATCTCTGATATAAATCAGATCTGTAAATAGAAACGCTGCTGCTCTGACCTTCCAGCATCTTGTTTTTGTTTGTTGCTTTTAGAAAAACAACATAAACTATCAGAGGCAGAGGGACAGGATCCATCATTTTTCTATCCACTTTTATGTCTTAATGTGTCAAACTGAAGCTTTTTTAGTTTGTTTTTTTAGATTTAAAGGCATGTAATCAGGCTTATTCTTAGCTCATGTCTTCTAAATGGAGCCTGTTAATTAGCTGTGAGCTGTAACGGCATTTATTTAGTTTTAGAAAACATATATCAGGGCTACATGCATTTAATGTCCGCTGAAGGGTGGTGCAGGAGAAGAAAGCATTGTTGCAGGAGTGGGATCGTGGATCAGCGGGAGAAGGTGGTAATGGTGAGAAATCCTTAAGGAGCCGACAGACTGTGATTTGAAATTAAAAAAAGAAGTAATGTGTGGACTTTCAGGTCAAAACTTTCTGACGGAGACAGACAAAGACTTTTTTTTGTGTTACCAGAGAATCAAATGAGCCCCTCAGGCTGGCACACAGCCTAATCATCACGACCTGCGAGTGTGAGCTTCACAAAGATGTGTTTACAGATCTGCAGACTTTCACACACACCGCCTGTAACCAAGGCCAGAGCATTAAGTTTCATCACAAGGGTTAGAGACACAAAACGTAGGTCACCCAGCAAAGGGGAAAGTAATTAACTTATTAAAAAGCAGCTTTACGGACACATGCATGAATAGACACACATCCCATGACCTCCAATCAGCATCTCTAAACACGTCCGCATCTTTCCTGGTTGTAAAGTATAAAGGAGCTCAAGGTTTCTGCTCTGGGACTACTATTATACAACACACATCGAGAAATAAATGACTGCAATCTAACAGAGAGGAAGGTTTGTTGTTTCAATATTGAGTTAATTGACATAAAATAATACAGATTTTAAAAATGTATTGATCTGGTTAGTTATTTCTAAATATTATTAAGGATAATTATAAATTAGCATATTCTGGATTCTCAAATTTGAGGATACAGAAATGTCTCGTATTTTTAAATATAGTATTATTGGTTTTGGGATTGTTGTAGACTAAACAAGTATATTTAATTCACCATTGTTGGCTGGTGAAAGTAGTAAATGGGCATTTCACACACTGTTTTTTTTACATTTTATAAACAAAAGAATGAATGAATTCACGGAGGAAATATAAAAAAATATCAATAATGAAAATAGGACATCAGTTACATGGTTAGCATTTGGCTAAAACTGATCTGAAGGATCAAATTGACATTTGTTTCCCAGAGCAGACCATTTACATTATTTACCTTCTCACATACATTAAACACATTTCCACCCCCTCCCTGTGCTTTCCTTATGACTAATTGATTGTTTCCCTATCTTTTATTCGATATTCAAATTACCTCCACACATAAATGCTTGATTAGCACAACCTTACAGGAATGAAAACACCACGTGCAAAGTTTACAATAGATGGCAGTGTGGAACTACCCAGGAGCAGAGTGAAATGCTGTGGCTACATATATTTTTGGTTTAAATCTATAATTTCTCGTCTCTCTGCAGAGGATCCAGCGCTGAAGTTCCCAGGCTTCGGCACCGACTGTCAATCAGCGGCAGCAGCCGACATCTCTGCGCTGCAGCTGAGCCAGGGCCGCATCATCCCGCCTGCCAATCACCGCTCCACACCTTCAATCCGTCCTATCCATCTCTGTGTAAAGCAGCCTCCACCACCTCCTCCTTTCAAAACAACCCCCTCCGCAGAAGCATCAACGTCCCCCAAACCGACACACATTCACTTACACACTCACACACAAACCATCTCTGGTACACAAAATACAGAGGCATAGACACACACAGCACCACTCCCATACCTTCATTTGGGACTCCACCTCTCTTTCTCTTCATTCCCTCCACCCTATTCAATAACACAGCCTCACTCCAACAAGCCTTCCCCTCCGCTGTCAATCTTTTATTCAACAGAAAGGGAGTCATATCACCAGCCGTATCCCTCCGTCTCCATTCTTTCACACAAATACCGCATCGAGTCCGTCTGTAAACATCTTAGAGGTCATCTTTAGGGTTGAGGTTGGGTTTAATGCTGGCTGGTACTTTCATTAATTTATGAAGAGGTCTTGACTCACACTGGCCATTAACATTAATACCATAAACACACTGGATCAATATCATTATGGTGCCTGTAGTAGTGGGCTGAAGATGTGTAGTGTGTCTTATTTCAGAAGTGGGGACTTAATAAGATAAGTTAAATCATAACAATTATCATCATTATTGATACATTTGCCAATTATTTTTGAGAATAATCTTAAAATAGTCCAACAAAATAGTGAAAAAATGTCCATCCCAGTTTCTAAAAGTACTTTTTGTTGTCTTAAATGTTTTGTTCAACAAAAGAAAACCTAAAGATATTCAGTTTAATATGAATTAAAACATAAAAAAGCAATATGAAAACAGCATTTTCTGCCAGATTTAAGGATTATTGGATTATCAAAATGCTTGTTTTTATAAATAACAACCAATCATTGTATCTCTAAATTAAAGCCTGCAATAAGAACCAATATAAGGTCAAATGAATAGGTATAAGATGTGAAAAGGGTCATTTATTTCTTATGATGCAACAACAAACTATTTCCATGCAACCCTGCAGCTTTATGTGGATTTTTAGCCTCTTTTGGTGCATTGAATTTTCTTTAATGCCACATTTATTTAGTGAATACTGGTCCACTGCAGAGTATACCGCTGATATGCGAGCACACAATTTGTCTTTTGCTTGAATCTGTAAACAAGTGATGTTTTACTGTAGGTATAGAACGGATATTTTCACAAACAATCAGACTAAACGACTTCCTAAAACTGCTAAAGTATTATGTTGTTATTATTTGCGAGGCTGTCCTTTGTAAATATATGAAAAATAATGATTTTATTGATGAGAAAAAGTTGCAATTGTAATTCAAAGCACAAAGTGAGTCCCTTATTAAGCTTACTTCACGGCGGAGGCTGTTTCCCCGAGTTTTCTCCCTCCTCATTATGTCCTCATGCTTGCTTAAAGATTATTAGCTGTGGTCATTTTATTCCTGCAATTATTGCGTGCTGCAATGCAAGAATAACTAGATGAATTGTAAATGTGTTGTGAATCACTTTCGCAGTTTGCCCTGAATCAGCCCACTAAACATGCAGAGTTTTCCCTCTCTTGTTTGAACTACTTCTAAAATGAGCCTTGCTCTTTGATTGCATCATGGTGTGCAGCTTTCATCAGATGCTTCATGGATTGCAGAGCCAGACAAGGTACTGGGGTGAGTGTTAAGGCTATGGCAATTGGGGGTATAATTAGATAGTTTCTGAATATTCGGTGTAGAAAACAATAATTGGCCAGCGCTGATGGAGAATTATTTCACACGCGTACAGGGGAACACAAAAAAGCACCAAAACACTCTCCGACCAACGATGGGACACGATGCAAACATTAAAAATAATAACTTTGGTCAAAGCAATATACTGCCATAGCAATACAGGGCTTTAATAAGTTTCATTTCCAAAGACGCCATAAAATATTATGACATACCGGAGACTACAAAACCCAGGGCTCACATTTGGTGCTCTTCAAATCTTTGGAAGAACAAGACGAGGCAAGAAATAATGCAATCTGTCTGGATGAGATGCTTATGGCGTCTTTTGACATCGTTATTGTTACTGATACAAGTAGATTACAATTAAACGCAACAAACAATCTGGTGGAGTTTGCTTGAATAAGCATGAGGAATTATTCAGACAAAAGTCACATGCTCTGGGCCTTTAAGACTCGTCACCAATTTGCTTTTTGATGGTTTTAAGTCTGTAGTTTGCTGGTAGAAAAGCAAAGTCACTGTTAGATTTAGGGATGAATTAGCCACATTTTTAGTGAAAGGTAGCAACTAAGTTCATCTGTCTCCCACTTTAGCCCAAGGGAAGTCGTTTACCATGATTTTGAAAAGAGAGTAGTAAAATCTTCCAGTTTCTGAAGGCAAAATCAGTAAATAATTGGTGTTTTTGCATGATAGTTTAACAATCACTTTTATAGGAATTTGTTCAACGACTATTTATTGTTATGCTGCAGAGCGGAGCTTCACAACGAAATGTAGTTGTTCATTTGTGCTACTCAAAAGGATAAAACAAAACAGAACAAAAACAGAAGGCTGGTCCATTACTGCAGTGCCTTTCTTCCAATTTGCGTTTGGAGGAATATTAACAGCACCAAGGACTAGATATACTGATAGCATATAACCAACATCCTAATATAACCATTTTGACAACTGGGAGAAGATGTTTAGCAATTTGGAGGGTTCAACACCAAGCATCATTGATGTAAACACAAAACTAATAAAGTCAACTATTAGTTAGACATTTCAGTTCAACGTATTCAAGTGGAGATGCAGTCTAAAGCCACAGTGAGGAGGATTTATCTTGGTTTAAAGCAAGAGTAGGACATACAGTATGTGGGTCAAAGAAGCCGGCTTGTTCCAATGAGGTTGCTGTTTTAAAAAGGTGCTGTTTTGCTTTTTGGGGTTTGCCATTTCATGTACTGCGTTTCACATATTTGTGCACGTTAATGGTCTTCAAAGACTTTGATCCAAAAGTTCAGGCGTAGGGGTAGTTTCTCTACCTTGCACTCCCCCCTGCCTAAAACCCCACTTCTGTGAGATAGTCACCTCACAGTAACATATAAGGGCGGTGGTGGCAAAGTCCATAGGGGCTTGGCCTGGGAACTGGAAGGTCACCAGTTCAAGTCCCTGAAAGACCAAGTGCCACCGTGGTGTCCCTGAGCAAGACACTGGTTACCTACACTGCTCCCCGGGCGCCGTACATAATGGCAGCCCACTGCTCCTAACACTAGGATGGGTCAAATGCAGAGACCGCATTTCGTTGTCCTAGTACTTGTACTCTGTGCAATGACAATAAAGTTGAATCTTAATCTTAATCTTAATCATTCACTATTCACTACTGGCTAGCGCTCAAACACATTGTACGTGATAGGCTAAAGGGCGGGACATCTCTAAGACGGTGACGAATCACAACAGAGCCGGCCAGCTAAAATATCAGAGCAGACTTGGCTCTGGTGAAAAGAGGTGCTGCAGCACAGGCAGTATGAGAAAAATAAAGAGCTTTTTGTCGAAGCAGGTAAACATGTCACAGTAGAGACACTAAACACAAAACCGAAAATGAGCAGTATAGATTCCATATTACAAGCCAACATAGTGAGAAGAATGATGGACCAAATGTTTGGATGTCTTTCCTTTGTAATGACTTAAAGGCCGGTTATGAAAATTGACAGTGGTGACGATAACAATTATTTTAGCCCTCGTTAAGGTTCAGAACTGATTCCAGCATAAAGAATTGGACACTCATGGAGGAAACAAATGCATTAGTGTTTGTCCTAAAACAATTAACAAGCAGGCATTTCCAACATGATCTATTTCTTCCAAGAGACAACAATGAACACCAGCTGGAGACGAGTTACACCGTAACACACGTCCATGCACTTTAAAAAAAAAGATTAGGTAAATTGGCTTTTCTTATTTTTCCTCTGCTGAACATTATGAAATTAGTGCGCCTCAGACTGGAGTGAAATGATTGTTTCCTGGTAATTATCGTATAAGCTACTGTAGGATGACTGTATGACGGACTTCTAACACTCCCATACTTTGTACGGAAAGCTTCTCTGTGGAGGAATGAATGTTTAAGATGAATATTGAATCAAGAAAATACAGAAATCACCTTAAATATTTGTTAGCTGTAGCTATACACTACAACAGAGTTATAAATGCTTTATTTTGTAATTGTCTTTGTATGTTTTTCTTTAAAGATAGTCTCCTTATATTCTCTCTCAGGTTAGAAATGCTGGATACAGTGGAGCAAAAATAAGTTATATAATATTAAACAGTGATCTTCTTACACAACAGCCTTAGCCTTAAGATTCCAGTCCTGAATCCATACATGTTATCTTATTTTTGTACACATTTTGTTCTACTTAGTCCAAACTTTCTAAAGATACTTTTTTCCACTACAAGATGTAATGGCGTGGAGCAAAAACTAACTATATAAAAAACAGATATTTTCACACAACAGCACTTTAGCCTTGGGAGTCACATCTAGAATCCATACTGCTGCATGCTTTGTATTTTATTTTATCATTTTGTTGTAATTTGTACAAGTTTGTCTGAAGAGGCTTTGTTCCACTGCAAGATGTTACGACCTTGTGTAACTCTTTTGGATATGTATGGATGACCACTGGTTATCACTCTCCTCCCACACACACATCACTGGTCAGTGTGTTCTGACCTGCGTGGCGATTAACTACATATGTATACGCGTTTCTTCCCAGGGCTGCAAGCAAAGGTTATTTCAGTGCGAGGCCACCGGCGGTCACACTTACATTTTATACGTTTGGCAGTTAGCTGATGCTTTTGTACAGAGCGAAGAACAATGAGCAGAGTGAGCTTAAATTTCTGGACAAAAAACAAAGGGATGCAGCGGGAGTCTAAAGCCCCCTGATAACACGCAGGGAGGAAATATCCGTGTCACAAGAACGGTTCTGTGTAATAGAAAAAGGTGAGGAAGAAAAACCTCCCGGGAGAAAAGGTAGAGTCGTACCTTAAGCAACAACAAATACTGCACCTGTGTCTGATAAAATGCTGAGCCACATATTGGTATATTAGCATTTACATACATTCTGTGTGCACCATATTTAAATATAGCAAAATACAAAAATCCTTGCAGCTTATCATGCATCATTTTAATATCGTATTTATTTACACGTTTGCCCAGGCTGCTAAACTAACCGGCAGAACTTGCAGCATAGAATTCAATTTACATGTACTTACAAGTTCTATTTTATTCCTATTATTACACTTTTTTATTCAGATTTAGGCTGTGGTACATTCATTTAGCTATGAGTAGATGGTGAAATAAGCACTTTAATCTGTTTGCCTTACGAAGTGAAAAGGGAACACTGCATGCGATGGTATTTATACAAGAATATACCAAACACAAAGCAAAAATAAAACAAGGATGAATATTGTTTTGCTGATTTTCACTTATAACAACAAAGATTTCATTCAATTTGCGATAACCTTATGTGACAGCAGGGTGTGGTTAAAGCGCCGGCTGCTGGAGTGATGGGAGGAGCTCAGCCAGAGTAAGTCACTAAATAAAAGCAAGCTGGTTCTGGTCTCTAGTAGTAGTCTGAGTCCAAGAGGGGAGGAGCCCCAGCCCTGAGAAGCCCTATACCTGGCGAGCCATATTATAGATTTTGTTTCTTGTTGGACTGTTTTATATTGCCCCTTGTTTTTTTTCATTGGCCTGTGATTACAGCCTTTTTTCAAACACCCTTCATCTACTTCCATTTTTCCCCCTGGTTGAGCAGGACAATCTCTCTTGTATTTCTAAATATTATCAAATAAGTTGTCATCAAATCTTTCTCATGTGTGCTATTTCCTGGTTTTTTATGAGAGTTAATTAAATATCTTTGGAGCAGCCTAGGTTTGGGGAAATTGTGATGCAATTGTTTCCATTATTTACATTTCATTTTCTTTAACGAAATAACTGAATAAGAGTAATATAATTAGCAAAATGTGTTGGCATAACGTAAAATACAAAGCCAAGTAAACTAAGTTGTTTTTCCAGCCATCATTTCACATGATAACTCGTTACATGCGAATAAAAATGGTTTTGTGTTTCTCACTTCTAGTATGTAGCCAGCAGTGCTCTCTCTTATGCTGTCATCATTCCGCTCAGTTATCCAACAGGCTATTCTCCCTAAACACTTTTAAGTAACCTTGATAAATTCAGTGAAGTCTTTCTTCCCGTGAATCATCGTATGTTGTTCCGTGGCAGTAGTTTAAAGCATTACTGAAAGTCAAAGAAGTCTTGCTGTGTGACACATTGTATGGATCTATTTATATAACGCTGCCAATATGAAGCATCGACAGACGGCATCATCACTTTCAGAGCGCGCCATTCTTAGGTTTCCTTTGGAGTCCGTATGTACATATGAGCGTGATGTATATTTCCTGGATGATGCGTTTCGTGTGTAACTTAGTGCACCTGAATGTGAATCGATGAAGGCTTGCGACTGACGGTGAGTCATCATCGCCATGGTGTTAAGCCTCCCGTTCCCGGGGGAACAGGGTTACCGTCTCTACACTACTGGGGATTTGTATTTTTACATTTGAAAAGCAAACCGGGGCCCAGCTCACAACAATCCTCCACTCCCTCCCTCTCTTTCTCTCTCTCTCTCCCTCCCTCTCTTTCTCTCCCTCCTCTCTCTCTCTCTCTTCTCTTCCTCCCCCATGACTGAGCTGAATCACACTAACACAGCAGCAGCCACACACACACACACACACACACACACACACACACACACACACACACACACACACACACACACACACACACACACACACACACACACACACACACACACACACACACACACACACACACACACACACACACACACACACACACACACACACACACACACACACACACACACACACACACACCTCATTTCAGAGCACCACATCCTTATCTGTGTCTGTGTGATATTCAATATGTTTCAGATATCAAAAGACAAACCTATGCAGATGAGAAGAAGGGGACACTATCCCTAACTCAATAACAGACTCTACTTAATCCTCGCTGAAAACCAAATACTGTGGCTGTAGTCTCAACGTTTCTCACTTAAGTTCTTAGTGCACAGAACCAAGTGAGAAGAACGATTTCTGAAAGTCAGGGCCCTGCACCCTGATAAAATAAAATAAAAACCAACAGGAGTTTATGAAATATTAGATATCTTTCCACCCGAGTAAGAGTTACACTTAAAGTAACTTATTTCCAAGAGTGATTGAGGGAGATCAACAACACTTATGTCTGTGCGTTAAGCTTCGAGCTAAAGCTAGAAGGGCAGTTAGCATAGCTTTGGGGTAACAGCTAGCGAGGCTCTCTGTAAAGTAATAAAATATTCTTACCAACTTTGTTAATCATGTGTGGATTTGAGGGGACTTTTTGATGACAACATGCAGTTAAAACGGTTTGTCAACAGGCAGTTAGCTTAGCATAGACACTTGGAATAGCTAGCTAGGCTCAATCAAAATCAAAAAAAATGTCATGTCTTGTTTTTTGAATGTAAACACGAACAGAAATGTAAAAACAACAATATTCATTAAAGGCGTATTTATTAGCAAAACTATTTCTTGCAGTGATTGAATGGAAATTACAGCTAAAGGTTTCATCATGTTTCAGAGGCGCAAATCTTCATGAGTTTACACATGAGAGACGAGGATCGGTTGATGGTCACAGAAATGTTGCTTGGGGATTGTCGTCACTTCTCTCTGATGTTTTTTTTAAATATACAGAGTGGTACATTTCACTTTTTGCCAAAGACCCAACTATACCGTAACGCATCAGCTGTTGTTTTTCTGAAGATTCAACAAGGATTTAATTTTTTCAAAAAGCCAGCCAACTAATTTTGTGTATCTAAAAACAACACATATCAGCTGGATTCCTGGAAACCCGACAATACTCCTTCAACTTCTCATCTCTATTCGATATAAAACATTTACAGTACAACTATGGTATCAGTTTGTACTGCTCTCCTCTTGGGAAAAAGGTGCCAAGATAGCAACACACTTTCCTAAAGAATCACCATTATGATCTCGCACAAAAGCAGCTGTTTTGTGAAGCGTTTCAATTCAGGCATACCCAATAGTTTACCCATTTTCATAACTGTGGTTTACATTTACATCTTTATATAAAAAGGCAGAGGGCACAATAGAGGCCTTTGATGAAATTGTCAGAAGGAGGTTACCAGTTGTTACGTGTGATGTTGCATCAATGTTCAGCAATCACATACAGAGAGGAAACTATTGTTAGGAGAGGGGGGGATACCTATTTTCTGACTTAAAGAAGAGGAAATGTTAGACTCAGAGGTACAGATATTTTCCTTTCTTTTCAGGCTCACACCCTTTTTCCTTAGAGGTGTTAAAAGGCATTTGAGGAAAATTCAGTAAGTCAATACCTTATTTGGAAGTAGACACAACAGGTACTGACAGACATAGAGGTTACTGGTTAAAACACTTTAATTAATATGTGATGGGAGAATTTATAACATCTAATGCTATAATATAACAAGCTAGAAGGACACCTCGGGCCATTTTACACTCCCCCACCAAGTTTCATGAGGATAGTGCCAGAAGTTGTTCAGTAATAGTTCTAACAAAGAGACAAACAACCCATATTGAAAACATAACCACCTCTGCATGGTAAAACACTGGGAAAAAATGTCAATACCAAACATTTTGGAGGTGGGTGGGAGGGTTGTGCGACTTGAAAAGAAACAAAACAAATGTAACTTGCGTTGAATCATACACGCACAAACCAACATAAAGTGAGTTTTTTTCCCTTTTAGATCAAATATAACAGAGAAAATTGCAAAATAAAACCAGTATTAAACTAAACAAGCAGACATTTCTTAAGAGAAATGTAATTATTTCATTAATGGTGGTTTGCTGAAACATTGAAGGAGTCTTACTGTATCTCTTTGGTCCATCTTCGAGGCAGAACGATAGCGTGAGAGTGGCGTCTTCTTCAAAAAACTCTGTAGCGAAGGCGTCCCACCACAAACTGTCACTTTCCTGTTAAAGGACAAAAACAATGCAACAGTTAGACAGAACTTTCTCAGTTTAACAATGACATTGTTTTCTAAAAAATCATTATCTTACATTCATTAAAACCAGTAAAAAGAAAACAATAGGTATCATGTAGAAGCATGTCGCTCCAGGTGTTCCTCCTCTGTTGTTTCAGTTTGGTTATTATTAAATAACCCAGTACATTTCCTTTATCCACGTTGCTGCTCTTGAGCAGCTGCTTTTTTATTTACTTTTTGCATAAATTCAATAACGATTCATTCTGATATGACAAAGATATTGTGACCCGCTGGTTTTCCTGTGATACAAGATAAAACAAAACATTGTTATGGGGAGAATTGAAGTCAGCAGTGCAGGGCAAGTATTCCCTTTATTGGAGATCGGCTCGTTTGTTGCTTTTTATTAAAATGCATTTCATGAGGTTTTTTTGTTTTTTTTTACATTTGAGTTTACGAAAGGGTTCAAGTATGAATCGTAAACCAGTCAAATACATTATGCGCGTAAAATAAATGACGACAGGGCCATAAAAAGACATCACAATATGACAGAATATGAACAAAAGGCTAACAGCTACAACAAGCTTATAAAAATGAATCCATAAATCAGGTTCAAAAAAGTGATCTCAGTGCTGGCTGCTGGCCTAAGCCTTTCTTTGAGCTCGATGTAAAGCCAAAGCCCGGTAACACCCTTTACTTTTCCTAAGCCTGGACTTTGGAGGGCCCTGCCTCAGGCTCCTACGGGTCTGAATTACAAGCTGTCGTCCAACAGCTTTCACTACTGCTCCCACTTTCTGCAGCAGGCAGGGATACTTTTAACTTGATCAAGTGGTAAATGCATATTATTATTAACCATTTGTAGTATGGGTGGTGGATTTGTATGCTTTACTAGCAAACTAGTGTTGTACCTCATGATTATTTTCCTCATCATCTGATGATTATTTATTCCAGTCCCTCCAAGTCCAAGGTGATTTCTATAAATATCTCATCAGTCCAAAATCTACTCTTATTCAGTTTAATGTGATATAATACAGAAAATAAATTGTAAACCTTTAAATTCGAGTGGCTAAAAACTGTATTTACTGCAAGTTTTGCATAAAAATGTTAACATTATTGTTTCGTCAACCAACTATCAATTAGTTGTATTATTTATGCAGCTTTAGTCCCACAACACTATAGAAAATAGTCACTTTATAATTATGTATTATAGCACAACTCGGACAAATAGTGGTTGTTGTAGTAAAACTAGTAGAACAAGTAGTAGAGGTTGTAAAACTAGCAGCTCTTTGTAGTATTAACATTTGTCATAGTAAACATTGTAAACATATCTGTAGTATACAATAAAAAGAGCATTAATTATATAGCGCAACTTAATCATCCTATATTTCCTTCAAACAAGTCCTGTGAAATCACAAATAGATGGTGCTACTACAGTAATTGGAGAGGTAGAAGTGATAATAATAGCAGAGGAGCAGTAGTCAAGGTCACGTGTAGGGAAACCCATTCATGTAAATCTCTTTGACCTGATATTACTCCCCTAACAGACATTTAGCCTCCACCCCCCTCCTCAGATAATGTTGACAGGAAGACCCCCCTCTCCTCCCCTGCCCTCAACCCTCCACCCGCTCACGTTCGACTGATGCTAATTTCCTCTGACACGTTATGACAGATCACTGGTTTCATTCTGCGCAGGGCTGAGGGATGGCAAGCACTTTCCAGATGTTGACAATTAGCGTTGTCACCATCGAGCAGTGTCAAGCCCAATAAGCAGCGAGCGGGGCGCCTCGCAGGTCAACGGGTCTCAAACATGATGAGTCTGATGCCAAGAGGAAGACATGTGGTCAGGAGGAAGCCTGACCACATGGACCTACATCCAGTTGCTTAATCAATACGTGATCATCGGTTAGTGGGAAGGTCTTAGGATTGCAAATAGGCTGAACTGTGACTGAACCGAGATGGATGGTATTTTAATTATAGGGCAAAACATTAATTCCTTGTAAAAATATTACAAATAATATGAATTTCATCCAAATCTAATTTTAACTTATACATTTTATTGGAAAATATTCTACCAAGATAATTCAAATTATTCAAACTAAAATCCCCCCAATACTTAATGCAGGAAACTCTTATAAGATACATCCTTCTCCCAAGGCAGGTTGCAATGTTAATGCTCATAAATCAATTAAAAAAGGACCAGACAATATCAGAGACCCAAATATGAAACTTCAAATTGCATCTGTAAATTTAGAAAAATGAAAAACAGAGAAAAAAAGTCAATCCTAAACTTTGAGAGGAAGAATGCAACAAAGATGTGTGCCTTTTTTTCCCCCATTAATAATTGATTAAATTAATCTGCAACAGAATAATTCAATTCAAGCCGTTTTGGCAAAATGTTTGAAAAAGGTTGACCATCCATTTCACTCATGGTTTCATCAAACACTTGACCAGTCGTGTCATAAACATCATGCATTGTTGACCAGTAATTATAGCGCCCCATTAGGTCAATCAGTGTAATTGTTTATTTGACAGATGAATGTGTGGAAACATGCCAGGGTATCTCTGTGTCTGTGCATGTATCACCGGCCAGCTGGCCAACTGGGAGCAGACTGCATGAGCTGCCATGTGTGTCTGTGTGTGTTCCACTATCTGTGTGTCATACTGTGAGAATAAGCTAGTGCTTGAACAGCCAGCACGTGTATGGTGTCTGTTTCTTATGAATACAGCCCATTCAAAAGAGACTGGCGGAGAATAGTAACACTGCAGGACAAAACAGACAGAGATAGAAACACTATGAACAACAATAATAATCTAAATATAATGTATATTTCATAATGACACATGAGTACAATATGCTTACCCTATACACACGCTGTGTAAGTGGAATCTGAATACTTTGTCCACCACTGCCCTATTCACCTGTAGTGTTTAGCTAAAGCATAATTGTAGCGTACTGTAGCTAATGGCAAAAATAACTGCTAATTGATCGGAAACAGAAATAACGGTAATTTGCACTAATTTAGTAGCAGCATTGCTAGCTTGAACACACTCGCCTTCGAACTTACTTTAACTATTGATAAACCTTAAGAATATCACTCAGCGTCAAACGAAACACACACAAACCTTGTGCCCTTGATATCCAGGTGCCAAACAAACACTAAATACGACATTTTCACCGCAACAGTCTCCGGATGTTTAACAGCTAACGACATTAATCCTTCAAAATAAAAGCACCATGCTTTATACGGTAACTGAAGGGACATATTATTAGCTTAAGAACATAGTTTAAGGAATCCTTAAATATTCAAAAAGAAACTTCAAGTATGATTATAAAACTTGAATTTGCTTGTCTTTATGGACATTATGTCATCTACTTGGTTAGTAATCCTATCACCGTCCAAAAATTCTGTAGGCCTACAGTGCTTATTTGTATTGGTACTCCCAACTTTTGCAAATCCCCCTGAAAACATTCTTGCATATTTCTCTTTCTGTTTCTTTGTAAATTCAGATTTTACATACAAAGCACATGTTATATAAATATGATGTGTTGTTGCAGGTTATAGTGCCTGACAGCAAGTAACATTAACTCCTGCTTTGAATGCAGGACATTTGCTTATCATTATGTGTTTTCATGGTATGGTATTATTACTTTGACTAAACTAAAGCCTGAGAAAGTAAATCTATTACAACTCATCCAAGGTACAGAACAATTCACTTTATTAGGCTACACAGATAATTGGGTATACAGGTTTTGTTTTCTTGGCATTTGTTGGCAGTAATAGAACATTCAGAATAGCAAGAGTTTCCACCTCGAAGTATTCCACCTGCATGTGTCCCCGCTGTTAAAACAAGTTAGAGTATTTCATGAAAGGGTAATCCCAATTTCAATTTAAACTGACAGGATTTAGTGTTGGAGAGTGCTGTCAACCTGAGGGCCCCCATCACTCCATTTAAAAGACTTTTCATTAAGCTCCCTCCTACTGTTTAAATGAAAAGTGTTTTACGTAAGCTTCCACTTCCCTTATTCTACAGAATACTGTCGTCCTTAAAATACCTCTTATTCAGATTTACAGAAGCAGGTTAGTTAACCTCCCCCTCATGCAGTTTTCAGCCACGTTTCACAGTCACTTCAAAATAGTTTCTTTTTAGAGTCAATTTTAAAATTATTTCTCTCTCTGTGGCCTTCCCACCATGCTGTCCTGAAACTGAACTTTTTTATTTATGAAATAATATGATCTGCTCTTTTTAATATGGTTGATGTTGGCAGCCTACGGATTTGGCTTGTGTTACAACAACTGAAAAAAATAGCAGATTTTCACAAGCAACCTATTTTGCAGCAGCGTCAAACCCTAAGATGCAGTTTGTGTTTCAGTTCAAAAGCCCCACACCCAGACAACCAAGAAATCAGAAAAGTAACAAGCACATTTCATCCGACATGAACTACACTTAATCTTACAACAATAAAAGAAATGGCACTTGACAGTTTTATTGCTGTTTTCCAAAGAAAATCACATGTTGTGTAAATTAAAAACACATTGGAGCTAGTTATTAAGCTTTTTGTTGCTCTGAAACTTTTCCATTACTGTATACAGGGGGGGATACTGTCTTTTAGAATCAGTAACCATTAATCCTCCAAACTGGAGCTTTTGGGCAGTTTTTGGCCAGAGTCTCGCCAAGTTGTAAAACGTGGCTGGCTGCGTTGTGGAGCAGCAAGGTTTGGCTCGGATCTAAAGACAGAGGAGAAGCTGGATCAGAGCCACGCGGCCGGAGAACAGCTAAAGTCTGGCCAGTGGACTCGAGCCATATGAATCCTCTGGCTGGTGCTGAACAGGCTCATGGTGCTGTGGAAGCTGTCTTCAGTTTCAATCCCTCGACTGCTGCAGGAAATGTGAGGAGCTCTACTTTTATCTGGCATTGGGAGCAGGTGGTAAAAAGCAAAGGAGACATATTTACTGTGGAAGAAGTCTTCCATGGCTGGTCAATAATTCAGTATGATAATATATTGTCTGTCAAAGGAATTGCATCATATGTCGTGATACACAATCGTGCCATGTAAAACTATAACAAGCACATTGTGACATTTTGTAAAAATCTAATGTGCGATATTTTAAAGGAATATCATTTGAAGATTACAGATAGTTTTATAAAATATATTTTACAGTACAACTCATTTAATTTCAATTTAATAACTATGTTCTTAATGTGATTTCTCTATATTTGTGTGCATGCGTGTTAACATAGTCAGTGTAAACTAGAAATGTGTATCTATTATTTATCTGTAAATGTACTTAAAATGTTCCTTTTCCACTAAAGTTCTTAATCAAATGAGTCAATTCTCACAATTTAAAATACTTTAAATCAAACAGTAAAATATATAAAATGGCTTTATCATGTGTTGATTTTGTAAAGACTATTTATTTTCAAGATAACCTGCTTTATCCTGATACACATCATTATTGAGATATAAAAGCACCTATGAGAACAGAGGTTTTTTGCCGTAGTATCACCCAGCCCTATCTCCAATCTCATCTTTATTTTTTCTGCCTGTCTCCCTGTATCTCGACCTCCCCCTCTCTGCTTCTCTGTCTGTGTCCTCCTGCTCTCTGCAGCTGCTCACTGACAGACAGAGTCCTGCCTTCATTTACGCCCGTGGACTCTCTGACGAACCACGTGGCGTGACGATGTTTGTTGTCAAATGCTACAAATCAGGCCCACTGCGAGAGACCCGAGGTGAACCGACATGGTCGCAGCCGTGACGCCCGTCAGCCGATAAGGCTCTATTGATTCAAACGGATCGCACCCCATCTGAGGGGGATTTATCAATGTGTCAATTGCCCACTAGCCAACCACAAATCACCAATGCTGGCCAGGCCTCGGGGATTTACAGGAAATCCAGAGGATTGGATCGACAGCATGGGGAGGATCCTCAGTAAATAGCAACAGAGTGCAGGGTTAAGTCCTCACATATAGAAATGTTCGTATAGGATGGATAGGCAGATGACACAATGTGGCACAAGAAGAACACTATGAGAAGTGTAACTGTGTGTAAAAACACCCAGATAGTGATGGAAGAAACTTGGACTCTTACTTAAGCAACAGTAGATATACTACAGTCTAAAAATACAAGTTCAATTCTTGAATTCAATTAAAAGTACTGAAGTAAATCAAATATAAATGTACTCGTCACAGAATAGCTCTTTTTAAAGTAGTTAATTATTATAGATATGATAGTATTCTATTTTCCTCACTTACAAATACATGTAAGAGCATGCTGTTGTTTAGCATCATGTATTTTTCTGTGTGAAAATATACAGTAAATATGTGTTAAATAAATGTAGTGTAGAACATACTGTAGTTGTATCATTAAATGGTACAAGGTATATTAAAACAATACTTAAGTATCCTCTTTAGTCTTTATCCATCTAACCCTGCATATTATTCATGTGTCTATTCACAAATACTCTCACACATATTCGTACTTCCACATATAAGAAGACCACCATTTTTACTCTCTCACTCTATCTCTTCTTATACAGTTTATAAACCACTAATGTCTCCATGTTTTACATTGACTATTTTCCCCAGCAAGCTTTTGTTGGTCTGTTTCTTTTTTTCATTTTTCTTCCCGCTGGTGCTTCTTGTCCTCTTGTGGCATAAAAGCTTCCAAGAGTGTAGGCGTGTCTGGGGCCTGACCTTGGAGAACCACCAATGTCTGAAACCCCATTCAGCTGCTGAATAGCATGGAGCTCGGATAAATGGTTGGCTAAAGGGAGTTTTAATGTTGTGAAAGATTAAAACATCTTCAGGTTATTGGGAAGCATAACATCTTCACAGAAACCAAAGACTCTTCTTTTTCAAAAGGATCTTGAGTAACGGAGCTTTTGTTTGATAGTTTGGTGAAGGCCATTAAAGGAGCTAAAACATGTTAATATAAATCAAATAAAACTAAAGATGTTGTAGAAGAAGTCCTACTTTATGTGCTCGGCCGTGATTAGCTTTATTTTTATGGAAGCACCTTGACATATTAGTCCATTAAATACATATTCGCACTTTAGAGTTAATCCTACAAGTTCATTAAAAGTTTATACTTATAACATTAAAATGTTCATAGTAGTTAATTATTTTGCTTAAGAATTACTTAATTCATAGATAAGTCGATCTATGCTTCAAAATCTCTGTGGTTCACCCTCCGTCTGAAACCAGAGCCCAGTCTGCTCTGATTGGTTAGCTGGCCGGCTCTGTTGTGATGGGTCAACTGCTTATAGATGTCCCGCCCCTTAGCCTATCACGTACAATGGGTTGTAGCGCTAGCCAATAGAAGCGCAAATGTTACGAAGTGATGTCATTGTTTTACGGAAGTACATAAAGGAGTCCAATGGGGGCGTTTCAGACAGGTGGGGGAGTGTGGGAGAAACTCTGGAGGGAACTTTGGGATTTTAGCCTTTGCAAACCATTCACATGCACACAAACCTATACAACACATTACAAGAAAGGGAAACCCCCAAAAAAGTGAAACAGGGTTCTCTTTAAAACAATAATCTATATAAATACATATCGAAAATAGATGTTTGATCTCATAATTGCAGTGCAAAATCCCCAGGCACGGTGGCCCCTGGAATAAAACTTAACCACACATGCAAGTATTGTTCATATTAAGCGGTCTTTAGGATGACAAACTATAAGAAGCACTCCTATAGACAACACTACTTAAATCATGTCAGACTCCGTGCACACTAATGTTGGATATCAGCGCAGGTTTATCCTCTTGGGTCTTAAGTGTCTTCCCATAATGCAAACTTAACATGTTGGCCAGCGTACAGCACCAGCCAAGCATTATGCAAATGAGGAGAAATGAGTGCAGCAGAGAGGGGGGAAAAATAAGTCACTGCCCTTGAACAGCCACTGCGTGTTCACCAGGAATGAACTTTCTGATAGAAATGAAGTCAGCGAAGAAGTTCCCACAGTTTAATTGCATGTACCAATTTATTTAGGCATCGTTCCCGTTCTCTCTCTTTGTTGAGTGTCCAGATTTACAAGCAGCAGTCAGAGAGCGCTCTTTGTGTTAAGGTATGGATTTCAGGTTGAGGTCAGTACACAGAAGTTGTTTGTCTGCTGTTTTAACGCAAGGAATGCATAAAGAAGAGCTTCTACACTGCTGGCTTTTACCTAGAAGGTTGCAGAATTGATTCCCCGTAACAGCAATAATATCATTTCCCTGCTGAAGTGCCCATGATCAATAAACACACTGACTGACAAGTGTAACAATGCATCAGCTAAATTCCTAGCTTGTGACACTTTAAAAAGGTTAGAAAAACTAACAATAAGTGTCTATGAGGTGTAAGATCTTCATTCAAGTAAAAAGTCACAATTTTCACAATTTTAGTTTGAATTTTTTTAATTATAAAAAAAATGTAGGCTTGAAGCAGACATTTTTACTATATTGTGTAATATAGCTTACAAAAAAGCAGATGTACATTTTCTTAAATAACAACTAGATCCTTTTACGTGCAGAATAATGTTCTGATCTTCTTTCCAAATCATCTGATGACCCCTCAGATGTATCTTGTGGCCTCTTTAAGGGGTCCCAACCTCCAGCTTGGTAAACACTGGATAAGAGGATTTACGGTTTTTTTTTCTGATTTATGGGATTTAATATTCAATATCTTTGGGTTTTGGACTACTAGTCAGACGAAACAGATGAACATATCCCTTTGGAGTTGGACCTTTTAGACATTAATATGATTAAAGAAATAAACAAAACAAAAATGACACTCATCAGTTCCAGATCTGCAGAGAAAATGCAGAATACAGACTCAATAAAACACCTGAGCAGCTTATAAAGTGTCTCACCTCAATGAAGACAAGCAAAAAAATGTCAATATGCACCTGCAGAGACTGGAGATTAAGCCAACATGTTAACAAACATCAATAAGGAGGAAAATAATGAATCAACAGCTAAATGCATGAATGACAGAGCATGGAGGTCTAATTATTTACAGCACCCATGAGAAATTAAAATCAAAACAAAGTGAGGATTTGGGGTCGGGGTAAGAAACACTAACAGAGCTATTTAGACAAATAAACAATCAGCACACAGCACACTTCATCCCGCCGCGTAACAAGAAACTCAATCAATACAGGGTTTCATCACCTCCAAAGATATTGTCAATTTAGGGGAATGTGCTCTGTTGTAATGTCACTATAGCTAACTCTGACTTTAAACACATCGTCACGCTGCACAATGATTATTTTCATATATTCATTGCTGTTTTGCTTAATTTTGCAACTTTATTATTAGAAAAACTTCACTTTTGGATAAGAGGACACAATGCAGCGTAATAGGACATTTTAATAAATATCAGTATGAAACTCCCCCAGCTGATTAATTACAATGTTCTCTGAAATATTATCTTCAAATATACAAATGTAGGCTTTCTTGTGGTGAATTTAAGAGGACTCAACTGAGAAAATACATAAAGTTCAGCTAACCTAATGTGTATTTCAGATGTTTTCTCTCCTATGGTTTAAAGTTATTCCATGTTATGGAAGCTAGATTGCATTAAAAACTATGTTTACGGCTGTTGCCTCTTGCCTAAAATGTAAAATTAGCAAACTAAACATAACATTTAGATGAATAATCTACTGACTTTCGATCAAAAAGCATGTATGATGCTGAGCTCATGTCATCCTACATTAATGGCAGTAAATGTGAAGTAACTGGCCAAAGTAACAGTGCATAAATGGCATCAGGGTCTGCAGTAAATGATGTAAACCTAGAATCAGAATAAAGATGGTATTAATTGATATCAGATCCCATCTGGGTGGAGGTAAGGGTCCGCTGCAATTCCCTCAGAGGTGCCCAGTGTATTACTCATTAAGAACTGATATGTCAAATAGTTGGAGACGGACTACAGAGGTGGTGTTTTCTGACACTACAAAAACCTTTAATGAGTAAATAAAAAAAAACGATACTCAGTACTCCATTCCCAATTTGTTCAGAAAGGTTCATCCCACAGGAAAAACAGTAAACTACATCAGAGTCGAACAGCTGATCAGCAAAATGATGAAACAGTCAGAAAGCAGCGCAGAGCGGAGGCTGGTGAAACCATCCTGAAGTTCTGAGCGTTTCTTCATTCAGTGCTGAACTCTTCCCTGCTCCATGATGAAATATTGTACTATCTTTTTTCTGACTTTACAGCACAAGTAACTTTGCTTTCAGTACACTTATTGCCATTCACAAGGCCAATCAGCTTGTAGAGACTAAATCAAATCTACTTCGACCAGGTTATTGCGTAATTATATAAATGAAGTCCTTCCAATGTCAAGTTCGAATAGAGTAGAAGAGTGTTAAAGAGAAGTACACGGTGATGGACAAACAACAGTCAATACAAAACATGAAAAATCAGTGTTTTGTCAATTCTAAGCTCACATTGCAATGTATTAAGAAGACACACCCCAGTAAAGACAGATAATGGCAAACATTACTTTAAAATAACACCAGAAGCAAACAGTCCTTCAAACAAATCCTCAAAATGCCAGGAAGCACAATGAAATCCTCCAAGAGGAGGCTGTTCGTTTAAGACTCATGACAGCATTAGTCACTCAGGAAATACCTAAAAAGCATACGGTATATTTTAAAGTTCATTCAGGTGGATGATGGATGAGACAATAAAACGTCTGACTTTAATACAGGAGACTTTCTTATTTCCAATCACAGTCAGTGCTGGTTTCTTTTAGTAAAGACTGCAGTTGTTCCTCAATGTCAATCAAGTAGCTAGTTTTAAAACCAGGACAAAAAGGTCCCATAACGTTAATAAAAAAAGATGATTTTTTGAGTAAAATTACGACCCGAAATGGCCTATTTTTCTACATTTCAAGACATTTGTTTGTGCCAAAACTTTTATGAATAACAACGGTCTTTCATTAGATATTAAAACTGATTCTTTTCTCCAAACAGTCATTTGTAGTGGTTTTATTTTAAGTGAACTGCCATGAAATGTAAGACTCGACTGTTTTCAACCACATTTAATTAATTGTGATTTATATCAGATTAAGTTCAACTGTATTTTCATTGCACAAAGTATACATAACTAATCGTCAAGTAATGCAAACAATTCTCAAGGCTGATTCAAGCATCTTATTTAAAGAGACCTCATCATCATTTTCTGCATCTTACAAAGAACGATTTGTGTCTAACCTAACCATTAACTACGGCGTTTGGCAGAGTTTAAAACATATAGTCATTCGTAATGGTTTACTTATGAGGCAAGTGAGCTAGAGTGAAATATATGACTCTAATGTTTATAACTAATTCATTTTAATATATTTTTCCTGACCTCTGATGTTCACAATTCACCGTTCATCTATTTATAGTCCACACTTTTATAACAGTATACAGTATTTACTGAATTTGTCTTATTCCTGCAACTTACCTGAACTATTGTATGTATTTTAACTTACTGTTGATTATAATGTACGTGGCACAGTTAGGAACCTGAGACTTTAGACTTGTATTGCCAAAACTGTGCTCTATTTTTTGTACATATGATGAAATAAAACCAGTGAATCTGTCCTCATTTTGAAAAGTGCAAACTATCCTCAAGGTCGGCTTAAGACTCTTATTCAAAGACACATTATTGCACTTCAGCAGAGATCCAGACGCCTGTGACCTCTCTGTTTCAGGACGGCCTCTCTAACCACCTCCAGAGAACAACAGGACATAGAAGGACTGCAGGCCGTCCGTCTCCTCCGTTATCTGAGCGGCAGTGCAGCCTGGAAGGAACCACGGGAAAGAGCCAGGAAAAAGGTGGGACTATTGTCCGAGCATCCTGCTGCATGTGACGGACGCTCATTGTTTCACCAGATGACTGGTGTGTGTGTTTTCTTTCAAACTATTTTCTGGGAACATCCTCTCAGAGAACCACATGTACAGTGTGACTAACCGGACGCCCAAGGAGAAATAATACTATGATACTTGTGTTAAAAGTGTCGTAATATACACACTTAAGGAGATCATATACATATCTCGACAGTATAGTCAATTTATTAGCCTTTAATTGTTATTATAATGATGACTTATCAATATCTCCATTAGAGAATAAAGACAAGATGTTTTAATATATTTAAAATGATGTGTGACAAATGTTGAGCCTCCTACAATTTCCATAATATTAGTATTTCATTCAAATGATACATAATTGAAGTCCTAATTTTTACATCTTATACAATAACAAAATGAATATAGATTGTAACCTTTAGAGAAATTGTTTCATGTGTAAGTTGTGTGTTCGTTTGACTTTTCTTGTGATAGTTTGTCTTTTTTATTTCTAACTTATGTAACTTTTGTTATTGGGCATTGAGCCTGGGGACAATACTAGATCCCATGTGTCAGTTTATAAAGGTATCTTACTTTCTATCCCTGTGGTGTACACAAACATTAATTACTGTCACCTTAAATAAGGCTGGACAGTATTGAACTTTCCTGGTAACAACTGTGCAGTATACTCAGTTTGCTGGACTGAATGCACCTCAAAACATGTCGGAAAATGTTCCATTTCTGTCTCTATTCAGTTATTTAACACCAAAATAGCAGCTTTTTAAGAAATAAATGAATAAACAGGCAAAAGGCTTCAGCTTGGTCAACAGTAATGACCACAGTTATCACAGTATACGGTTTCTTTTTCTTTCTTTTCAAAACTATCAGCCGGTCCTCTCACTGTTAGGCTGCATTATTCCTTAATTTGGGCATGTGGGGGGGGGGGGGGGGAGTTAACAAAAGGAGGGAGAAGCTAATGTGATTCAGTCTTTTCAGCATTATGAAAATGTTTTTTGTTTTAAATGCGAGAGCTCCGAGCTACGGGTCCACAGAAGCAGATGTCTGTTTGTCAATAAGTCTGTGAATCATAATAACAACACATATCAGACTCGGTAGATAGAGAGAAGTAAATAATAATGCTGTTTAGTCATCCCGGGGAAAAGTGACTCACCAATGCTGCCAATTTATTTATGACTCCATTGTTTGGTTTGTTTTGTTTCGTGAGAGGCAGGGAGCGTAAACGATGATCCTTAATTGAATGTATTTGATCATTTAATGGTAAAATCAACACTGTCCAATCAATGCTTGTAATTATTAATAAGATGTGAAGATTTCCTGTCATGAGGGGATCTACAAATCTACAACACAAGAGACAGTCTGCCCTGTGAACCATATCATATCATACTTAGCATGTTTTCAATAATTGATTAATTGATTTTAAAGCATTTTGTTCAGTTACTCGTCATTTGACACATGAAGCCTTTTCAGTGATTTCTGCAGCGGCTTGTTTCCCGATGGTAGATAAATCCGCAGTAATGGTTCAGATAAGGGAAGTGGGATGTTCAGTACCTTTCTGGTAATTACTCTCAGCCAGTTTCACACACGTACACTGTAAAAAATGTCAGCATTTTAACATGTTAGCTGTCCTACAGAGCTTGGAATTGGTTGAACGTTCCTACGATGGGAGTATAAATTAGCAAATGTAGAAAAAAAACGTACAACGCTGTGATGAAATAAACATTAAAAGTGCTAGTTTTTGTTATTATAACAATAAAACGTGTTTTTTTTGGTCAATTTATCTTTTTCGGTTCTAGTTTGGGTGTCGTTCTTAAAGGAAAACAGCCTCAACATCTTAGCTTTGATGTACTGAATGGATAGTAGGTTGCATTCAGTGTAAAAAAGAGCAAAATGTCCTTGAAGGTAATGTACTGTGTAATGTTTCTATGGAATTTCTGTAATATTCTGTTCCCTGCTTGTCTTATTGTAGGTATACGTTTTTATTTGTCAGGAAAAAAATCTTATATTTACATATTATTTTGCAGAATTTAGAACATTTATTGATATAGTTTAATGTTGTTATTGACTTTGTTGTTTTATATTACATTGCTGTTACAATTGTAATTATGTTTTAATAGGACATATTCGGATGTTTACACCCCGGGCAAGAAGATTAGCAGCTGCTATTAAAGAGGCAAATGGGGATCCAATAAACTAAACAATAAACATGCTTATCTCTTTGGCATCCTCTGATTAAGATTTGAGCTGATTAAATACTTCATTTTAACATAAAATAATGGGTTTGAATTTGATTGTTTAAACATTGAAAAAAGCTTGAAATGAATTGTTGAGATGGGTGTTTTGTAGAGCTGAAACAAACAGACAATTAATGGATTAGTCACATATCAATTAATCAGCAAACATGTTGATAATTCATTGTTTAAAATAACTTCTGCTGCTGGATTTTTTGCCTTTCAAATGTTAAGGTTGCATCTTTTGACCCATAGGATATAAATCTGCAGATTATTGTATAAGTTCATTGATCGTTTGGTGTTTAAAATGTAAAAATAATGAAAAATCTACCCAACAGTTTCTCAAAATCCAAGGTAAAACCCAACGATATTCAGTTTAATTTTACTTAAACCACAAAAATGAGCAAAGTTCTTTATTTAAGGGACTGAAGACAGCAATTTGAGCAATTTTGCATGTAAGAGTAAGAGGTTATTTTTCAATCAATTAGTCGCCCAGTCGTTGCAGCTCTAACGATGGTAAACAAAACCAAATATGCCTATTAAACAAACCTAACGACATCAGTCAACATGTGATTGCATTAACTGAGAAAACAATCTCCCTATTTTCCGCTCTTTCATTTTGAGAAGTAAAAACTTCCTTTGTGTGATCTCGGTGGCTCGTCTTTAATCCCTCACAGCTCAGTGGCAACTTGACCTCCCCATCATAAGCCTATTCATGTCAATCTGACACGTCGTGCTGATGGGAACAGATCCACTCTGCCCCTGACAGGAACAAGAGATTTACCCATAATGAACACTCGACTTCCTCCAGTCCCACAGTCCAGCCACTGACTCAGGTCTGTGGGCACATTTGAATAATGAGAATGGTCTAACTATGTGCAATAGACACAAGAATCCAATGAACGGCCTGACAATCACTGTTACTGATTGCATGTCTACCCACAGAGGAAGAAGTGTGACCATTAGACCCAGTGTCAGCAGCAGAGAGCTTCCTCAGCGCAGCCCCGTGGGTATTATTATGTTGCCTCCATTAAAAATGCTTCTGTTTCACCCTCTGTGTTGCAGTTTTACTTACAGTGTTATTCTGCGTCCCAGCTCCCTTCTGCTGAATATTAATGTCTTCTATGCTAATGGCCTTACACCGGCTGAGGTCGACCAAGCTCCTCCTCTGAATGTTAATCCTGCCGCTCATTTGCATACGCTTAAGTGTCAAATTCCCCCACAAATCATTGCGGGCTGCCTCCGTACAGCGAGGGCCAGCGCCCCCGGAGCGACAGCACAGAAACAATGTGGTCACAGAGTATGCATGGCGTCAAATCCACATCAAAGCCTGTTTAGATTGCCAGGTCAGCGCGGGTTCACGTTGTGTAAAATGAAGGTAATGGGATAGCATTCAGCGCGCTGCAGAAATACAGCCGGGCAGGTAATAAGTATGAATGGAGCAGGTAATAAGGTTGGGATAGAAACAGACCCCGAGTCAGCGCAGGAGCAGCACTGTTTAAGCTGCACAGTTATCAGTTCAGAGGTGAGGGCTGATCCCAGGTGAGCACACACGACTTGTGTTGCGTTTTTTTTACTCTTTCTGATTTCCATGTGAGCTCCTCTCTCGAGTGCATGGTAGGTGAAAGGCTTATTTTTGAGAAGGAGCAGAAAACAGTCCATAGTTGTGTTTTGAGGGGAAGAGTTTCACCTAAAAATAGCTTTGTTAACGAGCCTGAAGCAGACGGCATGAGATCAAATTAAATATTTCTATTTATGTGTGGGATTTAATAAGCATTAAATCATATGAAACATCATCAATGTTAGTAAGACAGAGACACTGGGAAGAAGATGTTTCTATGTTTTCTGAGTATTTGGAGAAAGTAACAGATGAATGGATAATGAAAATAAATATAGTCATAAATAATTGCAGATATATACACTGCAGCATCCTCCACCTGCACACCTAGCTCAAAGCAAACACCTTGTGTGTTTTTTTCTGTGGGTTGAAGGAAACAAAACTTATAGATTTGGAAGTGAACCATAAAACACCCTCTCTGAAACACCAAACACCAACATCAACCTTAATCATGTAAAACACCACAAACGCATCCGAAGGTGGATATTTTTCCTCTGGTAAAGTTCCTTTGTATGGCTTTTACAATGATTCAAATGATGAGAGATGGATGAAAACAACACCCACTAAAGCTTGTAGTCCATGCAACAATACAGTATGTTAGATGCTTGAATCCCAAAGAATAAAACGGAATAAAATGTCCCTTCTTATTCTAACATGTTGTTTTTTGCTCCCGAAGGACTCACTGCACTGATACAGATGTCACTTAAACACAGACTGTAGCTTCCTCTCCTAACTTCTGTTTAATATTATATAAGACAGAGAAAAAGAAGGGTAGCTCCTTATATCAAAGACTTAAAGGATCCTTATTATGCCTTTGGGGTTGTCCCTTTCCTGTTGTGTATTAGATAAGTTTGTTTGTGCATGTTAATGGTCTACAAAGGCTAAAATCTGCCTCCATTGGACTCCTTTGTTTACTTCCTGAACATAGTGACATGACTGTATATGTAACACTTCTATTGGCAAGTGCTCTAACACTTTATAGGTGATAGGCTAAGGGGTGGGACATCTCTAAGCGGTTCACTAATCACAACAGAGCCAGCCAGCTAACCAATCAGAGCAGACTGGGCTCTGGTTTCAGACAGAGGGTGAAAAGAGGTGCTGCAGCACAGGCAGTATGAGAAAAATAAAGAGCTTTTTGAACATTTAAGCATGGAGACATGTCCCAGTAGAGGCACTACACACAAATATGAACCCGAAAATTAGCATAGTGGGACCTCTTTAAAACAGCATGATACGCAACTTTTTATCTTTTGATCAATTAGTGAACTTGTGGCTATAGTGATGGTAAACAACACTCGATGTCTCTTTAAAACTAACCTTAAGACTTCAATCAAACACCAATCATCTAACATTTTGAGAGGTAAAACCTTCCTTTGTGTGATCTCAGTGGCAACAACATCCACAAGAAGTTGTAGTCCATGTAACAATACAGAATACAAGATGTTAAATCCAAAGAATAACATGCCTCTGTCTAATTCTAACAACTTGTTTTTTTTCGTCTCCCGGAGGATTCACCGCATAAAGCCTCCGCTACAGATGTCACTTAAACTCGTACAGACTGTAGTTTCCTCTCGGGGGTAAGAAAGTCTCCGAGTGTCAGGTCCTTGAGTCCTGCGCCTGCCAGTGCGAGCAGCGGTTGCACCACCAGCCAAGCAAATTCAAAAGCACACTCATGAATAAGACAAATGGGAGAATTTCTACCAGAAGAGTGACTTCAGTCGACTCCTTCAACACTTTTCTGAAAGGTGCCGTCTTACTGAGGCTTAGTCAGTTCCCCTGTTCAAACTACAGTGAGTCACTCTCAACGGCACCGTGTTAAGTACGCTCCGAGGCATTTTCATCCTTAACAATGGGAGAGCTTTCACGATGTTAAGTATCTTTTCGTGGCTGATAATTCTGCTATTCGCGAAGCTTGAAATCATTTTGACTGGATCAACAAAATACACCAAGCAACCCACTCAAAGAAAGGCTTTCATATGTCTCTTCACACTGAAATCCAACAAAGTCATTCACAATGATATGTTCTCTTGGTTTGTTTTATACACTTTCTGTGTTCTCCTGTTTGCTTAAAGCACACACAACTCATCTCAAAGGATTTCTGTTGAAGCAAGGCGTTGCATCAATACTATATCTATATCATGGTATGAGATAAGATACCATCTTGTATTTTGAATATCGTTATTGAGCTTAGCTTCTGTATTTTAAAGGCTGCATTACAGAAAGTGATGTCATTTTCTCAACCTACAGACTATTATAGCTGCATGTTTCACCATTTCCCTTTACCAACTTAGCCATTATATCGACATTATTCATGATTATTTATTAATAATGTCATTTGAAACTATTTTGTGAACGCACACATGGTCAAACCTATATTATGTTGCCATATTAAAACAAAACGTAATGTTGTTTTATCATCTTCCAACTCAATTTTTTTTAATGAGAATTGCCTATAAACATGATTTTGAAAAGTTGACATGTTTAAAAGTGTATGCTTTATTTCTGGGTTGTCCTGAAAACATTGACTTTCATTGTTGTTTGTTGGTGCTACAGCCCTTTACTGAATATGCAGCATTGTCCTCCTTAAATATTTTACTTTACTTACAGAGTTTTGTATCAGTTTCTCCATTAATGCTCTAACAGGGAGAATGACATACTGTAGATGTCTTCGTCTGTGAATGAAATGTATAGCAAACACAACTATAAATGTGTTTATGGATATCTTGTGTAACATTTCAACATAATACATGTCTTTGTGTGATGTTATAGAGATACTTTATGGTTATTTCTGTACATTTATCATGTTTTTTTCTAGATTATGGTAGTAAACAACGAGGGAGTAAAGCCAACTTCAACAAAACACAAGGGTTAAGATGGTCATATATCTTTTAAGCTGAGATAATCAAACTGATGTTCCCATAAAACCAGTATTCACTGCCAGCTTTTTATATCAGAGACAGAAGGATATGGATCTTCAAAAGCTGCTAGTTGCTAAACCTTGATGAAATATTCAAGAAACTGTCCAGGACAATTCAGCCTTTTTCTTCTAATGGAATCCAGACTTAATTTTTTTACTGCAAGAAGCATCCCTAGCTTCCTGTTTTGCTGAACATGTGGGTATACTGACATGATCTTGTTTCTAAGAGTGAACTAAATGCATCTGAAAGTAGATGGATAAAAAGGTGATAGATGAAAAAAACAAAAACAGCAGAATGACCCCTTCAGGAACGCATCATCATTAAGGGACCAGCTGACCTCGCTTTACAGGAAGTACACCATTTCTGTTTTGTGACATACACACAATATTTCTACCCAATTTCCATCTCTGTTTTAATTACCGATAAAGACACAGTCCCACATGAAGCGCTCTACAGACAGATTTATATCACAATCCTCAGATTCGTGTTCCACATGCAATAGGTTTGTGTAAATTGATCGCTACAGATTTGCATTCATGAGTATAATTATAATATATAACTGCGATAAAAGCCTGAATGTATTGCACATCTGGATGCATACAGGTTACATAAAATGTATGCATAGATTTCCGACTATAAGACACCTTTCCCTCATTATTTTCAACCGGCTGCATTTTAATCCAACAATAAGCATCGCTAAAGAGAAGACATATAATACACTCCTGCTGCTGAAGAAAGAAAGAATAAAGATGATGAGGAGAATGGAGATGCTATGAACACCAACGGGAACAAAAAACAAATTATATTATTATGCAATTATATAATTTAGTCTGAGGAGATGAAGGTAATGGCTGAACGGATGTTTGTGTGCTCATTTCATGGAAGTAATCCATGTGTTGTTGGAGCTGTATCCATGTCAGGTGGTGCCTTAACATGCATGCAACCATCCTGTGTGTGTGTGTGTGTGTGTGTGTGTGTGTGTGTGTGTGTGTGTGTGTGTGTGTGTGTGTGTGTGTGTGTGTGTGTGTGTGTGTGTGTGTGTGTGTGTGTGTGTGTGTGTGTGAGCATGGTGATTGCACTTGGTGTCTGGGTGTGTGTGGTACGGGAGTTGAGGTCCGCTGAGGCTTGGACCACTCCGTATGAATAATGCATCAGACTGGGCCGATGCATCTCAGCAGCGTTGCCTTGGTCTGCTTAAAGTTGCAAGTTCCTCTAAAGGAAACTCGGCATCATTCTGCGAGCTGCTGCATTAACACAGCTGGAGTCTGGCTCTAAAGCCAGATTTCTGAAAATGACTGTAACTCCTTCACAGCCAATCATTTCATTAAGATATCTACATCTAAAACACCTCTGTTAACGTCTCAGTGGGAGACAAATAGCAAATTAAAGCCTTAAGCTGCAACCAGAATTAAAATTATAAAGAAAGCATGGCGTTAATTGCCACCTATTTTGGCATATTTCAATGTGATTTAAATGATAAGTTAAATTATAAAAACACTGGTTATAGCTGCTCAACTGTGAAAACGTACTGGTTTTCTTATCCTCCTGTGATTAAAAGAAGTGAATATATTCTAGATTTGGACAAAGCAATACATTTTTAGGAGGTCAACAAAGTCATATTTCAGTAGTTGCTGACATTCTATAGGTCAAATGATAAATGAATCAATTTAAAAACAATTTTTACGATAATGCAACATTAAAATCACTCTGAATTGCAGCCCTAACATTTATAGTTCACAAAGTGAAGAGTTAGGCTGCTAAAATATGCTTTTATTGCGTTTTGCAGTTTTTTATTCTCATAAATATGCCTCTGGAGCAGTGCTTGACATGTTGGATGAACTTTCTATCTGCACACTTACACATTTGAGATCACAGAACAGATGCTGAACACAGATGCTGGTTGTATAATTCACAGAGGGATCAGCAAAGGTTTAGTCTGGATGACACTGTAACGCCACACTCTGAGAGAGACAAACTGGTTGAAGCTTCAGGAAACTGACGTGAAAATAATTCACACTCAAGCAATTGAGTGTCATGATCATCTAACTCTTCAATCAGGGTCACTTTCATTGAGAAAACTTCATCCACAGACACAGGGAGACATCACAAATCATTCTGCAGTTACACCACAAACATGTCCAAACAGTGAGCAAACTGTGTTCATTCTTGTCAGACTTGTTGGACTGCTTTTGTACAATATGCAAATATGTAATACAAAAAAAAGAAAAAGAAATGCATGCAAATGAATTAAATGCATGTGAATATGCTGCTCTGCATCAAGCAGCCTGGTTAAAATAGTCTGTCAAGCTAAATAATATGAAAACTGTAGATATCACGTATTTGCAGAACTGTTTCACCAGATTTTGAAATGTGACCCTACTTCAGGTGAATCACCAAACTCAATCAGACTAGGTGAAGCTTAAAACACAACTTAATAAGCCACGTGAAATCCTCTCTTCCTCATATCGTGTTATTTCCACCAAACCGTATGGCTTCAGATGAGGACATTTCTCGCAGTCTGTTTACTTTCACCTCAGGAATGTTTGGCACTTTTGGCATCACATCCACACCTCCTTATTGACAGACACGTATACCAACCGGAGCACCTCTCTTCCAGCCCCAAAATCCCTTCCCTTCCTCCCCGCTCCGGACCTCCACATCCCGATACCCCCTCCACACCGGCTCCTCAGCCTGAGCGTGGCCGGGCAGCAGGCACGCTTCCCATGGCTGCTTGCTCACCTCTGTGCGCGCCTGCAGCCGCTTGTTCATCTCGTAGATCCGATACTCGGGCTGGACCATGTAGGGCGAGTGTCTCCTGTAGAAGGGTCCGAAAGGAGACGAGTAGAAGGGGTCGTGCGTTGAGTTGGACATGGTGGCTCCGGGCGAGGTTTCAACATCCAGCGGGCACAGCGGCGCACATTGGAGCGCAATGCTCTCCGAAAAGACCCCCAGTACAGGAAGCAGCCGCTGCCGAGGCTGAGCTGCACTCTGCAAGTTGGCCTGCCTAGTTCGCTGCTATAGCGTGGAGCTGGAGCTGGAGGAGGAGGAGGAGGAGGAGGAGGAGGAGGAGGAGGAGGAGGAGGAGGAGGAGGAGGAGGGAGGAAGAGGGGAGGGGGAGGAACAGGGGAGGAGGGGGGCAGATTGAAGGGGGAGGAGGGAAGTCGTTTCCTGTTCCCTCAAGACCTACACTCAGTTCTGCACTCTTGCAAAGTTCAAGTAAGATCCCTGTGTGTGTGTATGTGTTTTAGTTGTGTGTTTGCTTGTATCAAGTGATGCATTTTTAGTTTACATGTATTCATACTGTAGCCAAATTAAATCTTTTCGACTTGGTATACAATGTTCACCTTTAAATTTGAGTGAAAAACAATAATCTATGTGTTTGTTTGAATTCTTGGAAGAATCAACATCATAGTTTATCAGTCGTATGATATGAAACATAAACCGATTGAACCTCAAATATTCAGATGGGTTCAGATGTATTAAACAATATAAGGATTTGTTACAACGCTTTATCTTAAATTATGGGCTCACTACATGGACTAGAATAGCAACACTGACCCAATTATATCAGAATTATTCAGTATTTAAGATAACGTGTTTCAATAGTGCTACCAAATATTGCTTCAGGTCATGTTTTGACCGTTTTGTGTGATCTCATTCAGAGTAGAGATTGAAACATCTTCAGTGCTATCAGCATTAAGATAGATTACTTTTGTTTTTCTTCTAATTAAAGGACTGTAAGAGAACTCGATCCGTTCAACAATTGGAAAAATTGTACTTCAGTTGATTTTTCATGATTTTGAAATCATGATTTCCATAAGTAAGTCTGCATGGTCTGAAAAAAATAAAATGTGAACTGACTCGAGCTCAGTCTATGGGGACTGGACTTGGGAATCAGAAGGTTGACGGTTCAAGTCCACGAACAGAATAAGTAAGGAGTGAGGACTTGTACCCGGGCACTGTGTATAACATAACGCTGCCCTTTTCCCACCGCTCTTGCTAGATGTGTTATGTGCAGTCTACATTTTGCTGTGTTTGCATTCTGTGTACATGTATCACGATAAAAAGAGGATTCAGAATCCTCCTCACTACATGTACCTTTATCTAAATTCTCCTGGTGTATGACTCACAGTAAGCGATGCACCATGCTGGGAAGCACAGCTGCACTCATAAACAATCCATTTCATGTGTAGCAAGATTTCATAATAATGTATTGATCCTATTGCCAGCGGTCAATGCTGCTAATGACATAATCTTAGTACCTGGCTAGTTATGCACCAAGAAGCATAATTTGTGTTTAAAGGAAGGCAGGGGCGGGGGACTCACTGCTTTGTGCCGCAGCAGAGAGTCCACCATACACACTGTCACTCTGACTGTTAACAAGCCAAAACCTGTTTTTAAAACACGTTGGAATTTCAATAACATGTGCTCAGTGGTGGTTTGATAATTGATGGTTGTGACTGTGAGACCATTGTGTGTAACATGTGAAAAGGTTGTATTTATTTTTCAATGGTGCCGCAGTATTGATAATGAACCACAACCACATGTGATATGAGTAATGCACCCTTTGCATGTGAATAAAAATGCATTTTAAAAATAATTGTTGATCTTCACCATGCCCCCTGACATGTTTAGGGGTCATGGGGTACTAATTGACCCGACATAACTCCACCATCTTTCACATTTTAGCATATATTCTTTGTCATCTACAAATCCACATTTTAGTTGCAATATCAGTGTTCATATGAACAACAATACCTCATTTGTGCTTTCCATATAGGGCACACAGTTTCAGGTGATAATGCAGGACCAGTCAACTGTTTGTACTCCAATGATACACATTTAAAGACAGATTACAAACAATAAATCATATTGTGAAAATGAAATGACATGCAATGAATCCGTTGGTAATCCAGTGTTTCATACCGTGTTTCATACCGTCCACGTTTCAGAAAATAAAGCATTTTTTGCACCAAACGTGAACGGTTTTGTATTTCCATCAGCGGTTTCACATTTCTTGCATTGTTAGATCACTACGAACCATTATTTCTGTTCACGCAAATGAAAGAAAAAAAGTGCCACCTACAGAAACCCAGAAAATTCAAACATGTCAAAGTAGTTTGATTCATTAACGTGATCTCGGGGAGTGGCAGAAATATTAAACGCATGAGCTTTCAATGAGAAATCAAAGCTCACTTTTCTTTTTTGTTTCAGTGTTGCTGTTACACACTAACCACAATTAGAAGATAACCCATGCCTATGGTCAGACAAATCCTAAAACTACTTCAGTTTTTGACTCCCTACATTTCCCAGAATGACTTGGTGGTGTTTAAGAAATGAATCCTAAAATCCACCTAAAATGGATTAGATTTTGCTTCATCAAATCTTACAAATTACCCATAATGATTTAATGATTGTACTGCTTGTTATTGAATACACCTTTATAATCTATTCATTTGAAATCAGAAAATATCTGTTTCTGAACACACTCCCTGTTTTAGCAGTCTGCATGATTTGGCACATGCAAACAGACAGACAATTTATTTTTCTACGTTTTTGCACTATATACCATGCAGCACATGTCAATAACATCATTTAGTGTGACAATATTTGTCACTAACATGTTGAATTTCCCCAGCAGTGCATTGCAAATCTTTTTTTGGCACAGCGATTATGATTTCCTCCATGTTCTCCTCCGTGACAGATTAGGCCTGGGCTGCAAAGTAGCCACAAGAATCTAAAAATAAACAGACAGACACTCAGAGCGGCCGTAACGTTGCAACCAAATCTCACATTAACTGCCCGCTCTGGGAATTAATGAACAGCATTTATGAAGTCTGACTTTTAATCCAAAATGGCTGAATGAGGGGAGGCAGTCTGAATCGAGTGAGATAAAAGTTGTAATCCAAATGCCTCAGGCATCCGGTCGGGTAATTAAAAAAAAGTTTGAAAAATCTATTAATAAACCTTTAATTAAAAACTACATTTTTAATATCTCAAGACCTTTTCAATTGACATTTCTAACAGGATTTGGTTGCTCGCCTAAAGCGCTTACCACAAGAGTGTGGCTGCAATGCGTTACATTGAAGTGAACAGCTCATTTAACAGATTTTAATATGAACTCGGTTGTATTGTGATCGTAAACAGGACCTACATGTGAGGTTAGCAGAAAGTCTCTGATTTCCTTTTTCAGCTCAGTGGCAGTCCTTTCAGATGATCTACATTGAAACACACAGAAACACAGATAAGATCAATTTAAGATTTGAATTTTAAAATCACACTATGTTTGTTATCTGCTTCACCACACATGTCAGTGGTAAAAATACCTCAGGTGCAACAACAGGAGGATTTTATCACTGATCACTTGTCATATTGTATGGAAATACATAATATTTTCCTTATTTTGATTAAATTAAATAAATACAAATCTTACATATTGAATAAATGGGCATGCACACATAAAAGAAATACATACAAATATATAAGTAAGCCATGGTAAAAAAAACAGGTAGCAATATTTTAAAAAAAGTATGTGAATATATAAAAGTATTGAAGGGGCCAGTAAATTAACTTTTGTAAATAAATAAATAAATGTGTAGCCAAAGCCTGATGCGTTTAATTCCTCTGCTCCATTGATCTCCAATGCTGTCTGTTAAAAACACATCAATGAGCCCCACTGTTGAACTAAACACACAAACTGTGGTTTATTTGACTCACACCGTCCTGCTGCCCCAAATACTCAGTAGAGCACCAAATGTGGATGAATCCACCGCTGAAAATAGTCCCTCACAAATGCACTATTTACACTCATTTGAATAACATCCTAAAAACTACAGAGAACAGCTGTTTTTTTATATGAAGTTGTTTACTATATGCAAGCTGTTTTAGGCAAAGGGAAACAAACAGGGAAGTTGTGAATTTAGAGACTGATTTCTGTTGTTCTGTTCATGGGATTTGTTGACGGTATAAAACATATAGTTATCCCTACTTTAAAGGGACATATTCTGCTTATTTTCAGGTTCATATTTGTATTCTTCGACATGTCTCCATGCTTTAATGTTCAAAAAGCTCTTTATTTCTCTCATACTGCCTGTGCTGCAGCACCTCTTTTCACCCTCTGTCTGAAACCAGGGCCCAGTCTGCTCTGATTGGTTAGCTGGCCGGCTCTGTCGTGATAGGTCAACCGCTTAGAGATGTCCCGCCCCTAAGCCGTAGTACACTAGTAAACAAAGGAGTCCAATGGAGGCGTTTCAGGCAGGCGACGGACAAACAACTACATCTACAACAAAAACCCGATCAATTAAACTGACCTATGACACACTGTGAAATTCATTTTGTATTACGAGAAGTAAATTATATAAATATATACAGTATATATAGCCCAATATTACAAATCATTCAATTTGCCTCTGCGACTCCACAATCTGTACAGCAACATTTGCTATTTAGACTCTTAAGGAAAAGCTCCCAAAATAATCCGAAAACTTGTGTTTTTCTGTTATGTTATATTAATAAAAAATAAACCAGTAGAGATCACAGTGCATCAGGTAAACTCCACTTTCTTTAAAGTGTTTCTTAGCCAGTTTATGCTGCTTTAAATGTTAAATATGCATAATGTTTATTGAACTCAATAGAACGATCATCTTTACTCTCTAAGTTTTCTGCTCTGACCTTCGTTTCGGCCACTGAATGGAAAAACGAGTGTGAGGAACTTTTATTTAACAGCTTTAATTGTCCTATCTTCAGAGGTCTCTTGGTGGAGGTGTGCTTATTGCAGTGCAGTTCACTACATGAAATGCTTCCTTATTTATGATTTTATGCTTTTAATGTATTGCTCCTGCTCCTCTTGGATTTTTTAATTTTATTTGAACCCTCAGAGACAAAAAAGTTGAATTGAATTGCAGTGAAACTACCTTGAGAGTTTGCGTTGTTGTACCTGCGCGTGTTTTCTGAATGTCTCCAGCCCCAGCCATTTGTTAAATGCACAAAATGCATCAAGGATGAAGGGAGAAGTGCTTTTAGTTGTGAAAAACCACAAGGTGAGGGAGACAAAACACTTGTGGATGAGAATGGAAATGGGTCAGGACACATATAGACAGACTCTCTGCTTCTGCTGGGTTTCCTCTCGCTGTTACTATGGTAACGCACCCTATCTGCCTGCCTACCTGCCTTTAGCGCACAAACTACACACCGGAGCAGCCGTGCTACAGGTTTGCACCTGAACGCACCGTTGATGCTCTGTTCGTGAAGAAGAACCCAAAACACAAGTTCCTTATCCTGTTTCACAGCAGAGCGTGAACATATCAAGTTGTGATGCAGCTGCTCAACATTCACACTCATTTGTTATTTTTGTATTTCAACCCTTGAGATGTAGCATCTAGTACAGTATATATACAATACAAACACAACTAAAGAGGGTATAAAACCTGCCAAATACAGGGTAAATGTTGGCTAAACGTTAAAAATAATCTACGAAACAAATTCTACACAGACATCCTAAGTACATGATTAAAGATGACTCTACTTACAGTTTCTTGTTTGCAACTTTCCCTCACTATTGGTAGTTTAATAACAGAGACAAAATACAGGTTTTGCACCTGAATGCACTAATGGTGCTTCCATTTGTAAAAAGAACCCAGAAAGATCATGTGAAATGATCTGTTTTGTAAAAAACTGTGAAAATATAAAGTTGTGTTCGATGTGGCTGCTGAACAATCTCACTTCATTTGTATTTTTTTTATTGGAAGTATTTACAACTAACGCTTTGAAATGTAGCATCCGAGCCGGTCATACAAAACAAGAACAATTTAACAGGAAGAAAAACCTGCAAAATACAGAAAAGAAAAGTGAGATATTATTTTTGAAATGCTATTTCTACATAATAATAGTCATGGATTAAGATTTCGTGATATATTTCTTATTTTAGGAATGAGGTTATGTTGATTTATGATGATGTTTACAACTCTAAAGCATCCTATAATAATTCCAGAGGTGGCATGGTAGGATCACTTTCTGGACAAAACATTTAAAGGGTCCCTTTTATGCTAATTTTCAGGTTCATATTTGTATTTAGTGTCTCTCCTGTGGCATGTCTCAAAAAGCTCTTTATTTTCCTCATACTGCCTGAGCTGCAGCACCTCTTCTCAACCTCTGTCTGAAACCAGAGCCCAGTCTGCTCTGATTGGTTAGCTGGTCAGCTCTGTTGTGATTTTCAACTGCTCAGAGTTGCCCCACCCCTTAACCTTTCAGATACAATGTGTTGGAGCGCTACCCAATAGAAATACAAGTGTAACATAGTGATGTCACTAATGTATGTTGCAGGAGTGAACAATTGAGTCCAATTAAGGTGTTTCAGGCAGGGAGGGATGTGTGTGGCAGAGAAACTGGAGGGAACACAGGGATTTTACATGCACACAAACCTATAAAACCCACTACAGGAAAGTCCTAAAAAAGGATAATAAAGAGAAAAAACTAAAAGATAATTAGTTGATACAAATGCGACAAGAACAAACAAACAAAAAGTCATATCAGAAGATCACCGCAGAGCATGGAAATATATTATGCATTTAAAGTTAGTAACTATGTCAGCGATAGCATAAAGAAAGATATCAAATAAAGGGTTGCAACTGATCCCATAACAAGACGACAGGTGAAGAGATGATATGGATCGAATATCTTTAGTGAAAGAACAGTATGTTGGTGGACTGTTGAAGGCAGGAGGACGGGTTTGATTGTGATATTAATAAGAGAAGGTGATTGACAAGCAGTCATGAGACAGATGAGATGCTAAAAATAGAGCAGGACGGTGGAAAGAGTGCAAATAAAACAGTGGTGAAGTGAAGCCTTCTCCTATCTAACTCTGACCAGATTCCAGCTTGTTATGAACAAAATAAAAATGACTGTGAACACTGGGAAGTGTGTCTCCTATTTTGAGCACACAATTGTTTTCCAAATATGGATGAAATATACCCCGGATGCCGGAGCAGCAACTTCTATGGTGGAATCTCATTAGCATCGTAATAGCTTCCAGGCTCATTTGCATTTTGCCGTGAGTGATTTTTTTTCCTCCCGCTCTCTCTCTTTCCTCTTCACTGCTGGATGGAATAATAAAAAAAAGGAGTAAAACTTTGAAGCAGCTTATTTTATTTCATTATTTAAGTTAAACAAATTGTAATTGAAAAGCACTTTTCAATTATGCTATTTCCTCATACCGGTGACAAATGAGTCTTACAGTCGTGTCAAGCAATTAAGTGAAGACACACAGACCTACAAACTAATATTTGCACACAGGGATGACGAATTAGTGTAAATAGATTAATACTGGAAGTGGGGGCTTTTAGTTCTGTTTCTGAAAGAGCCAGTGTGTGCTGAGGTGGAGTTTAAAAAATCCTATTCCCACCAATATCCTGAACTCTGAACATGAAACCACAAAGGAGCCTCCAAACACAGACAAAGATGCTGGAGAAAATGTTGCAGCTGGATAAATTACACATTCCTAAGTTCAGCAAAAGGCAACTAAATATTAAAAGTGACTAGCCGGGCTTTTGTGAAACCTGCCGTCCTGTTTACCAAGGTGACGACACGTCCTTGTGCTGAAACACGCACACACACAGCTTGTTAGAAATCCACACTCTTCTTTTTCTTATGCTGGATTTTTGCAGCTCGGGGAGCAAAGAGTTAATATTTTCAACCAGTTCTGCCTCTGACACACACACACACACACACACACACACACACACACACACACACACACACACACACACACACACACACACACACACACACACACACACACACACACACACACACACACACACACACACACAAGCACACACACACGCTCATATCCCCACAACCCATCACCCCTGATCACACTCAGACTCGCGCACACTCCCACGCACACACACATGCACACACAAACCCATAATTCCCAACACCACCTCCCCCCTCTCCCTCCTCACCCACCGCCTCCTCCTGCCTCCCTGGGCTCACCCTCCCCCCTCCTCCTCCTCCTCCTCCATTCTCCATCTCTGCCCCCCCTCCCTCCTTCCCTCCCTCCCTCCCTCCATCCTCCCCTCCTCTCCCCTCCCTCCTCCACCACCACCGCTGCCCCCCCTCAGGTCAGTTAATAAGCGAGCCTGAGCCTGTGCCTCAGCTCGGCTGTCTGGAGGACATGCAGAGCAGTGTCTCCTGGGAATTGGCTCATGCAGAATGCTGCTCCGCCGAGAGAATGGAATTTTACCCTCGCTAAGGCTCCCAGCCGCACCGCACAGCAGGAACCCTCTCACACACACACACACACACACACACACACACACACACACACACACACACACACACACACACACACACACACACACACACACACACACACACACACACACACACACACACGTGCTGCAAATCAGCTCACAAACACAACATTCCCCAGAGTGTGTTTTCCTCAGACGCCTCCCCCCGTCCCTTTAAGCAAAGTGACCACTACCTTAGGAAAACACTTATTTTCCCCCTGAATCATCAAGAAGCCATCATTAACTTAATGGCCACACAGTTTCTTCGGGGACACGCGGTGATTGTCTTTGTTGCTCAAAAGCTTCCATTACAACCCCGGCAAATGTAAACACACGCGGTTTAAAGACGCGGGGACATCAGTGGCTACAGTGCCGCTAATGAGTTGCCCCGTAGATTTGGAAACTGTGGCTTTTCCACACTTCTGTCTCAACTTCAAGTCTTGAGAAAGTCACCCTCCTCCTCCTCCTCCTCCTCCAGTTTCTTTCCTCCTCAAACCCACAGCTCCATCTATCGGCGTCCCTCTGCTACATATAGGAGTCAGTAGGCGATCGAGAGTAAACACTGTGGAGGGGATTCAGTCGGATGTTGAAGACCAGGGAACTATTTCATGCAAATTAAACTGTGGCTGCAAACAAGTTTTACTGTGAATGAGGAGAAGGGCAGAAGAAGCCAAAGAAGGCATAATAGCACAGGAGTGAAACTCATGTAATGGCTTCTTGCAGTGACCTTTAACCCTTCATTTGTTTTTGTAAATTACATGTTCAAAATGTCTCTAAATATGACCCATTTGTTTTAGAGACTGTGGACTGAGTGACAGAGGTCTGATGAATCATGTTGCCTGGCAATGCTGAGTATGATTCATGCCTCCAACAGGGTTTATATTTACTCAGAAAATAACAATACAGCACAGCATGCAGGCAGAGCAGGGGAACATGTTTTTGCTGATGTTTCTCTTCAAATTCCACATATACAATCAGAAATACGGAAGGTACAGTGTGAGCTCAGCGTTTGGGGATTATGACGTTTTTTTTTCTCTTGATGAGATTTAGCTGAGCAAAGGGAGGGATAAAAACCAGATCCCATTTTCTGTGGTCGCTGCATGTGCTGCCGAGTCTGGCCGGGATCTACAGTCGCAGAGATCCCACCACCTTCATGTGTAGATTATCTCCACTGTTCCAATGGGATTAGCAACACACAGATTGTAAACCGGTGTTGCTGCAGGATTGAATTGTTCACAGACAAGACTTTCTGTGGGAGAGCCTGGCATGTGAGATTGTAAAATAAAAAGCAATTAAAGGGTGAATTCAGTATGGTTCGGGCCTAATCATAAACATTTCTTCCTTTTTTTCTCTCCTCCTGCTCGCCTCCACAAGGTAATATAATCCAGAAAAATAAGATTCATAAAGGAGGTGATGTGAGGTGTAATGTGCAAACGCACACCCTAATTGTAAATGAGATTTTTTTTCAAACTAAATGTTATTCTCCACCCCCAAACTCACCATGACAGCGGTGGAAAAAATTGTGGAAATGGTGGAGGGAAAAAGAAAGACAGACACAGACTTACACACACTCTTGCACTAACACACACACACACACACACACACACATACACACACACGCACTCGCACACACACGCACACGCACACGCACACACACACACACACACACACACACACACACACACACACACACGCACAACCTTCAATGAGCGCCTCTCCATGAAATGCTGAAGCGAAGGCAGCATTTACACCATGAACACATTTCAAATAATAACACTGACACTTAACATATGAAATGTTCCTGCACTTTTTTGCATTGTAAATATTTTCCATCTGCAACATTTGTCAGGTGTAGCGCGCAGAGGTTATCAATATAATTATTTCTCCTCCTCCCTGGTGGAGCACCTCCAGTGAAAGAGCTCTGGCTGTTTGTAGTGCAGCGAGCCCAGGCAGCAGCTCTCTCTTTGGGATTCAGCCTTTCAAAAGTCTTAGTCAGATTCGCAGCGCAGACGTACTTCTGCTGCCTGCCGCCCCCACATCCCTGCCCCCCACTCCCCACCACCACCACCACCACCTCCATCTCCCCATCCCTCTAACCACCACCACCACCACCTCCCCCTCCCTCCTCCTCCCCCATCAACCTCCTTCCCCTCTCCTCTCTGTGCTCACTCTGCTGCAGATGTTTTGGATATGTTTTCTTAGTGAGGAAGCTGCACCAACTGCCAAGCGCCGACTAAAAGAAATGCCCCTCGGTCGTCTCCCGGTGCCGGCCAAACGCTGGTTGTTGGTGAGCGAAGGTGTTAGCGTGAAGGCGGCCAACACCCCTCAGACAGAGAGAGAGGTCGTGCAGGGGTGAGCCCCAATGGCTGCCAATGCACTCAAAGCAGGATCGTGTGTTTTACGTTATATTACATTACGCTTAGCTTCTATTCAAAACTTGTGCAATCATCTGTGAAGATACACACTGAAAGAGCAAGAATCCTGCAAGAACATTAGCTTTCAAAAAGCCAAACTATTATGTGATGGTAAAGTAAGTTAGGAATGCTCTCTAATGGACATCAATAGTTTGTGTAGGAGTAAATGTCCGTTATCCAAATGTATATTTATTGGATTTCAAATAAGTGCAGTCAAGAAATAACAAACTTAACTTTAAAAAAAGATTTCCCTTACGGCTCAAATACTGCTTCTAGTACTGAAGCTTCTACAAATATTAGTCTGAATGCAAATGCTTATTCTACTGCTACTGCAATATTAGAGACAATATTTGTACAATACTGCTAAACTAATCCTGGTATTCGTTAGTATTTGTAATATTATTAAGACAGATAAAATATGCACTTGTATTGTTATGATTACTTTCAATGCAACTTATATTACTAGGAAATAGGAACATAGAATTTCATTACTTTGAGCACCTTCATAATGATTACATATGTCTTTAGCTGAGCGTACAAGTATCTCTTCTGTGTACAGTTTGTGTTTTCGTTTCTGAGTTTGTCCGTGTTTCCTCAGGGTGCTTTGGAGTTTTATAAAAGTCCGAACACATGCAGGTCAGGTAAATATCCAAAATGTAAAAGCTTTATTGACTAGTGAATCCTGCAGCTACATTAGCTTTCAATAAGCCAAACCATTAAAGTGCTTCTGCCTGCACTGGCTTCACATAAGCCAAACATTTCTAAGTGCTACTTAGAGACTTTTTTTTAAAGGTGTAGTCAAAACAGGTGGGTTTTCATTCCGAGACAGAAGATCTGTAGACTTTCTTCTGTCTGGGTAACAATGGAAAGCTTGTTCTAACATTTTTCTTTTAGGGGTACCTGGGTTCCACCCGCAGTGAGGGAGTTACGACTTGGCAGATGCAGGGCAAAGTAGTATTTAAAGTCAAGAGAAGCAATCCAGTTCAATCTATTGCATTTGTTTTGTATAGCCCAATATAAGGAGGCTCTCCAGGGTGTACTGCACAGGACTGTTTCAGCGCATAGTTAAAAACTCCATAAGAAACCCAAAGTTGAAGACATTTAAGAAACTTAAGGGAGAGCAACGGAGGATGGATAAAAAGTGCCTTCATAAGTTTATAGCATGCATCTGTTTACAGCTCACATATGTACTTATTTTTACAATGATCAGTATTTAATATACTACACAATATTTACATTTCACATTATGTTTTTACATGTAGTTCTCTTATTTCTTCCTGCCCACTGGTCCGTTGTAACATTCTTTGAACAATTTCCTTTTTCTATTTCTGATTCTCTTTGCCCTATTGTTGATTGAATTGTTGAAGGAGCCTGGGCCAAAACTATCCTGTAGCTTTTGTGTATTTGACAATAAGGCTTTTTAGTCTTGAATACCTCTGTAACAAGTACAGTAGCTGTCTGCTTATCCTGTATGCAGAATAAGCAATGAAGAATCGTGTTATAAGTAAAGTGATCAGAAAGAGCAGAACAATACAAATACGGACCCAGGGCTGCAGTGAGTTGCAGTATGGCAAACATTTGCTGAAGAGATTTCAGGTTCATTTTGGGTTTTGGCTGTTACCGGCAGCTCATTATCTCGCCCGCTCGGTGGCAGCGCATCATGCCACATGACACTTCTTCAGGTGCAAAAGTTTTCCCAGACAGAGAAAGACATCCGAAAATAGGGGAGAAATACACCTCCTAGAGTTTCTGTTTCCACACAGAAAATCTGCCAGTTTCCACAAGTGTTGATTGTTCAGTGAGAATTATTCTGAGTGTTGTTTATGCACTTTAGGGGCCGATGTGACTTGGAGGTAGTTCAAAACTATCTGAAAGTTTTTAATTAACTCTGAGAGGGATTGATTACACAAACTACGACACATAAATGTTGCTGTTCTTATTCAAACAGAAGCTGACTACAATAAGTTTCATTTTTACTTTCTATTTTTTTGACTGTTATCTGCATTATTTACCAAGCATAGTTACGAAACCAATCACCATTTGGCGTCCATCTAACTAACTGTGAAAAAACCTCCCAAATAACAAAGAAATAATTTGCTAAATCAAACCAAAAGAGTTGAATTCATCTGTTTACAAAGTCCCTGTGTTTCATTGTGACAGACTAACAACATACGGTATTGAGTGTAGAAGGAGGAGAACAAGGTGTAAAAGGTGAGACCGGCAATTAGTGTCAATCATCTTGGGCCAGCACAACATGCTCAGTCTCTTACTGAGACAAGACACGTTCTGCTTTTTAAGAATGAACCATCTGTGTCTTTAAAGCTTTTGCTAATCAAAATATTTGTCTATTTGAATCTGAATATGTTGAGAAACATCTGCACCCTCCATCACCGCTCTCACTTCTCTTAAACTCAAGGATGAAGACTTTTATTTTTGCCACTTAAACCAAATAACTTATTTTGTAACCTGTCTTATTTTGGCTCGTTTTAATTATTAACATTTTTTGTCCTTGCACACAAGTCCTGAGACAACAAAATGATGTTAGCATCTAGCAGAAGGTGCAAAAGAAGTCAAAAAGTGCCATGATATAATATAAGCAAATAGATATGACATATAAAAAGCAGCAGTAGTAAGTATATACAGTCCCAACAGTAGTGGTATAACACTATAAATAGCAGTATTTAAATGGAGTACATTATAGAACTGATAGAAATAAAGAGTGCATAATATAGACAGTATTAATATGAATCCACTTTGGACCGTGATTCACACAATACATACAATTAATAAATATGCTATATAAAATATAGCTTTTTGGAAAGTAAGTAAGAATAATATGCAAAGTCAAGCTTTCAAATGTGATCTTAAAATGTGTATTTCTAAATGCTTTAAATGTTTTTTTTTAAAGCACATTGAATTGCCTTGCATTTTATAATGAACCATATAATCCAACTTGCCTTTGCATACCTCGAGATATAGATATTTAATAAACATCTTTACTGATACTTGGTTCAATACATGAATTTATCCACCATATGTTTGCTTAATCTACATGTATTATATCTCCATGGATCGATGCACATCTGTACCACACCGGGTTAATCAATAATCACGTGTCAGACATGCAGCTTTATCTATAGATTTATTTTTGTTTTCGCGGAACATCTTTAACCAAGAAGCATTTTCTGTGGAGGCTGATGGGAGACCAAACTTGATGTTTCAGCGGAGAAAGAAAGAAAAATAGCTGCTGTGCTGCTACCATCCCCCATCTGGTAGGCATGGCAGCAGCCTCACATACAGGCGCCTGCACGCACACACACGCACACACACACACACACACACACACACACACACACACACACACACACACACACACACACACACACACACACACACACACACGGACACGGGCACACACACGCGGACACACCTACACAGAAATACACATGCACACAGAGCACACACACACAGAGCACACACACACACACACACACACACACACACACACACACACACACACACACACACACACACACACACACACACACACACATCTCCCGTCTCTCTCTGCTACCTGATGTGAGGCAGAGAGACTATTCCAGAAACCAAACACAATGAATGCTCCTCTGCTTTTTTTTCAGCAGAATCAAGCTGCAATAGCTTCTAATTCAAATTAAATCCACGCATCTATTTAAAGCTGCTGCTCCTATTAAGTCTCAAGGATCAAGTTTATCCCCGCTGGTGAAAGAAGAAATATAAAGAGTCATGAAGGAAGGGGGGTGGGGGGAAGTTTATGGTAAAGCTCGGCACTGAATAAATAAAGTGTTTTAAGAGCTGCTGGCCTCTCTGCAGCTCGGAGCTCACACAGACGCTCACGGGATGCACAAGGTTGCTTTTTGTCTCAGGGACTTGATGACAGGTTTAATTTCAAAGGTGTTTTAAGCATTTGAAGTCATTCAGATAGTTATTTTCAGTGGTGCAGCATTAATGAAGCAGATTTAATATAAAGATATGTCTTCACTTTGTTTCTCCGGTGTGTTCAGGTGTGGTTGGCGAGCCTTTCAAAGGAATATATATTGTTCACTTTGCAATTAGCTTTCATTTGAATTTGATCATACTTTGCTGGTGAATAAGTTCTACCTTTACAGTATATTTGACTTAATTAATTGCACTTGAAGGTACACGTCAGTATATAAATGTTAATAAAAGGATATAAGAACCAGCTCTAACTCCTAAAATTATGTTACAAGTAAAAGTCCCACATTCAAAACGTTACTCAAAGTACAAAAGTATTGGCATCAAGATATACTTAAAGTACCAAAAGTAAAAGTAGTCATCCTGCAGATTGGTCCATTTCAGAATAATATATGTGATATGTTGTGATTATAGTTAGTTTCTAGTTTACCTCTGAATTGTAGTGGGGTGGAAGTACACAGTAGCATTAAAAATAAGTACTTAAGTACAGTACTTGAGAAAATGTACCTTAGTTACGTCCCACCTCTGGAAATAAAAGACTTAACTTATAAGTAACTGCTACAAATATTCCTCATAATACTTAATGCTACCACAACGTATTGGATTGTTCTTGTCCTACTGCAATGTTAGCTACAAAATAAGGAAAATATTGCAAGAGCATCAAGATAGGACAACTTTGTTTGTAGTGTTTCTTCTTTTTCAAATAATACAATTTCCACTAGGATTATTTTGATATTGTTACTTTTATTTGTGCAACTTCCATTACTGGGAGCTATGAACATGTTATTTACTTTGGAATAAAACTTTCTCAATGATTCAATCTCCCCCCTGCTTAGTTCTGTGTACACTTTGTATTTTCTCTATGAGTTCCTCCCATAGTCCTAAAACATGCCGCTCAGGTGAACTCCTATATGTACAAGCTTGTGAATTGGCTACAGACTTGTGTTGTGGGACACAGTGTATATGCGTAATAATAAAGTAGAAACTATTTAAATCCAGCTACTTTATGCTTTTATACAAATCCATAGCTTTTAAAAGGAATTATTGTACTTCATATGTCTTTGCAGATTATGACTTTTCATTAAATGCAGTAGGTTATAAATATGATTCATTGGTTAGCTGCACATCAAAACTGGATTCACATTTAACAGACAACATTAAAATGCTGCTCCCAAGTTTATGCATTAGTAGAGATCCAATAATATAATAATATAATGTGGGGGAAAAAGCACTAAATCTGCATAACACATGCTTTTACTCTTGAAACACTGCTTGACATTTTGCAGAAGACACCAATGTAACGTTTAAATGCAAGATGTTACTTGCAATTTCATATTTTTCATGGAGTTATGAGGTGTAGATAATAAACTATAGCAGGATTATTTCCATGGTTAGTTAGAATAAACCTGAGCCTTGAGCTCATTTTGTAGATTGTTGTTCACCTTCAGACTTCACTCTACAGCTAACTGGACACACACATCACAGTTTATGGCTTAATTTGTCCCTGGCGTTTACCTTGCCAGGTGTCCTTGCATCCTTATTTTTGTTGCCTTTGCGTTATCGGCATCATCTGAAAGACGCTCAATAATACTTCAGAATGACAGCGCTGCACTGGTTGCTATCTCCTGTCTGCTGATTATTGGACTTTGCATAGTGTGGAGTCTGTTTGCTGGGCTCTGGTCTCAGAAAAAGCCAGGTGCATCATGGGAATGGATCTGTGTTTGAAAAGAAACCAAAAGCTTTTGGCAACTTCAATATGAATCAATGCTCAGCCCGGGCTGCAGATACATTGTTTCCCCTCAAAAGATGAGCCGTCTTATTTTCCTGACTTCGATCACCTCACATAGTTTCCCCCTGAAACAAAAAAAGTCTGCCAAAAAAAGATGTGGAGAAGTCAGAGTTTGGTCTTTTTCTCTCTAAAAAATGGTGGGAGGTAGGAGAGGGGAAGGAGTGAGGAGAGTGAGGAGGCTTTTTTTATGAGATTAACCCGACCATGAACCCAGGATGCAATTGCTTAACAACACATTTGCAAATGTGTATTACTCCACAGCTAAAATAGTCCTCATCAAAAGAAAAAGTAAGATAATAACCAGCTGTTCTTGAAAAGCACTGAACCTTCTCCTTAAAGTAACATTATGTATTTTTAACTTTAAGCTTTGGAGCTGAGTGCTTTTTTATGGGATTTATCGACAATAAGGAGCACATAATGCAGAATAAAACTAGTCTTATATTCTTGTTTCCAAAAAATCTATAAACTAACCTAAAGTATAGAGTAATATATTTACATCAAGTCAAGATGTACCAGATTTAACATATCTTAACTTAGGTTTGGACCTCATTTATGAAAGAAACTCTTCATTCATCACAATACCAAACGTAGTTCACCCCTAAAACAAAAGGTCAGCCAAAAAACGTTGAAGAGTTTTTTTCCCAAAACTGAAAATACTACTCAACAAGACAAAAGTACCACGATAACCAGCTGTTCTTGAAAAGTACCGAGCCTTTTCTTCAAAGTTACACCATCTCATTTTATTAAAAAACATATCCAGTAGGAAGCAGTAGCTTATGGGATTTATTGACAAAACGAAGCACACACTGTACTGTAGATTAATACCAGTCATTATTCAAATGAAGGATATCCTTAATATATCACAATATAACGATGGAGCAAACATGACATTTCTAAAACCACCTCACACAGTTTTCCCCTAAAAATACAAAATCTGCCAATTGTTTTTGGGAAACTCAGAGTTTTGTGTCTTTTTCTTAAAAACGGTGGGAGGTATGTAAGGGGGGAAGGAGTGAGAATAGTGAGTAGGGGGAGGGGGGGGGTGTTCTTTAATGAGCTTTATGGAGCGGGGACAGCCACGTTAAAATGAGAAGGAACAGACCTCCCACCAAATATGAATACCAGAAAGATGCAAATGTACTCAACAGTGAATTTGTAATTCTCAATATGCTCAGAAACAAAAGGCTCTGGATAAACAGAGGGAGTGAAAGTGAACGGCTCCCCTCTGCTCCCCCCCCCTCCCCCCCAACAAAAAAAACAGGGAGATGGAGAAAATGAGGGGGATAGAGATGGAGAGGGAGGGGTTTGAAAAAAGAGGCAGAGAGAGAGAGGAGAAATCCTGGGCCCTGTTTCTTCTTCTATTTTTTTTTTTTTTTAAGCAATGGCATCCTGTGTTCTTGGATGTGTCGTTGCCATGGCAACTGTAACTTGGTGACCTCGTTATTTCTGCCTAATCCCGCGCTGAAATTATGGTTGCTCCACCCTTTTGCCTGGCTGCCCTGATAACACAATCATTGCAAATGAGGCAGGGGGAATGGAGGAGAAGAAGAAGAAGAAGAAGAAGGAGAAGAAGAAGAAGAAGAAGAAGAAGAAGAAGAAGAAGAACAAGAAGAAGAAGAAGAAGAAGAAGAAGAAGAAGAAGAAGAAGAAGAAGAAGAAGAAGAAGAAGAAGAAGAACAAGAACAAGAACAAGAAGAAGAAGAAGAAGAAGAAGAAGAAGAAGAAGAAGAACAAGAACAAGAACAAGAAGAAGAAGAAGAAGAAGAAGAAGAACAAGAACAAGAACAAGAACAAGAACAAGAACAAGAACAAGAACAAGAACAAGGAGAAGAAGATATATCATGTATCATGTACATTTACTGCTGCTACTGTCAAGTGTTCCGTCTTTTTTGGCTGTGCTTAACCCCCACTTGATAGGGAGGCACCAATTCTGAATGTTTTAACTGGGTTTCACTCAATGACCAGGCTTCTTGTATCTTTATCCGATTTATTTTTCTTCCTTTTGTAGCCCAGACAGTACAGGTGAAAAACCTTAAAAACCAGAGAACACCAACCATTTACACATTTGCACATCTCTTATAAAAATAGGCACAGGAATCAACAATGATCAATTATCAAAATGTTTGACTTGACACACACATGTATAAATAACCACATATATATATAAATAAATAACCACATGTATATAAATAAACACATTTGTTAAGTTAATCATTTTAGCTTGAATCCATCACAGATATTAAATTAGCCTACATTTTCTAATACGAGAACCACAATGAGTGACTGATCAACCACATGGATCACTAAACAGTTAAATTGTTAGCAGCATGTTTAGCACACCATTTTTTCCCATATAAATATTTACAAATATTTACAATACATATTCACTCCCACCAAGTTACAATGTGCAATTTCAGCAATTCATTTTAGACAAACTTCATATGATCTAGGACTATGCACGTTTTAAACCATGGCTTTATGCCAATCCATCACAGCAGTATTCCATATCAAAGAGCTAAATCACTGAATTAAGCAAACTACAATAAACTGACTAACCAACGTTTCCACAATACATTCTGCACTACCCGTGAATATTTACAACACAAAAGCAGATACTACCGTGCACAAACACAAATGACTTTCCCGCGGCAGCATTCAAATGCGTCGTCGGCGTCCATCAAACAATCAACAAGTGGCACTCGCAACAAAGTCTTAACGTAGCGATCTTACCGGCTGTCTGTTCAGTCTTTGAATAATTGGTACCAGATTCAGCACAACTTCGGAAGAGCTCGATGAGAATGCCGCCTCTTACTCTCCTCGTGCTTTACTGACGTTTGTCTTTTTAAACAGATATTAAGCCGGAACTGCGTGCGTCTTCTTTTCCTGCTCGAGTGTTCCCATGCGAGTGATAATTAGTTCCGCTTGACTGCCGACGACGAAAAAGGGGCGTTCACCGTGACACCTCCCACTCAACCTTTTTGTCCTTGGACAGATAGGTTGCAAACTTTAAGGTGAACCTAAACAGTGAGGATTCTGCTCTTCTACAGGGAGAAGGACTACCAGCCGTCTGACATCTCTTCGCAATACCACCCCATTTGACTTCTCTGACCTCTCTGAGGACTTGGTCGCTGGCCCTTGATGCTGAACGGAGGCACAGTTGCTTGGTGTGACAAGAATCTCAACATCTCTCCCCAGGTATGGTCCAAACAAGTCAACAGATATAAACTGGAATGGCGCAGCAGGTCTTGACCTTTCTACTGGCAGATCACCCATCACTTGTTGGCATACTTGAGCTCTTGCCTTCCTGCAGTGGATGCACTGGTTGACAACTTTCTGGGCCAGCCTTCTACCTTGGATGACCCAAGCCTTTTGCCGCATCCTTAACAGAGTCCCGGCAAACCCCTTCATGACCTTCCTGATGACTTTGGCGTGCCAGTAGAGTTCCTAGCCAGGTGTCGAAAGGAACCAGTGGAACAGCCAAGCAGTCTTCTTTGAAATACTGTATTCGGCCTCCACACAGTAACAGCCCACTAGCTCCATCCTTGTACACAACCAGCCGGTCTGTTGTGGTGCTGGGGAAGGTAACTCCTTCTTGTGCTGCTAAACACAGATCTCGGAATGAGTCCTCCCTCTCGGCCGCAGTGATGATGCCAACCATGGGACTGCCTCCCACTTTGGTCTTCCCCTGGCTCTGCAATGAAGAAACTTCTTTGCCGCCCTCCAGACCAGCGCTAGTGACTTCATTAGTTGTGTTAGGCTACTGAACCGCTTGATATCCAACAGGCTTGAAGCTGCAACCTCGGCTGGTGGCCTATGCAGATCCGCGGAGGTCGAAGTTGGATCCTGCTTGGACTCCTGCCTTGACTCCTGCTTGGGCTCCTGCTTTGCTCCAGCCGGGTAAGGGCGCAAAAAAAACCCTTTTTTGGAGGGTTTGGGGTTTTCTCTCTCGTTTCGGCGAACACCCTTGGCGGGCTTCATGGCCATCACCTCTGGGAGTTTAAAGCTTGGCCCAGCGCCTTGTTCCCTTATCCAACTTTGGGGGCCCTTTCCCCCCTTGGAAAAAATTCCGTTTTGGTGGGCCAGGAACCACCCAGTCTTGGGGGTTGTGCTGTTGAATTTCCCCATTTTTTTGCAAGAACGTCTGGTGCCGTGTTTCACGTTGGGTTCCCCCGGGGTTGTTGGCTATAAACCCGGTGGTACCCCCTCTCCACACGAATTCGGGCGGTGTTTTTGGAAAAAATATTCTTCAGGGGCAGGTAGACCTCCCAAACTTCGCCTTTGACAGGTCCCCTTATGGTCTAACGGCGTCAGCTGGTTTGGATTCAATGCCGTTGGTCAGTTTGTGGCATTTTACCGCAGGAAACACAGCCCCTCACGTCCCCCTACCCCCGGGAAAAGTGATACCGCGGGCCAGCGGTGGGTCGGAGGTTTGTCAAGGCTCTGACGAAACTCACCCGCCCGAGTCGCATAGCCTAAAAAGGGCAGACGGTCTTCCGGGGGGGCCCCTCAGACAAATTTACGCCCCATGTATTTTTGATGGCTATCTTTGCCCTTTGCTTCTTGGAAAGTCCCCTCACCGGGGCTCCTTCTGCTTGACAGGGTCACAAAGACCCAAGGGGTTCGCCCGAATTTGATTAGGGCTCTCTACGAGTGAGTGGATTTGGCCCTTTTTCCCTTCCTCATTTGCAAAGGTTTCCCCCCATTTTTTTTTTTCTTTTAGAAAAAGCCCAAAGCCCCCATCATGCGAAGTTTGTCACTCCTGGGTCATCCCAAGCCCCAGGCTTTATTGTTCTTTCGGAGAGTTGGTTTTGGGGAAAGGCCATCACTGAGGGTTTTTTTCCTCTCCAGGTTCTGGTTGGCCCCCCTTTGGCGGGTAACCCACGGTTATTTTTAGAACCCGGGTTCCAGGATTTTTTCGTTTAGCTGTTTTTTGTTGAGTGACGGGGTTGTGCGAAGTCAGGCATTTGACATGGGTCTTGTTCCGCCAGGCCCCTTTCGAAAGGGGGTTTTAAACTTGGCTTTTTTCGGTTCCGCATGGGACTTGGCGATGAAGCCTCCCGGTTATCCCCGATGTTGCCCCCGTAATCCCCTTTTGCCCTATGAATGTTGCTTCGAAAAAAGCCCTCATTTTGGGAAAATGTTAGGTCTTATCCAGGGAATTTCGCATGCCAAGTGGCTTTCCTGTGCGTCTCCGGTTACATAGTCAACCAACTCTTATTTGCTCCAGCCCCCGCTCCTAGAAATGGTCATCTTTTTCCCCCCCGGTTGAAAATGTCCAATCTACAGCCCCCCCGCACTGGGTCACAGGCGCCCCATGCTGTCCCACCCACCAGTCCGGGAAAGTCTTTGTGGCCGCCCCCTTTGTGGCTTGGGTGAGTGGGGGCTGTTCAAGGAGTTTTCAGATGTTTCCTTATACTCTGAGTGCTGCCCGCATGGAGCGTGCAAAATGAGTTTGGACCATGGGCCGGTGTTGTAACATTTTCCCAAAGGCTGGTGAAAACCCACCACTGTGCCCCAAGGGGCCACCCCACAAGACAAGGTCACCAACGGGCGCACCTTCTGGGGGAGAGCTGGCCCCTTCTTTAGGTGATGAGGAGCTTGATTTTAGTGGGAGGACCGTTTATGGGGGGGGAACGTCGGAAATATTTTTTGCGTCTCTTGGGTGGCAGTGCGATTTATTTGCGAGCTATTCCCCCATAACACACAAGCTGGGGGATCTCAAAGTTCCCTTTAAAGTTGTGCCCCGGTTTTTCGTAGTACCGTTTGGGTTTAAAACTTTTTCTTGCATCCCCCAAAACCCAGGGATTATGAGGGCCCCATCCGAAATTTTAGTCACCTGCCCCTGGATGTGATGAAATTTGGTGGGTCCCAAGTCTTTGGGCCCCAGCTTCTCCCCGCATTTGCAGTGACTTCGAGGTATTTTAGGGACTGGGAATCTCAATCATTCTCCGCCATGATGAACTGGTTTTTTTGAGACAAAATTAAGAACACATTTGACCCCGCTGAGCCAAGTGGGGGCCCAGGTTGGGGGAAATTTTTCCTGGGTCTCGTGTATTTTTCCCATTCGCCTCTTGCGGGGGGGGGGCCTAATTTCCCTAGCCTTTTCTTTTCTCTTCCACCCTTGGAACGAGGAAATTTGATGGTGGGCCTTTGAGTGCCCCCCCCCTGCTTTTAACAAAAGGTGGTCTTGCCTCTGCATTTTTCCGTGAACCTCGAGCCCCCCCAAAAGACCAATTTCCCTTAAAGCTTCTTTCTTTTTCCCATTTTGAGCTCTTTAAACTTCTTGCAGTAATAAAGTTCCCCCCGTGGCCTTATTCCCGGGACAACACAAGATCTTGGGGCTTGAGGAGTTGGTGGATTTGTTCGGGCGTGTTTTGGGGGGTTTCTTGCCTCTCTCTTGGGGGATCACCCCTTAATTGACCCAATTGCTCTTTTAAATTTCTCGATTTTCAAAAAACCAGGGATGTGAACGTCTTGGTGTACTCTCCTTTCCCCTTTGTTACATAGCCAGCCACTCCTTCTTTAAAGTTTTTCAGGGTTGCTCTCCGGGACTTTGTGACGGGGTTTTTTTTTTCAAGGCCCCCGTGCTTCCAACGCGCTGGGGTTTTCATACAAGGTTTTTTCAAAAACCTGGATCAAGTCCACGATCGCCCGGGTTGGTGCCCTTTTCACGGTGGGGTGCCCGCAATCTTCAACAATTTCCGGGCAATTGTGTTTTATTCCAAAAGGTTTTTGGACGGAAAGTTTTAAACCGCCGTTCCTATGTTGAGGCGAAGGGCCCTCGCTACTTTTCTCAAGGCTATCCAAAAAGCTGGAATTTCCCTTCCTCCGGGAGCCCGGGGTTCCCCCTTGCTTTTGGAGTGCTCCCCTTCCTTCTTCCAAGGGGAAGTTTCGCTTTTTCTCAAACTGGGGAGTTTTTGTTGGTTCAATTTGTAGAGGTTCCGACGGGTCTTTTCCCGGGGGCCCATCATTCTCAGCTTGCCCCGTAACGGGTGGCTTTTTCTGAAAACAAGCAAAAGGGCCCCTTCCAAAGCCCATGCGTGCGGGGTAGGCCCCTCTTCATCTGGGACCGCGAGTCCCTTTTTGGGATGGCTTTTTTCCCGCTTCACCCGCCCCCCAAAAATTTAAGCATTAATTCTATACTCCAATTTCAGGCCCGATTCCTTTTTTTTGTCCGCCACACCCCCTTTTAGCGCCCCGTGCCCCGGGGCAGTTCGGGTTGCCAAAATTCCCCTAGAACCTTGGACAGCCTTGCTCCACCCCCTCAAGTTTTTTACATTATTGTGTCTTCTTTTTGTCCACTTCGTCCTCTTGGCCTGCGCTTTCCCCTCAGTCCGGAAATTTCCCCTCCCCATTTCCTCCCTCACCCGGTCGCCCGGTGCGACCTTTCTGAAGGTTTTTACCCGTTCTTCCGCGAATTTTCTTGCAAGCTTTGTGTGGTTTGCAGCGGGAAACCGCTGTTTGGGAGTGTTCCTTCCTTTTTTAACTGTGCAGGACTTTGACTCCATTTTGGGCTTTTTGGAAAGAAATTGGAAAGCTGTGGGCGGGACTCAGTTGAGGTGGGCGTGGTCAGTTGCAGGTGGGCGTGACTCGCTGATTGTTGGGTGGGCGTAGACTGCGGGAAAGGGAGCCCGGCTTGTAGGAGCCCCTTCAACCAGTATAGCGGGGTTTTTTACCCTCAAGTGTTCCGTCCTTTTTTTTGGGTGTTAACCCCATTATAGGGGGGCCCAATTCTGAAAGTTTTAATGGGTTTTCACTCAATGACCAGGTTTTGTTCTTTTTCGATTTTTTTCTTTTTTTTGTAGCCGACGACGGTGAAAAACCCCAAAACCCGGAAACCCAAAACCTTAACATTGCCATTCTTATAAAAAAAGGCAAGGAAAATCAAAAATGTCAATTTATCAAATGTTTGATTGACACACACATGTATTTAAAAAAACCACATATTATATAAATAAATAACCACATTATATAAAAAAAACATTTTTTAAGTTAAACATTTTTGTTGAATCTCACAGTATTAAATTCCCACATTTTCTAATACGAGAACCAAAAGAGTGAGATAACCTGGATCACTAAACAGTTAAAATTGTTAGCGATGTTTAGCACCCATTTTTTCCCATATTTTTTTTTACAAATATTTTCAAACTATTCCTCCCACCCAAATTACAATGTGCAATTTCAGCAATTCATTTTAGACAAAATTTATATGTCTAGGAATTGCACGTTTTAAAATGGGTTTATGCCAATCCATCACAGCAGTATTCCATATCAAAGACTAAAACATGAATTAAGCAAAATAAAAAAAATAACAACGTTTCCACAATATTTGCACACCCCTGAAAATTTACAAACACAAAAACAGTACTACGTGCACAAAACAAAAGACTTTCCCCCGGGCATTAAATGGTGCGGCGTCCATAAAAATCAACAGTGGCACTCGCAACAAAGTCTTAAGTAGCGATTTACCGGCGTTTTCGTTTTTAATAATTGGTACCAGATTCGCCCAATTCGGAAGAGCTCGATGAGAATGCGCCTCTTAATCTCTCGTGCTTTCTGACGTTTTTCTTTTTTAAAAGTATTTGCCGGAAATGGTGGCTTTTTTTGTCGATGTTCCCATGCGGTGTAAAAGTTCCGCTTACTGCCGCGACGGGGAAAAAGGGGGGGGTTTACCGTGACCCGACTATTGCTTTTACTGTATTTTTGAAAAAGCTGGAAAGGGGGGAAAGGGTTAAAATAAGCACTTAGAATAAGGCCGTGAGTGTTTGTTAAAGCGTATTGTTTCAAACAGTTCGCTTTAGTACGCACAACGGTGCCAAGTAACAAAAAAACCCCACAAAATTTCCGATCCAAAGCAGAACAAATAAATCAGTGTACTACAAACCATACAACGGGCCATAAAAACCCGCATTTTTGTTCGTGTTTTATTGTTTTTCCTTTTTTGGTTTGGGGACAGAAGCACTTTAAAAATTGATGCATTTTTGGAGATAAACAGCAAAATAAAAAAGAAATCCCCGTACGCCCATTTTAAAAAATTTCCTAATTTCATTTTTTTTGGCTTCTCATTACTGTGGTCCCAGGCCGCTTATGTTTCAAAATTTTTAATTGTTGGGCTTTTGTTGCTTTTTTTACCCGGGGAAAGGGCGAGGGTTTTCTTAAAATTGGGGGTTTAAAAAAAATTCTATTTGGAAAATCGGGGGGGCTTTGAGGGAGGGGGGGGGTGGGGAGGGAAAAAGTTTTAAAAAGTTTTTTAGCCCAAAATTTTGAAAAAACTTGTGGGGAAAGTAGGCGAGGGAGGAAGGGTTTAAAGAAGGGAGGGGAAAATTTGAAGGTTTTTTTAAGGGGAAAAAGGAAAGGGAGAGGGGAATTTAAAAAGAAAAAAAGAGTAAGGGAAAAGGAAAAAAAAAGCTTCAATTAAATTAAAAAAATTTTTAAAAGAGAAAATAAATGTTAGAAATTAAAAAAGTTTTCATTTTGATAATTTGAAAAAAGGGGCCAAAAAAGAAAAAGTAAGGGCAAAAAAATGTTGACCGATAAAAGGAGAGTACAAGGGATTTTTAAAAAAAAAAAATAAGAAAAGGGCCCAAGAATTATTTGTCCGAAAAGAAAATCCCCCCCAGCGGGGGGAAGCGAGTTTTTCCGAATTTACTCGGTAAAAATTTTTGGGCTTATGTTTATATTCTTGGTTTTTTTTTTTTTCCCCTTTTTTTTTTTTTCTGCTTTTTTTTTTTTTATTTTTCTTTTTAAATTTCACTTGGGATCCGCCTATTTAAATTTTTTTTTCTTTTAAAATTTCTTTCTTTACTTTTTTGCTTTTATGCCCCTCTTCCTTTTGGGTTTTTAAATCTGAAAAAATCCAAAAAAGCACAGTGGGTTTTTTTTCCCATGGTTTTTGAAAAAAAAGTTACTGTTTCTCCCCCCCCACCCAAACAAAAAAATTTTTTGTTGTATATCACTCATTTTGTTTCAGGGTTTAAAAGTTTTTTATTTTAAAAAGGGTGGGGTTATTGATTAAAGATTGCTGAAGTGTGGACATAACACTATATTATTATTTCCTTTTTGTATATTTCATTTTTATTTCTACTTTTTAATTATTTGTATTTATTTTGCTTCTCTTTGTATTTCCCATTTTGGGATAAATAAAGTACTTCTGATTCTGATAATTCAAACTAAATATATCCTTAATTTATCACAATACAGATGCAACACATTAGATATTCAAAACTAAGATAGTATTTCTATTTGAAAACACTGCATCTTGAACTGGAGTTATGGGTGTTTAAAACTAAAGTAGAGATGTCTTTTTAAGTCACGTTTACGACGTCAATAAAAAAGTTACGAGCATCTTAAAAGAGGATTTCATTGGACAGATGTTATGTTGGGGATACCACCATGTGTTAAATTCTGACTTATCAAAGTGTGTTTTAAAATATAAAAACATGCTACAGATATTCACATTACACAGAGACCCTCTGCTGTTTCCACTTTATCCCCAGCTCCCTGACTTGGTGGTCCGTGTTGTAACAAAGGCAGTAAAACTCATGTCAGCTCAACCCGATCCTGCAAACCTCACGCTCCTCATCGGAAGATAAAGCGTTTAAAATAATCACCAGCTCAACGTGAGTTCATTCATTCACAAAAAAATCAATGATTATTAGGGGATTTTTTTTTAAAGTCGTCACAATAGCTGCAGTCAAAAACAGCAAAGACCCTCCTCACAGCAGCCTGATCACATAACACATCCTCTGTTTTTATTGATTATATTGTCTTGTTTCTGTGCTGGTGTTTGGTTGTGTTTTCGTTTTGTGTACCCTGTGCGGCAGCCTTGAGAGCCTTGAAAGACGCCTTTATAAATAAAATATATGATTACTATTATTATTATTGTTACTATTATTATTATTATTATTATTATTATTATTATTGTTATTATTAATAATATTATTGTAATATTATTATTATTATTATTATTGTTATTATTATTATTGCTATTATTATTGTTATTATTGTTATTATTATTATTATTGTTATTATTATTATTGCTATTATTATTATTATTGTTATTATTATTATTATTGTTATTATTATTATTATTATTATTGTTATTATTATTATTATTATTATTTTTATTATTATTATTGTTGTTATTATTATTATTATTCTTATTATTCTTATTATTATTATAATTATTATAATTATTGTTATTATTGTTATTATTATTATTATTATTATTATTGTTATTGTTATTATTATTATTATTATTGTTATTATTGTTATTATTATTATTATTATTATTATTATTATTATTATTATTATTATTACCTATGTATATATGCATCTATCTATGTATGTATTTACACATTTATGGCAGTATTATTTGATCTAACAATGTAAGTATCTATGTACATATGTATCTATTTAGGGCAGGTATCTATGCTTCTATGTTTGTATATCCATCTTTGTATAAATGTATCTTTGTATCTTGTGTATATATATATATATCTACACATTTATGCATGTGTTAATATATCCATCTATGCACATACAGTATGTATCTACAAACATATCTCTGTATCTATAGAGTATATGTATTTATATTTGTATCTATTCAGGGATGTATGTATAGGTATTTATGAATAAAACAATGTATTTTACGACTAACCTAACTTATATAACTAGTTCTCATTGCTTTTGTAGCTAGTTAAAGCGTGTCTGCTTGACACCATAAAAAGTAATGTGAAGACAAAGTGTGAAATAAGTCAATGGATTTACTCAATTATTTTAAGAAAGCAATTACAGCCAACAAAATTGACGCTGGCAATCTTGTGTCTATCTCTGTCTGAAATCGAGGAGTCATTAAGAATATCAAAGTGTACTGTTCAAAAACGATTATGAACATTAAATCTACCACAGTTATCCAGTGGTTGAATGTAAGTAAGTACAAATGCAATTTTGAGGTACTTGAGCTTTACATTTCAACTGAAAATGCTATTGTATACTTCTACTACAATACATGTATTTGAAAACACCACTTAATGACTAACTACAGAGATAGACTTTTTAAACACTGACATTATCAGAGTAAACTGCACAAGAAAACCTGATGCAGCATAAAGACTGTAGCTTTTTAGTGACTACTCAATTTCATTATGACAAGTAAACTCTTAAAGATCATTTTGATATCTTTGATTGAAATGATGACAAACAATCAGAAGTAAAGTGTAGACATGTCTGACACCTAGTCTCCACACTGATACTTATTATACGATAAATACTTTCAAATATCAAGGTCACCAGACTGAAGATGTGTAATTATTTGTCCACAAAGGTCTCACATTAGCTTTCACCTTTTAAAAGCCACGCTCATTTGTTGTAAATCCACGCTTTTCAAGAGGAGTGGGCGTCCATGTTTTAAATGTTGGGTCTCACACAGTGGAAACTAAGTCTTTATTTAAATTGAGGAGAAACATGTGGAGGACTTAAGATGTTTCAGATCCCCCCCTTCGCTTTCCAACACCCACCCACCCTACCCCCGTCTCATACTGAACTTAGACCCAGCATGTAAATTAGAAACAGATGTGTAGGAGGTTGGAGACCGTAAAGGCTCAGAAGAACCAGAAAATCTCCAAAGTTCTTCTTCTCTGCACGAGGCGCCATGCTGGGAAATAAACACAGAAACTAACCGACAGACGGACATGTAGACCAATGTGTGTGTGTAGAGTAGATAAAGAGAGATTTGTGTGTGTGTGTGTGTGTGTGTGTGTGTGTGTGTGTGTGTGTGTGTGTGTGTGTGTGTGTGTGTGTGTGTGTGTGTGTGTGCTTAATCTGCCCTGAGAGAGACGACCGCACGACTCCCAAGAGGCTTATCTTGGTCAGATCCTGTTGCTTGCATGGAAACTCTCTCAATTCGGTCACATCGTTCGTCCAGTGTGTAATACAAGTCCCCCCCCCCCTAAACACACACACACCACCACCCCCACACCACCACTGACCTGGATTTGACTGGCTGCTGCCGGCGGTATCCGCCCACATCGACTTTGACGGGCCTCGTGGCTCTTGGATGTTTCGCCTCTAAAAAGGGAAAATAGCATTTATTTTTCGCTCATCAACATTTTATAAATAACCGTGTTTTCGATGATGGACCCCTTACACTAAAGGAATGGAGCGCTGCAGGGATTAAGCATTGTTGTAGGCCAACGCGGGAGTTAGCATTGCTATGGTTCCTTCAACAAAAACTCAAGTGGACATCCCAAACAACCTCTCTCACTTAGCCACGTTTCTTTTAAAGATGTTTTAACACTTACACATTTACTAGGAAATTAACTGACATAGTTTATGTTGTAGGACAAAACGTAAATCATTCTTCGGACGTTGTCGATTGTTCCAAAAGCCTTTGACATTTGCTACTCTTGTTAAATACGTTGTGTTGGCACAGTTGCTTTTCACACCTGATGCAAAATGTACTCAAGACTTCTTCATGTGAACTCGGGCATGGATCATAAAGTAAAAGTCTAACCTGAAAATTAGCATTAGCAATATTGCTGCATCAGTGTACAAAACAGCTCCAATCAGAAGATACCACATTCATTGAGTTGCCCTTTGCCTAGTTATGATTACAGCTTACTATATTAAACGATTTCAAGAACCACCCTATTCCAGCTCTCTCTAAATGTCATCTACAGTCTTATAACCCAAACTCACCAAATCAACACTCACCCAGAATTCAATTTGTAACCGTAAACTACGTCAAATATACTCCCACTTGAAATGACAATGAAAAGGTTAAAAGGTAACTTTACATAAGAATGATCAGCTTAATTTAGTTAAGGTATCACAAGCTAAGCTAAATACTATGTTTTAGTTCAGTCAGACTGCTTTCAAAATGTCGATGACTATAACAGATTCACTTTTCCAACCAAATTGAATATATGCATAATTTTTGGCATATAATGCATTTTACACACTTTGCTTAGTCTCCAGTTGCAATATACTTACTGTACACAAGTTCAAAGAATATGCTAAAACCCCCCCCTTATACACTCAATACGCATAAATACACATTCAAACTTTAGAAATCAGCAGAGAATAATAATATAAAACCCTCAAATCAGGGTGTGTTTATGTAACGGGGGTGCATGTTAGCCTCTCAGGAGGGATGCTGCAGACATCAGAAAGCCGATTCCCCTCTTCTACATACATTAAGGGTGTCATTAAGCATTACTGACATGCATCATGTAGCAGCACATTATCTGCTGTAGTTCTACCTCTCCGTCTTCAAACGATTCCCTCCCGTCGCCACAGACCTGTGTCGATCTCTAATTTGAAAACAAATGATTTATCACGAGGTTATAACCACCAGGAACCGGGACCTGTTGATATTTCTGGTCCCAGAAGTGACAGATGTGATTAGATGGGTCACATGTGATGCCGGCCCCTCCTCACCCCCCCTATCCCCGCTGGAGGCCTAATAACGAGGCTATTACCTTTAATGGCAGCCTGCCTCCATCCCCTCTGATGTTGTCATTGCTAAGTCCAGTATGGCCCGAGGCATTTAAAATAAATTAAAATGTTGGGTGTTTAACTCAGATCATCCGTACAAACTATATTCCTAATCAAGCAAAGTTACAAACAACTAACAACATGACATGCAGCATCAAATGCATGTGACAAAGACATGCTTGTTGAGAAACAAGAGCTGAAACAGAAAGAGTCAGTTCTGGCTCCTATAGCCCGAGGCCGTGAGGCCCCTGCTCTGCCCCGCCTCCCCTGATGTTACATTTGGGTGAGGGTGGGGAAGAGAGACAAGTAGACATGGTCTTCCAAATATCTGAGCAGTCATTACATTTTTTTAGGATTTGTGGTTGGTATTTTGGCGACTGCTATCTTTGTTTTTGGATCAAGAATTGCCACAATAAGTTGGACAGTACAACCAAATTTTTAGACAGCCAAAGTGTTACAACTAACTTCAATAAGGTGGAAAGACAATGTGAAAGGGTTTGAGGTGTAAGACAAAACATGGACAACACTGTATGGAAACAACCTGTAAAGCCCCTCTCTGAAGCACAGGCTGATTAAATGTGTTTTTTTCTCTAAATGGGACCATCATTTACAAAATAGGTTTAGGAATCAAGAGAATGTACTGTCATGTTTTCATAGATTTCTACACAAACCAAGATAATGGATAATAGGTGGATCTGAAAGGATTGCCTCGGACCTAACAGAAGAAGTACTTCTGCAGGGTATGACACTTGAAATGTGAGACCTTCAAATGTTTGTTTTTATCCACCAAATGTCTTGAGGAGTGTCAGAGAAAGGAAAGAATGGGTGTGGAACCAAAGCCTTCATTATATGACTGATAATGCCTGGTGTGAAGGATCACGCAACGCTCTGCATCCCTGCTGGAGCACATGACTTCATATTGCATGTGTGGGGGGGACACACATTCACTGCAGTCCATTTTAAGGTTACCAACAGCCATATTTTAGGAGGGTTTTTTTTGGGCAAACGTTGGATATTTTTGCATTTAGTGCCTATTCTTGTCAATACCTTAATTGATTAACATTTCAGCACTAAAGTATTTGCATCCTATTAACAAGCTCAAGGTATGACTAGTGTGTTTCTTTCAGATGAAATACTCTCTCTGTTGTGTGGCAGCTGTGGCTCATGAGGCAGAGCTGGCTGTTCATTAATTGCCGGGTTGATGGTTTGATCGCTGGTGTCTCTTGTCCACCTGTCAAAGAGTCCTCAAGCAAAACACTGAGCCCCAAATTACTCCTGATAACCAGGCCAGCGTGTGTGTGTGTGTGTGTGTGTGTGTGTGTGTGTGTTTGTGTGTGTCTCTGTGTGTGTGTATGGCCGAATCAAAGGAACGCTATAAATTGCTCTGAGTAATTACCATATATATATATATACATAAATACTGTCCATTAACTTGTGATTTAGAGTTTTAAGACTATCTTTTAGGAGAAATATGCTTATTTGAAATAAAACTGCAAAGCTTTGAGATGTGAAAAGAACGGAAGAGTGGTGTAGAGATGCTATGGCTAAGTTAACAGTGCAAGCTTTCGTGCTCAAATTGGAATAAATGTACCAATCCAATTATTTGTGTTCGGTGCTTGACATTTTGTTTTGTTAAGAGCCCTATTGTGCTCATTTTCAGGTTCATATTTGTATTTTGAGCCTCTACTGTCTCCATGCTTTAATGTTCAAAAGGCTCTTTATTTTTCTCATACTGCCTGTGCTGCAGCACCTCTTTTCACCCTCTGTCTGGAACCAGAGCCCAGTCTGCTCTGAGAGGTTAGCTGGCCGGTGTAAAGATCATTTCAGATTTTGCCTACAGTGTAAAAGTAGCTTCAGTGTGCTTCATGACAGTAACATGTCAGACAGTGAAACTTGCTCAACCTGTCCACATGCACAGATTTAAAATAGTGTCTTCACTCTGTGCACAGCAGCAGTTTTTGGTTCTGTTGATACCATTTTTTTCCCAAATGCTAAAACTCTGCACTGAGTGAGCCTCACATTGCTCCTGGAAACTGTCTCTGTCTCCCCATGTCCCTCTGAGTGGACGGTAAATTATGTCAAAATGTGCCAATGTGACTCGTGTGCTGCTTATTCTGTGTACCGCTCAGACAGGAAACAGTAATATATGGAGTGGAGGTTTGACAGATGCGTGCATTGCTGCTGCATGTTGCTGTCAGCCTGTCCTTACTGTCACAGTGATGCCGCCGACAGGAAAACATGTTCCCACATAACTTCAGTGTAATCACAAATCAAAACACTGCAGAGGCATCCCAGCCTCTGTTGTTCCTGTCTGTTTGAGAGAGATTACAATTTGTGTTTTAGCAACAGGATTTGACAAAGTCTTCACAATTTTTTCCTTTCAGTTGAGTCATTTTCTGAGATTTTATTAAAGTGTGCATTGAAAGAATATCTGGAGCAGGCCTTCATCAGCCCATCATTTATTCAGTGACATGGATTTTCAAACAGTGGCTCACCTCTCGCTCACTGAGCAGATGTTGAGCACCATCTCCAGCAGCCTTTATCTGAAGAGACACTGGACCTCATGTTGGCTATTTGAAAGAAAGAAAAAATAATCTTCATCCACGTCGACCCTGCACTCTGAATTACTGGCACGTGGGGCATTTAATTAAATAAAAAAACTCATCACTATACATTTTAATTATGCTCCCATACAGCTCAGGTTCACTTATGAGTTAGTGCCATCTATAGACCAAGCTGGGTATGACTGAAAACACGGATTTAAAAGAAGAAAGTGACAGTTATGTAGTGTAGGTGCAAAACAGCTTGTTTGATTACACTGGATGACCTTTCATTTATTCCCGGAAAGTTATATTATACATAATTAACTTAATTTCTAACCTGATCGTGTCCTCTATGAAGATTTTCATATAGTTTTGGCTTTTTAACATCCTATTTCCATGCATTTTTACAAGAAAAGCTACGTTTATGCAGCTATTTTAAAGTCACCCTCCACTCAAATATGTGCTTTGCTTATCTTTCTATATGTTTGTATTTTCACTGTGCAGAGTCATTTGATTTTCAAAGGCTGGTTCTACACTCAGAGCCTGAAAACTGACAGTTGTAATACAAAAAAATATGCATATTCACAAGTTTTTTGGGGTTAACGAAGAGTAGATGACATTTTAAGATTTTCCTCAGATACAGATCATTTTTTAATTACTTTTATATGTATTACAATTTGTGTGAAGTGGATTTAACAGAGTAAAAACTACTTCTTTACGAGTAAAAGCCCTTCATTTTAAATCTTCAGAAAGCAAATCAGTATTAATGTCTTAATTTTGTATCTTGCCTTACTTTTATTTAACACTCTTTGTCTTTCTGAATGCTTTTAACTTCATTTTAGCTTAATGTGTGAATGTGTTCGTTAATATATCATATATTTTATACCCCTGTGATTCTGATGCTATTAGTATAGTATTATAAAATGGTTATTGTTACTGATGCGTAAGGATGGAAGTAGCATTTTGAGCCAATACCGTTCTTGTTGTTGATAAATCTGCTACAACGTGTCATGATTCCTAGGATCATAACATGCTTGTAAACTTGGATCAGCACAGTGCACAAGTATTGTCAAATACACTCCAAATATCAAAAGTAACAGTACTTTTTGCACAATGCAAAATGTAAATATAGTACAAGGGCCCTAAATGTGTACTTCAGGCGAGTACTTGAGTAACTGTACTTTAGTTACTTCGACTAAACTTGTTATGTGAAGTTGGAATTATATGCTGTTGTACTACATGTTCAGGCTATTATTTAATCATGACAGCTGCATAAAGTGCTAAAACCGCATGAACACATGAATGAGACTGTGAATAACACCTTCATCAGACCTCAGGATCCTCCATGATCCCGTCTCTGAACTCCTCCTGTCTGATCTCCTCTCTGCTTTGTTGTTTTAGATCCTCGCTTAAAAAGAACCCAGCCCCGGCTATGAGAACAGGCATTCAGGAAGCCAAGAGGCGGTTCCAGGGTTTTGGGTGACTTACTCTCACGCAACACATGTGGCGGCCGGTCCTCGGGAGGCAGAGGGGTCCTCCCTGCAGGTCAGGTTACCCGGAGCAGCCAGGGGCTAACCACTACCATCTGCCTCACCTTCCACAGCCACTGCAGCTCCAGCTCTCAATGGCTTCCACATGGAGCCCTGCCATGTCTGACATAAACCCTGCAACACACACCTTCATAAAACTGATGCACACACCAGGAACAAGCAGATATATCCACATGGGCTCAGGCACACATAATGCATGATTAACACACATGTGAAGTTGAGTATTAATCATGTGATATTCCTGCACATTAAAGAGAGTAGTTTATTTATATTGCACTTAAAAGTAAAGTCACAATTAGATGTAAAGGGAAATTGAGTAGGTAAGTGACATTTATTTAATGTAGCACCTTCGATAATACCTTACAAGAAGAACACTTTGTTAAAACTGGCTTTGCAGAAAAATACATTACAATTAGGAAAGTAAAGTTGATTTACAATAGCACCCTTTAAAAAACAAAGTGCCAAATATATATAAATATAAATAATACCCAGTAGAGAAAAAAACAATGAATATAAACATCAGCATAAGGATGGATATGAAATGTATAAAAAGCATGTACAAATGGCAGTGTTTAAAGTTGTTAGATCAAGAAAAAATCCCCCTAAAAAGCTTTCAAATATTTATTTTCCTCTCAAATGTGCACTCATTTGGTATCATAAATAAATAAATAATATTTAAACATACACAGAAGTTTCACACAAGCAAGTGCAAGCACTAACTGAATGAATATATATGCACACAAACACATAAAAGCAGCATGCACACAGACACATGCATGCTGCATTGTGCACACATACATATGTTCACACAACAAGCGGGCAGGAGTGTGTGTGTGTGTGTGTGTGTGTGTGTGTGTGTGTTAGTGTGTGAGTGTGAGTGTGTGTGTGTGTGTGGGGGGGGGGAAGGGTTGAGGGGCTTTAATCAGGAAATTCACCTCCAGGGGTTTCGTGTAAGCAGGCCTGGACGCTGCTCGTCTCTCTGCTTCACACAATGAATCACGCAGACAGCCGGTGCTTGAAAGCCTCGGCCCACTGTCAATAAAGCTAATGCTATCACAGGTTCTCTGTGCACTGCAATCTATTATATGGTTTTATATGCAGCATGTGGGTGAAAAAAACAACAAACCTACTTATTATACAGAGCATAAATAGTGGTTTGGTGTTTTTAGAGGCACAAACATTTTATCAGTAACTATTTTGAAGCCGCTTCTATTGAATCTAGATGAGATGAAAAGGCAATACAGCCATTGTTGCATTAGAGGCAAACTCCTCCTCCTCCTAAACACCTGTTTTCAGTGCACTTATCACACACAATGCTCTTTATTTTATTTATTTATTCTTAAAATTATAATGGATTTGACTGTGGAATCAAACCATTACAGACACCTGTGACAGGCTCAATTAAAATGGGGTGAAATGGCCAGACTAAGAGCAAATTCACTCATTAAAATACAATATACAGCACAATATAATCTAAAATACTATCACAACAAGCAGTAAAGAAAAGATTTAGAACAAACTGCACCAGTTTTGAGTCTTTAATCTCATTGCAATTAATCATCATTTTTATTCCTTTGAATTATCTGACCTTTATCTAACCAGGATGGTAAAAACTGATTGATGGATTAGTTTTCAAGAGGGTCTCGGACATAAATGAATCATAAATCATGAGGTCCACACAGGAGAACCATTGATCACCTGTCCTCAAGTAAAAGATCATTGTCTGAATGACGCCTTTACCCTAAAAATATATGGAAAAAAGGCACATTTACCCCAAATGTACAGTATTTTCGACATAAAACAAAGTCAATTGGGCGAAATAAAAGTGTTGTTGTGTATGTAAATGTCTCCAATTTCAAACATAGAGGGCAGAACATGCTCAAAATTGCCCCTCGAATAGTTTTTTCATTTATTTTCTACCCTGATTATAGAATTATCATGTATTTATTCTAGAAGAACTGCTATACATGTGGCTGAAAACACGCAAAAGCTTATGTTAATCAGCCAACAGTAAAATGACTGCTGTGATTTGGCGAGAATGTAAGTGTAAATCTGAAAAATATAAGAAAACATCATAAAATATTACCTTATGGTTTTGTGTATGTGTGGAGTGACAGCCATATAATGCTACGAGATAAAATAAATAAACCTATCTACGGCGGCCAGCTGTGCCTTTCATATCTTTGCTTGTATTATGACATTGCTGGGAAAAAATGCGAATCCTTGAGCAGGATTGCTTTATGGTAATATTGGATTTACAGGATCGTTGCATCGTTGTGGTCAAGTATCTTTTTTTATTATTAGAAAACCTTTCTTCTCTGAAAAGCTGGATTTTTAAAAGTATGTCTGTGTATTTTATGGCTGTTTTAACAGACAAATAACAGGGAACAAGGGGAGAGAAAGCTGGTATGCAACAAAGGTCACCTGGAGGATAAATCAAGGACGTCGGGGTTCATGTTATTCCTAAAGACATCACATCTGCAGCTGAAGACTCACCTATATAAACTGGCCTGAGTCTGACCTTGTGCTCTCAGGTGTATTTACGGCCTGTTGTTGCGTTTGTTTTATTGTTTGTATCTTTTTATGTTTTTTATGGTCTTATCCTCTTAAGTGTTACTCTTGAGAAGCACTTTGTGACCCTGCTCTGTGAAAGGTGCTTTAAATAAACCTAAAGTACTTACTTTCTCTCATTAGCACCACTTATTAACCCATCTCATTATTATGATATTTGCTCAATGGAGGGAACAGGATGTCAACCATAAGGACATTGTGATAAAAGATGTATCCATATTCTCCTGAAAATTGGAAGAAAAAAAGTTTTAAGGACACCATATTATGCTTATTTGGTATTTCCCTTTCCTGTAGTGTGATATATAGGTTTCTGTGCATGTAAATGGTCTGCAGAGGCTAAACTGTCTCTCCTACACACTCCCCCCCATGCCTGAAACGCCTCCATTGGTCTCCTTTGTTAACTTGTGAAACATATTGATATCACTATCTAGCCCTTTTATTGGCTAGCACTCCAGCGCATTGTAAGTGACAGGCTAAGGGGCGGGACATCTCTAAGCAGTTGACCAATCACAACAGAGCTGACCAGCTAATCAATCAAAGCAGACTGGGCTGTGGTTTCAGACAGAGGGTGAAAAGAGGTGCTGCAGCACAGGCAGTATGAGAAAAATAAAGAGCTTTGTGAACATTAAAGCATGGAGACATGCATTTGTATATGTAACATAATTGAATTAGTTGGGATCTAAGAAACATATCACAAAGATCTAATGCATGTTATTTGTTTATGTCCTAAAATGTCCTTTTAAGTAATCATAGGCTCAATCTTTCCACAAAAAGTACAATAAAAGGCACAGTTATAGACAGACAGACAGACAGACAGACAGACAGACAGACAGACAGACAGACAGACAGATAGATGAATATACAGTAAGATTGCCCTTAATACATCACATCCTCATGAGGGACAGAAACAATATACACATTTAACTGAAACATATTTGCCGCAATTCCCACTGTTTGGAAAGACTGAAGATGTGCTCAGTAGGTCACCCGCCTATGTGTGTTGCATCACGAGAAATCCCAGGATGTATTTTCCACATCACATTAAGACTCAAATGAACTGCATGCATACTGTTTGAAATAAAGGCCTCAGTGTCAAATCCCCCAGAGAGGACAAAAATAAACTGCGTGGTCTCTGGAGGAAATGTTCACTGTCCCATTACCCAACATAATCCCGCTGTCCTTACATGACTCAGCTCATGTTTACCAGTGTGCACGATACAAGCAGACATCCCTAAACCACATCAGTCACCCTGCATTTACATACTCACCATCAGCCCCCCAAGATGAGATGTGAACAACACACTGCTGGCAGCTTGAAAGGAGAGTTACCTCGGATAAATTCTCTTTAGCACACCGCTGCACCTGTGACATACAAATAATTTGCTCCTCATAGATTTACATTGCACGAAACAACAGCATCTGTGGCGCTGGGTGACAGCTTATCTGCCCCCGCTGAAACAGCAACAACATGCTCTGTCTCAGCGGTAATCTTTGATCAGCTGAAACGCTTTCTGTGATAAACATTGACTCGATCCCCATGGGCAATCACTCTATAGTGCTGGCATCATGGGAGGTAATGTATGCATAGACGTGTTGAATTTGCCTCGGGCCCTCACACACACACACAGGGGTGCACACACACAGTGAGATGAATTGCTACGCCACCTAGAATAAATACATATCAGCTACAGTGAGCTTGGGCGCTTTGCTCTTTCCTATTAATCCTCAGCATGGTGATTTATTGCAGTGTGCTTGTCAACGGCCATATAGTCCCTAAGAAGTGTGGCCGGCCTAAAGAAACAGCACAGTTTAAGACTATAAGGCCCCCACTGCAGTCTATCTGTGTGTATTCTGATGATGAATATATGGCTCGGCAACATGTTTGTGCAGATAGGAATGAGACTGTAAAACAATCTATTTGTCATAATCCAATTTTTAAATTGATACAGTAGGTTTGCATCTACCAAGATGAAAGGTCTGGATGTATTGAGTGGATGCATTAAAGGGCGCTTATTTTAGAACAGGGTTTGCATGGCGGTGCACCCTCAGCTGCAAGTGTAAACTCATCCATTTCATTAATAAGACTTCCACTGAAAAATAAACTGGCAGTGCAGCAGTGGGAGTCTTATTAAACAGCACCATCTAGTGGTTGTGTGTATACTGCGGTCTTAAAAAGGCAGGTTAAGTTCAATTCATTTCTTATCTTCAATATAAAAAAGAAAAGTATTGCATGTTTAAACACAATATATCTAAATGCTCTGTGCCATTGAGCTCAACTGTTGCACAATACCATATCAATATCCTGCACTATTGCAATGAGTGATATGTTCCTTCATTAGCATGGACATGACCACTGTAGATCACAAACGTAAAGCTGTAAAGGTCCATTTAGCAGCAGTTCTGGAGCTCTAAATCCTCTTCATCAGTTCTAGAAAAGGTACTTAATGAACCTTGAAGTGAATTTTTATTTATTGCTGTTTCTGAGCCCAAGAATGGATTTTGTACTTCACTTTTTAAATATTATAATATTCTAGTTTTTAGAAAACTTGAATATAATAGCAGACTGTGGACATAAAGCAGCAATACAAAGGAAGTTATACTTAAAAGCTACTAAATGGACCTTGAAGAGAGATTATTTTATTGACTGCTGTTTCAAAAGTCGAGCATTGACTTTGAACCTCAAACTTTTCTTTGTATTCCGACTGTTTTTATTGAGAATTTGACACAGTTACAATACACGACTTAGAAAACAGGAACAGGAACAGAGCACCTTTTGCACACGGTGGACACCAAGGACACTTTGACTTTTTGCTACACACAGGAAGCAAGGCCACTCCACTTTAAACTGGATTGTCCGTACGAGAGAAGAGGACAACGGCTTTCTTTTACTTTTCTGCAGAGGACGTTTAGAGACGAGACACAGAGGACCAAATTATTGTGTTGGGTTTCACAGATGGTAAAGGAAATGACTGCAGCTAACAAAGGTATGAAACTCCCGATGTACATTTTGAAGGGGTGGGGGAAAAGTTTAGACGGGTTATTCATTTCAGGCATTTTCTTAGAGAGTTTCTATTATTGAAAGCATAAAAAACATGTTTGTAACTTTTCTTTGGCAAAACATTTAAAATAAATGTTTATGATTTAAACATTTGCTGTTAAAAAGTGTGATTGTCGATTGTACCGAGTTAGACCCCCTTTCTTTAGAGGATGTTCTGCCATTTCTGATTTTGGATATGCAGGCGGTACAAATCGCGAGAATAATTGTTTTCATTCACTGAACAACTTCCACATCAATGTGTCTGTGTGACTTTAGGGTCTGTGAGCCGCTGGGAACGCAACATCAAACCATACTGACCTTTCTTGCTTTTCATTATACTAATTGTAGCAACACTGCAAAGACACAGAATTATAATAAACCTGTCTAAAATCATTGACTGCTTCCACACAGTCTTGACCAAGAAAAGAGCAACACATTTTAAATGAAATACTTTTCATTAAACACACCTCACTGATCTTTGAAAGAATACTTTGAATACCTTCTCATATTTGTTAAGAGAGTGGAGAGAGCATCCATACGATTACAGGAGATAAAACAGTGGAGATTACTGTCAGGGTTTACAGCTAGATGGCGCTCTGATGCAGCTTTTGCAATGAAAGCCCTCCTCCCTCATACTCCCTCTTCTTCCTCACCCCTCCCTAACAAACCCATCTAGCCGTCTCCTCCCCACCTCCTTATTGTATCCAGTTTCTCTCTGTCACAATCTATCTGCTTCACCTCCACACCCCCTTCCTCATCTCCTCCTCCTCCTCTCATCTGTCGGTCTCTCTCCCTACCTCTCCTCCCTCTCTCTCTCTCTCTCTCTCTGCCATCACCGCCTCCTCTCTCACTTCACTGCGCTGGCACGGCCTGGGTTTCCCCTCCGGAGGTCGTCAGCTCCATCAGGCTGCCTGAAGCCGGACGGTTCACTCCTGTGGTCCAGCTGAAGAAAATTCTGGAGGAAAACAGAGGAGAGGAAGCATTATTAGCGAAGTAGAAGAGCTGGGAATCGTTTACAACTCACAACCATGTGTGTTACTCACATAAAAAGTATTATACAGATAATACAAAGTATATTTAAAATGTTTTACCTTTCTCAACTTCACCACACTTAAAAAACTGTAACTGAAAAGTGCAATTGTTATTCCTGAACTTGATTTGTCTGTTTTATAAAATAGCTATTTGTTTTTATACTGTGTATTGATTTGCTATCTTGGCCAGGTATTGTTAGGTTTTATTTCCAAAGGAATTCCCGGGTAAAATAAGGTGAAATAAAATATTTACAGCCTGTGGTCCATATGTTTCCGAGGTTCAATAATGACTTTGACTGTTTTGAAAGCAATAATGTAAACTAAGAAACACTATAAACATCTTCAGGCTGTATGAATGAACTTTGTCATTTGAACACAAAAGGTGAGTACAGCAGATGACAGGGGGAAAAAAATGGACAATGAAAAACCCTTAATTTCCTGTCACACAAACCGTTTCTATTCCTGTCCTCAGACCCTCATCTGTTTACTCAGGGATTATCAAACTGGATCAAATCCTGTCTAATCTTCCTTACCGACACGAAGCCTAAACACGACCTACTGTCTTAATGCAGCCAGCTTTTAATCACGGTGTTCAAACACTTTGATTAAATAAAATTGTATTTAAAATCAAGTCCATGTTCTATTTTTTATATATGTTTTAAGTAATATGAAACGTGAAAGAAATACATGCACATCAAACAATCTCTTCCCTGTTTTAGAATTGATGGAATAATACAGAGATATGACTCACTTTTTGAATATTATTTGTAGTTTGCATTAGATTTGACAGTAATAGATCCTTAGTAAAAGGTACTACTTCCCCACAACTACATCGTCAGGTAAATGGTTCATTATGCAGGTCAGATTATATGTTTGATGGAGATGGGTTGGGGTTGTATAAGCAAGAGAATAAATGTCATAAATAATACAAAACACAGACAGAAAAATGTATAAGCTACAATCATGAGCCGGCAGGAGAAACAATCAGAAATACACAGACATCAATCATGCTGCACTGCCAGACATCTGGCGGAGAAATGTCACATTCTGATTCCCTCTCTCCTTCAATTTCTTGTATATTAAATTTGACAGGAAAATGTGACAGACCATTCAGAACCAGGGAATATATAACAGCAAGCATGACTACAGGAAGGTTTGATTACTGTAAGGTAATATTAAATGTTATGTCATTTTAAAAGAAAACCTACCGTACGAACTAATGAGCAGTTCAGCTTTTGATCAAAACTGATATATTACAGAAAAAAAGATGAATTCAGAAATTGTTTTGCAGATTAATCAAAATAAGATCACTGTTAGTTGCCACTTTATAACTAACCTATAAATAAATGGTGATTAATTACTATTTCAAGCCATGCACTGTTCTGTAAATAACAAAGAAATACAATTCAACAGATTGATAATGTAATAGCATTGGAGTGTGGACTTTTCCTCAATGCAAGAGTCAGGAGTAAGAAAATCACTGATTTGTGAATTTAATGATGTATTACCTTCATGACTTAAAACCAAATACAGCCATTTAGACTGTAACCACTTTTAAAATATGGCTCTATAGCTAAATAAATGACATCAGATAGATTTGTATTGATGAAACAGACATACGAGCATGTAACAGCTGCCCCTTCCAGCCTGTATATCAGACTGAGTCATTGCCCGCTCACTCACTCTGCGATGTACTCCAGCGGCGTCCAGGAACTGAAATCTGCGTCAGGCATGAACTTCCTGTTCATCGGCGTATCCAAGGTAACCCTGTCAAATTAAGGCAGATGACAATAGGGGAATGACGACAGCGAGAGAACAGAGAGGCAGGCTGCCCGACACACACACACACACACACACACACACACACACACACACACACACACACACACACACACACACACACACACACACACACACACACACACACACACACACACACACACACACACACACACACACACACACACACACACACACACACACACACACACACACACATCTTATTCATGACTTCAATATCACTTAGCAATTCCTCACAGCACGCGCTTCTTTTCACCTTTAGATCAACTCTTCTGATATTAACATGCAGTGTCCCTGTTCAACAGCTTATGATCAACAAAACATCCTGACCTACACGTCCTGTAGTATTTCTCAGGGAATTGTCAATGTGCATATGCTTTGTCCATACATTTAAATGACCAGTATATAATAGTAGAAAGAATTAAGCTGATTAACTGATTGAAAATTATATCTGAAAATTGTGAAAAAATACTTAAATTTCATCAAGGTCAAGCAGATTACTTTAAATGTCTTGTTTTGTGAGGCACAATCCCAAAATACTCACTTATATATGACATAAAACAAACGAAATGCAGAAAATCTTCATATTTGAGAGCCTGAAAAAAGCATTTCCGACATTTTTGCCAAACGACTTATCATGAACAAAACAGCTGCCAATAATTCTTCCTTAGATGAATATTTGGTGCAGACAAAATGCCATGCAGTGTTGGTTTATGATGGTACAGCAGGAGTGGGGGTGGTGGATGCAGGCTGTAGCAGAAATGCAAGTCATGGGGCTAATGCTGAACAGATGTGACAGATGAGGAAGGCTCACTGCAGCCTCACGTTGGTGGAAAATACAACCAGAGAGAGAGAACAAGAGCAGTTTACCCCCCCATAAAAAACACATTTCTCACGATGACTGTGCAAAAACTGGTTTTAAAATTCAATAAACGGACAGAGGAGGCGATGATGCAAAAGAGACTGTGAGCGTAACTCATCCAAAACAGATCATGTGCAGGAACACAGATCTGCAGCCTGTTCCATCCTTCACTCCTTATCTTCACCCAGCTCTTATCCATGGCTTCAACATAGAAATCTGAGTCACGGTTGAATTTACAGCACATTGTTTCTTTTATTTTGACTCTTTTTGTTGGCTGCTTGCAGTTTATTTAAAGCTGCACTGTGCAACACAATTTTCTGAGATATAATTATTTCTACCCTGAGCACAACATAAGGGTTTAACATATAAGGTATTTGTGTCCACATTAACCAAAAACAGTATATCTTTAATACAATTGTGATACCATCCAAAAAGCAGTGAGAGAGTGCTTGACGCAGAGGAGTAAGATACAGAAACATCAGTTTTTGGTCTTTATTTTTCTCATACTGTGTCTTTTCACCCTCTGTCTGAAACCAGAACACAGTCTGCTCTGATTGGTCAGCTGGCCGGCTCTGTTGTAACCCTCTTAGTAAAGTCCCGCCCCCTTATCCTATCACGTACAATGTGTTGTAGCGGTAGCCATTTGAAGAACAAGTGGGAGATAGTGACTCCACTATGTCCACAAAGTAAACAAAGCACTAGAGAAATTCCCTTTGGAGGGAACTTTTGGATTTTAGCCTTTCAGACCATTTACATGCACAAAAACATATGAAGTATAACACACTACAGAAAAGGGGACACCTAAAAAAATTACAATAGGCCCCCTTTAAGGTTGCAACAACTGTTTACTTTAGACAGCCTTAGAATTATTTAGAACCTCCTCTGTGGTTGTTCCTGCAGTACGTGTCTCCAGGAGCACATTGAGCCATGATGACGCACAAACATACTCAAAAGATGGAAACGTGACCATTGTTGGGGCTGGTGAAAAGTCATACTGGACCTCCAAGTTCAAGATGAGCGTCTGCTTTGGGTTGTTTCTAAGGTAACAGACACGGGGCAGCAAGATCCTATCAAAGTGCGACTCACTTGTCTTCAGAGAGAAACGTATTTATTAAAAAGGTGAACGCCATCAGTCATTTCATAACGCCACAGTTAAAACTTCTTTTGTATAGCAAAATCGAATTCTAAATTCTCACATATGCATGATTAGGACGTGGGTGCATTAAGCTGCGAGGATGATTAAAAAAGTGTGTTTGGACACATTTTGACTAAATTCTCTGCCATTGATTAAAACTGTTGTGCCTCAAAAGCCAAAAAACTACTTGCATAGGTGGAGGGAATGTGACACTCAAGAGACATTGTGGTCGACTATTACCCCCTCCCTGTGACTGTGATGTTTTAAACCTCAGGACATAGTGTGTATTGAGTGTGTACACAACATGTTAGTGAAGTACTCACGGTAGTATCGCAACAGCAACCGCTCCTGAAGGCATCCCACTGTTTTTCGCTGCGAGGCTCTGACACAGCTGGTGGACTGCAGCTTTGGCCATGCCGTAGCCCACCATGCCTGCCGGGTACACAGACAATATTTCTTTTACAGTCCTGGAAGAAAATTCAGTTGGCAAAAAAAACATCAGAAGCATCACACACTGTGCCGAGGAACGGATGACATTGATTTAGTAGCAGGAGGTCAAGTGGAAGGAAAATTGGAGAATCCATGAAAGAAACATCTTTTTCAAAGTGAACCAGGGATGTTTAGGTTTCATAAAAGGGATCGGATTTACAGGATTCAAGTAAATCACATTCAATATACCGAGAAATAAAACAGCTTGTTCTCTCCTTTAAAGTTAATCTGTTTCTTTACAACAAGTTTCAGTTCGGACCAAGTCAAGAATAACGTTGAAACAAATGTTTTCTGTTTCAGCATCTGGAAACATTAAGTGCTTTTCCTCCCAAACATCTAACAAGCTTTCTGAAGAATGCTAAGCATCTGCCCACCGACTAAACCAATCTTATGACAGGCTTTCAGAGATCTGACCAATGGGAACAAGGGGTGGTGACATGGATTTTGTTACAAGCTTTTGCTTTACAACAAGAGAAAAACAAATCCACACGGCTATGAATTTTGAGGCATGTTGTTTGTGATACGTTGATGAACTAGTGTGCATCCATCTTCAAACTCTTAATTCTGTCCTAATTCTTGTATAACCTGAAAGAAAGTGTGTAAATATTTAGCTAGAACTAATATTTACCTATGAAGGTTTGTGAGGCACCACCTTATCTTATCAGTTATAATATACTCAGTTATACGTTTGAAAATGAAAGAGGAAATAAGATCAGATGAAGCTTGTGTTATAGCTATATTTTAGTGTCCTGGATTGACAATACAGAAGTGTCTTCATATCAAAGATGATTGAGATTAATGCAGTACTGACATTTTCCAGGGTAATCTATGCAAGGATACAAACTGGCATCTTCATGAACAGGCAACAAGCTTCTTGAAGAGAGTGAGTAACATGGTTTTCTGTGCATCCAAACACTGACGTCTATCATTTACATATCTTAGAGGATAATCAGATTAGAGATTAGGGGTAAAAGAAAGTCACATGGAGATCACAGAAAAGACCCGTGTCTGTCTAAGACTCAACTTCTGTTTTAAAGCCTTAATCAAAAGGTTAGGATTATTTTTGAAAAGCCATTCACGAGGTTTGACTACCATTTCTGGGTTTGCTTGGAGATGCAAATAGAAATTGATGATTTGTTCAAAACAAAACAAACATATGTTTTCATCACCTTCAATACTCTGCTGTTAATACTTCAACATTTAACCTGGTATCATTTAAGTAAAAAACAAGAAACTGCAAAGTAATTCAGATAAAACGATAAGCTTTCTTGTTTTTTGCTGATCAGACGATCACGATTTGGTCGGATATCATTAACTTTTTCCTCACTCTGATAAAGCACACCAAAGAAAGAAGAAAGAACCTCTGGCTCCTGATATTGATTCACATTTGTTTGGATTTCTGGAAGAATAGATAATGTTTACAAACCCTGAAAAAGTCAAGAGTTGCAGTTTCCTATATACAGTAAATAATACAGGCTCAGTCCGAAGAGAACAATAGATATCAGAACTGCATCAGTGCAGTAAACACAGATATTTGGCTGTGTTTCTGTGGAGCCTAAAACTGCTGAGTCATTCCCTCCATAAGCCAGCAGCCAATGAGTTTATGTGCCTTCTTTGTGCTGTCTGCTGAGCTGGGGCTTTGCTGCGGAGTTGGATCTCGGCCCATCACATGGTTAGTATGAACACAGGGGGAGACTGGACATCACATGGCACCAAACCAAAGCCGGGCGTCTGGATGCCACAGAGGCTGACATGAGGCCGGCTGGTGTCGCATTAACCACGGTTAACTGGGTAGAATTAAGTTCCTCAACACACCATGCAAAAGTATGAAGGTAGGGGATTTCTGTGCATTTTCTGTGGCTGATAACTTTTATATGTATACATATTTGGGTTCTTTGTTATTTTGTCAGTTGTAAACCTGCCTGTGCGCAAGAAGTTGGTTCAAAAAGAAGCTTGTTTGACCAATAATGAACAAACCAGTAACTACATTCTTGACATAGACGCTTGCACTTTTCCTAGGACAGTTTAATATTTTCCCAAAAGAGAGTCACATGTTGTTGAGCGATGACCAAATTCGGATCCTCTCCTTTTCTCTGACCACACCCATCTTCAAGGTCTCAATCATGATTTCTCCTTGAAGATTTGTGACCATATCATGCATGTTTCCCCCGTTATATAATGTGATGTACTGTAGCTCTGACAAAATCTGTCCAGACGGTCCGCTACAAGGACTTCTTTTTGCCAACAGTCCCAAAAGTCGACATTGAGCTGGGGGAAAATGGTGTTTAGTTATGCTTCTCAAATACGTTTAGGAACCAGCTGCAAAATGAGCTTAAACTCATGAAGCTGGTCTCTCTGAAGCGCTTTTTAATGACCAAGAATCAGGCAGCTCTGTCTGTAGATGCTCTGCATGATGAGGTTCTGATGGTGACTATGATATGTTTCTGTTTACAATTTTTTGTCTCCAACTGTGGGGCTGCCTATCTCAGTCAGTGCTGTCTTCTTAAAAAGATATTTGTGGCTGTGGAGAAGCTTTCTACAGTTTGAGAAATAACCATCATCATCTCTTTTCAGCTTCAGCCCATCTGGGTTTTTCCCTAACCAGTCCTATACAATTGATTTGTCGTCTTTTGTTTAAGCTTTCTTTAGTCCTCAGCTGTTTAAATACACCCTAATGAGTTACATTTTAATTATTCACCTGCTGTTGTAGAGTAGAGCAGGTCAGGGTTGAGTCAATTGCTCAAGGACACAAACAGAGCGCAGGTTTGAAAACGACAGAGCCCATCAGCTATTCTACCTTTTACCTGCTGTTTTGTTTCTCTGCTCTATTTTATCGACACATTTTCCTTGCTCTGTTGTGAGCTCTGTGCGAGATCCCCCGTGTCTCTGATCAGTATGTCAATTCCCCGGTCAAAGCCCCACGGCGCTTTCCTTATTACCTCCATTATTTGAATTGGCAGGTTGGACAACAAAGCTATATGCACAATGTAGTCTCCAATACATCAAAGTCTGCCTGCAAACCCTGACGTGACCAGCGGCCAAACCAGGTCATCATGATGAGAACGATAAACAACTAATGTGTGTGTTTGTGTGTGTGTGTTTTACCTCCAGTGCCTGACAGAGCTGCTTTAGCTCCAGCCAAAGTCAACAGTCCGCCTGGTTTGAGGTGCAGAGTGGCGAGGTGGCTGGAGATAGTGGAGGTCCACACACTCTGTTTCCACATCAGATCAGTGTTCTTGTATAAATCTACGAGGTATTTGAAAAAAAAACATTAAAAACGAAAGCCTCATTTTAAATTCGCTGGCATCTTATAATTTACCCAACCTGAGGGTTAGGGGGAGGGTATTTATCATCTTATTTAATTAAACACTTTGGAAATGCGCTGAGGAAAACGACAGTTACACAAGCAGATCAATACCAGTCTTAGGTTTGTCTGGAAAAAATGTAAAGCTAAAAGCTGGTTCGCTCAATGGTTAGTTTAAAGTATTTTGGAGCATGTTGGTATAGTGTATTTTTTCTTTCTCTTCGTGTATAGTATTCTACAGATGTGTTTCTAATGTTGATATACATTTGATTTACTTTTTAAAGATATTTCTTAATTTTTGTTTTCATGCTGCTGCAGCAAAATAATAACAGAAGAAAAAAAATCTATGATGATTCACGGGACAGCTTTTTTATATAAGCTATGCAACTGACTTTGTTTTCTTGTATTTATATTATTGTTGACAATCTAATCTGATAACTTTTTGAACTGTTTTTTTTCAACACACATTTTTGAGCAGAATTTAAGGGATGTTTGGATGTGGGATTTAATTACCTTGGGAAGAGCAATGCTAACTGTTTCCTACTGTTCCCAGTCTTTATGGTAAGCTAACCAGCTGCTTCCTATTTACTGTACAATTTGTCAAGGCAGCAATAGCTGATTATTAATTTTACAGCAAACAAAAAGGTTGAACTCTGACCTTTGGAGCTACAGCTTCCTCCCGCCCAGCCTCCGGCCACACACAAGATGGCGTCCACTTTGAGTTCCCCTAGCAACTGGGCCACATCTGCCGTCACCTATCAGACAAAATGAGAGATAACTAACAACTCCTTATTTATGAAGACACGGGGGAATGGCATTTAAATGTCAAGCAGTACATCTCAGCTTTTATTAGCTAGAAAAGTGTAATACACATTGTACGCTGCATTCAGGACAACACAATAAATGAGGATATTTAAAAATCAACAACATGCACAGTAGGAGATAAATGAATGATGAATACAAAGAGTGACCTTTATTGCAAAATACTAAATAAAATGAACATGTATCCTATGGCAGTGTGACAAGGGATCTGTAAATAATTGAGACATGCTACAGAACTTAACAAAAGTCATGTAAACCACCTAAATTATTTGTTGGAATGATGTACACAAGGACCTAACATGGCAGACATATACATAAATTAAGGGCAACTTTAAAGAACACAGATGTAAGATGGATTTTGCACTTTTTGTCAATGTGATAGCTCTTAAATATTTTACTGAAATCGTTAAAGAAAAGAGTACCCTTTGAAAACATACCTGGGTTGTTATTTATTGCATTTTAACTTGACATTTCGCTAATTAAGTTACAGTGTGTGCGAGTAGTGTTTTTCTCTGTCTCTTTTTCCCCCCAGAGAGAAATAAACTAGATATAAATAACATAAAAACAAGAAGTAAAATGTGGAATATGTCAATTTGATTTTGTGTCGGGGTAACCATTGTCGAGATTTAACAAGATAAAAAACAAGGAAAAAATATATATTGACTGGGCTTGTTACACAGCTGCAATTACATTAAATCGTTTTAATAAAATACAAACAAGTATATTTTAAAACAAAATGCTTCGGTAGCATCAAATAAAGCAGAAAGCTAAAGAAGTCGTTGAAAAACAATACAAAATTATAATTACATTCACATTTTTCATTTTTTCCTAATTTGACTTGAACGCAGCATTGACATAAACAACTGAATGCAGCAAACATAAATATAAATCATATTTATTATAAACTACTATATTCATAACAACAGTTCGACTTTAGCTGCAGGTTGTAACATATCTACTGCTACTTGTAAGTCCATCACTTACACATTAAACAGAAACAACTATTAAAATAAACATCATTATAAAACTCACCTGTCCTGCCTGCTCGTTAAAAGATTCACTCGACTTCACAATCACGTTGTCGTTTGCCTCCTCGTTTGCAACCATATCGATGGAAGTAACCCACTATAAATGAATAACAAACATAGAAACACACTTAGCTTACCATTTAGCAGAGTGTTAGCAGCTAAGCTAGGATATGCATGCTATCACTCACCCATCCTTTGGATTTAAAATGCTGCACACACTTGGAGCCCAGAGCTCCTCTCCCTCCATACACGATCACCCGATTAGCAGCAGCCATGTTTGGGGTCAGTAAGTGTCAGAGTTAATGCTGTGTGTTCGCAGAAAGCAGAGTGAGCTGAGGCTAAACTGCAGCTGAAATACAGAGAGGGAGCTAGAGAGAGAGAGAGAGAGAGGAGGGGGGCGTTTCTTCTGCAACAGGTTGGTGGAGCTAATGCGACTTTCAAAGGTACTCGGACATGCGAGTATTGAAAGGAGCCACATGGACTAGTCTAGTGAAATATCCAAATTGCAGTATTTGGTGAAGGGTAAACAAAAACATGGCAAAATATGTGAAAATATATGAACAAAGTTGAGTGGTGCTGCAGGCTATAGAGCATACAAACAGTATTCTACAGATTTAAAATAAATATGTGCATGGTGCACATCCTCTTACAATCGTTGATACATATTTTTCTATAAATATCATAATAATGTTACATAATGATCAATCCTACTTATGTTGCAAATCATTTCCCTGTGCCATATCAGTCGAACAATAGAAATTAGATCGTGCAGCCCTTTAAAAAAAAAAAGAAAACTGTTTGATAGGTCATTTTATTTGAATACATATTAAATAAATGTTTCCCCAAATTCAATTTAAGTTATACTTCAGTTTACAGGATATCTGTTAAAGGTTGTACACTTTTGAAGTTATATAACTGTCAAATTGAATTTTTTTTTCATATGTGTACAGTTTTACTTTTTATTCTTTTCTATTACGACACATGTTGTATTAAGTGTTAGATTAACACGCTTAAACTTCAGCCTACACCTTTCTTTGAATATGATTATATTTTACCTTTAATATAAATATAAACCACTTCTCCTGCAAAATGCTCTACTGATTCCCCAGCTAGTCACTGACTTTATCCGTCTGCTGTTGAATCTACAATATGTTTGCTTCAGTCTGAAAAGAGCTGAAAACAATAAAAGTCTGGGAATAATTCTCTTTAGATAATTTAATACACGGGACCCCTTCCACATGGATGTAAATGAAGGTTCTGTACCTCACAGTGCTGCAAAATACAATTTGTTGGAAAAATAGTCCTGCTCATTGATTTGCAACACTGCCCACAAGAAGCTAATGCATGCAGGGATGTTAAATGGAGATCTAGTTCAGGATGCAAAATCTCTGACTGGTTAACCCACTTTTCTTGCACTAAATAGTTAATGTTGTTAAATTGCGTTATTACATTTTGAACTGATTATGAGCTCATAGAAGAAGCCTTGGACTTTTTGTGGGTCAGTCTGGCAGAGAGAGCAGAGAGCAGTACTGCAGAGGCTTCTTTTGCTAAATGTAACAGAAATGTAAAAAGTAAGATGCTCTGTGTCTTATATTCATTGAACCAGTTTGAATACTGAGGGTCAAATGGTTGACTACCTGCATTCTATTGAATTTTTGTGATCCAATTTATGTTGGAATTGTTTTTAGTTTTGCAGTTTATACAAACATAATGGTTTATGATGCGTTAAGGCTGGCAGCCATTTGTTCTCTTGTAGAGCAACTCTTCTCATTACATAATAACTCACCGCCGAGTCAGCATACATGCAGGCAGGATTTACTCCATCCCATTTGTGTCTTTTTTCAGGAAAACCACATTTGATGTGCTGGTGGGACCTTTTCATGTCATTGATACATTGATTTATTTAATTTAAATGATAAACCCTTGCACTTTAATAACTCATATACCCCAAATGAGTGTTCTCTGAGAAGTTGTATTTAAATAGGTAATATTGAAATATGAAAGTTGTAATTTAATTGAAATAAAGTCAGTATTTCGTACAGTCTGCTGTGCAAAGTTCATTTGTAGCTTCTGGATGACGGCACACTGTAATGGTAGAGGAGGTTATCATAATGAAGGTTTTCTTCACATTCATTTGTTATTATAAAGACATTGGAAAATGGTTATATCAGACACCAGTGCGTAGATAACTCTATGGAATTGGTATATTAGCATTTTGTGTTTGAATGCCTGCCAAATAAATGTAGCTTACATTTTGCTTCCTCTTAAATTGTAATATTATTATTTTTAATTTTAATTTTTAATTTATTAAAAACAATGTTGTATTACTATCATGATTATTATTATTATTATTATTATTATTATTATTATTATTATTATTATTATTATTATTATTGTTGTTGTTGTTTATTGCCACACTTTTAATATTATTATCACATTTATAGTTAGAATTGTGTAAAATTATCATTGATTATAATTAATATTGTCTTATTATTATTTTTTATTCCCTGCTAGTGTCATATTAATCAAAAACAATTATTCAAACAATATTCTTCTCTCACTGAAAGTATGTTTCTTACATTCAGTTTTCCTGCAGTGACAGCAGGTGCTGCTGTTACACTGTGATGCTGATGACACAGCTCTGTGTTGCAGCTCCACGTTATTGTGCTGCTGTTCTGTCTGAGCTCTCATGAATAATACAAGCAAGATGGCCTTGACTCCCCTGTCACTGTAGAGCAGCCCCCGATCTGTCACACTCACCTGGATTTGACACACACTCCTGCTACAGGGGAATAAATGCTTGGTTTGTGTATTTTGACATCCACACACTCACACATATTCAGTGTGAGGGAGACAAATACACACTTGCACTTTTTGCAGTGTTGTAAACAAAAGTAATATGCCATCCCTTCCTGCATGTCTACCTATCTCCTGGATAAAAGGCATGACACACACACACACACACACACACACACACACACACACACACACACACACACACACACACACACACACACACACACACACACACACACACACACACACACTAACATCTATTGTTGATGGGAGTCAGTGAGGCTGACCGAGCTTGCTTCTCGCAGAGAGCCAGATGACGTGTCGAGGAACGAACAATAACTACGTCCTGCTGTCTGGTTCATATCTGGGAGACACATGCTGCAGCTTTCTGAAATCCACACAGACAAAATCATAGAGAACGCAGCAGAAATCTGTGCCAGGTTGAGTCTCTGTCTGCAGCTTGACTTGTTAGGTGGGGGTATTGTTTTGGAAATTCAACTAGAATCATCTTCTGGTAAGAAATGATCGATAGAAAGTTTCAATTTCAGAGTAAATGCAGGTGATGTACATATTTAATGAGTTGCATTGTCCTATTGAAGACAGTTAGTGTGGCCGAGCGGTCCTAAACGCAGGATTAAGGCTCCAGTCTTTCAGGAGGTGTGGGTTCAAATCCCACCACTGCAAATATGAAACTAAACAACTTTTGGTAAAAGGAAACCACAGTCATTATGGTTGCTGTCAAGCTTCGTCTTTTTTACATTTTTTTTTTGGTGCATTTTGCTATTAAATGAAGGTAGTGTGGCCGAGCGGTCTAAGGCGCTGGATTTAGCCTACAGGATCTCAGGAGGCGTGGGTTCAAATCCCACCACTGCCATTATAAGAAAATATGTGCTTTAAGGAAACCACACCTACTCTGAAGACAAACCCTCCTATTTTCATAGCAACTGAGTCTTGAGTTAGTTGTGGGTCAGTGGTAAGTATCTGCTAAGATGCTCAACACCAAGATCCTCTTCAAATCAAAAACACACTGTTTTCTATTCCACCTTCTTAATCCAAGGAACATTTATCAAGGTCGATTTTAGTTTTGATGTAAATTGACAATTGTAAAAGAAATTGGACTTTAGGAATTCTTCCCACTGGCTGTAGGGGCTCTTTGATTTGAAAGATTGTGGTTTCTTTTAAGGTTATACTTTATTTACATTTTCAATGATTTGCATTTCCCCATGAAAAACAGGTAGTGTGGCCGAGCGGTCCAAGGCGCTGGATTAAGGCTCCAGTCTCTCAGGAGGCGTGGGTTCAAATCCCACCACTGCCATTATAAGAAAATAAGTGCTTAAAGGGAACCACAACTACTCTGATGACAAACCGTCCTAATTTCCTAGCAACTGAGTCTTGAGTTAGTTGTGGCTCAGTTTGAGGGTCAGTTGTAAGTATCTGCTAAGATGCTCAACCCCAAGATCCTCTTCAAATAAAAAACACACTGTTTTCTATTCTACCGTCTTACCAAGGAGAATATATCAAGGTAGATTTTTGTTTTGATGTAAGTTGACAATTGTAAGAGAAATTGGATTCAAGAACTTCAGGTAAAAGGAAACCTCAGTCATTATGGTTGCTGTCAAGCTTCGTCTTTTGTACATTTTTTTTTGGGTGAATTTTCCTATGTAAAGAAGGTAGTGTGGCCGAGCGGTCTAAGGCGCTGGATTAAGGCTCCAGTCTCTCAGGAGGCGTGGGTTCAAATCCCACCACTGCCATTATAAGAAAATAAGTGCTTAAAGGGAACCACAACTACTCTGACGACAAACCGTCCTAATTTCCTAGCAACTGAGTCTTGAGTTAGTTGTGGCTCAGTTTGAGGGTCAGTGGTAAGTATCTGCTAAGATGCTCAACCCCAAGATCCTCTTCAAATCAAAAACACACAGTTTTCTATTCCACCTTCTTAATCCAAGGAGCATTTATCAAGGTAGATTTTTGTTTTGATGTAAGTTGACAGAGAAATTGGACTTTAGAAATTCTTCCCACTGGCCGTAGGGGCTCTTTGATTTTGGTCATTGTGTTGCTATCAAGTTCATTCTTTTGTACGTTTTCGATCTGTTGCGTTTCCCATGAAAATCAGGTAGTGTGGCCGAGCGGTCCAAGGCGCTGGATTAAGGCTCCAGTCTCTCAGGAGGCGTGGGTTCAAATCCCACCACTGCCATTATGAAACTAAAGAACTTGTGGTAAAAGGAAACCACACTCCCTCTCATTATGGTTGCTATCAAGATCCGTCTTTTGTAAAAAAAAAATGTTGCATTTTCCTGTGAAAAGAAGGTAGTGTGGCCGAGCGGTCCAAGGCGCTGGATTTAGGCTCCAGTCTCTCAGGAGGCGTGGGTTCAAATCCCACCACTGCCATTATAAAAAAAGATAAGTGCTTTAAGGAAACCACACCTACTCTGAAGACAAACCCCTCTACTTTCGTAGGAACTAAGTCTTGAGACAGTAGTAACTCATTTTTAGGGTCAGTGGTAATAATCTGCTAAAACGCTCAACCCCAAGATTCTCTTCAAATAAAAAACACACTGTTTTCTATTCTACCGTCTTACCAAGGAGAATTTATCAACGTAGATTTTTGTTTTGATGTAAGTTGACAATTGTAAGAGAAATTGGAATTTAGAACTTCAGGTAAAAGGAAACCTCAGTCATTATGGTTGCTGTCAAGCTTCGTCTTTTCTACATTTTTTTTTGGGTGCATTTTCCTATGTAAAGAAGGTAGTGTGGCCGAGCGGTCTAAGGCGCTGGATTAAGGCTCCAGTCTCTCAGGAGGCGTGGGTTCAAATCCCACCACTGCCATTATAAGAAAATAAGTGCTTAAAGGGAACCACAACTACTCTGACGACAAACCCTCCTATTTTCCTAGCAACTGAGTCTTGAGTTAGTTGTGGCTCAGTTTGAGGGTCAGTGGTAAGTATCTGCTAAGATGCTCAACCCCAAGATCCTCTTCAAATCAAAAACACACAGTTTTCTATTCCACCTTCTTAATCCAAGGAGCATTTATCAAGGTAGATTTTTGTTTTGATGTAAGTTGACAGAGAAATTGGACTTTAGAAATTCTTCCCACTGGCCGTAGGGGCTCTTTGATTTTGGTCATTGTGTTGCTATCAAGTTCATTCTTTTGTACGTTTTCGATCTGTTGCGTTTCCCATGGTAGTGTGGCCGAGCGGTCCAAGGCGCTGGATTAAGGCTCCAGTCTCTCAGGAGGCGTGGGTTCAAATCCCACCACTGCCATTATGAAACTAAAGAACTTGTGGTAAAAGGAAACCACAGTCCCACTCATTATGGTTGCTATCAAGATCCGTCTTTTGTAAAAAAGAGAAATGTTGCATTTTCCTTTGAAAAGAAGGTAGTGTGGCCGAGCGGTCTAAGGCGCTGGATTTAGGCTCCAGTCTCTCAGGAGGCGTGGGTTCAAATCCCACCACTGCCATTATAAAAAAAGATAAGTGCTTTAAGGAAACCACACCTACTCTGAAGACAAACCCCCCTACTTTCGTAGGAACTAAGTCTTGAGACAGTAGTATCTCAGTTTGAGGGTCAGTGGTAATAATCTGCTAAAATGCTCAACCCCAAGATTCTTTTCAAATCAAAAACACACTGTTTTCTATTCCACCTTCTTAATCCAAGTAACATTTATCAAGGTAGATTTTTGTTTTGATGTAAGTTGACAATTGTAAGACAAATTGGAATTTAAAACTTCAGGTAAAAGGAAACCTCAGTCATTATGGTTGCTGTCAAGCTTCGTGTTTTGTACATTTTTTTTTGGGTGCATTTTCCTATGTAAAGAAGGTAGTGTGGCCGAGCGGTCTAAGGCGCTGGATTAAGGCTCCAGTCTCTCAGGAGGCGTGGGTTCAAATCCCACCACTGCCATTATAAAAAAATGACAAGTGCTTTAAGGAAACCACACCTACCCTGAAGACAAACCCCCTACTAACTAAGCAACTAAGTCTTGAGTTAGGCGTAGCTCAGTTTGAGATTCATTGGTAAGTATCTGCTAAGATGCTCAACCCCAAAATCCTCTTCAAATCAAAAACACACTGTTTTCTATTCCACCTTCTTAATCCAAGGAGCATTTATCAAGGTCGATTTTTGTTTTGATGTAAGTTGACAGAGAAATTGGACTTTAGAAATTCTTCCCACTGGCCGTAGGGGCTCTTTGATTTTGGTCATTGTGTTGCTATCAAGTTCATTCTTTTGTACGTTTTCGATCTGTTGCGTTTCCCATGGTAGTGTGGCCGAGCGGTCCAAGGCGCTGGATTAAGGCTCCAGTCTCTCAGGAGGCGTGGGTTCAAATCCCACCACTGCCATTATGAAACTAAAGAACTTGTGGTAAAAGGAAACCACAGTCCCACTCATTATGGTTGCTATCAAGATCCGTCTTTTGTAAAAAAGAGAAATGTTGCATTTTCCTTTGAAAAGAAGGTAGTGTGGCCGAGCGGTCTAAGGCGCTGGATTTAGGCTCCAGTCTCTCAGGAGGCGTGGGTTCAAATCCCACCACTGCCATTATAAAAAAAGATAAGTGCTTTAAGGAAACCACACCTACTCTGAAGACAAACCCCCTACTTTCGTAGGAACTAAGTCTTGAGACAGTAGTAACTCAGTTTTGAGGGTCAGTGGTAATAATCTGCTAAAATGCTCAACCCCCAGATTCTTTTCAAATCAAAAACACACTGTTTTATATTCCACCTTCTTAATCCAAGTAACATTTATCAAGGTAGATTTTTGTTTTGATGTAAGTTGACAATTGTAAGACAAATTGGAATTTAAAACTTCAGGTAAAAGGAAACCTCAGTCATTATGGTTGCTGTCAAGCTTCGTCTTTTGTACATTTTTTTTTGGGTGCATTTTCCTATGTAAAGAAGGTAGTGTGGCCGAGCGGTCTAAGGCGCTGGATTAAGGCTCCAGTCTCTCAGGAGGCGTGGGTTCAAATCCCACCACTGCCATCATAAGAAAATGACAAGTGCTTAAAGGAAACCACACCTACCCTGAAGACAAACCCCCTACTAACTAAGCAACTAAGTCTTGAGTTAGTCGTAGCTCAGTTTGAGGATTCAGTGGTAAGTATCTGCTAAGATGCTCAACCCCAAAATCCTCTCAAATCAAAACCACACTGTTTTCTATTCCACCTTCTTAATCCAAGGAGCATTTATCAAGGTCGATTTTTGTTTTGATGTAAGTTGACAGAGAAATTGGACTTTAGAAATTCTTCCCACTGGCCGTAGGGGCTCTTTGATTTTGGTCATTGTGTTGCTATCAAGTTCATTCTTTTGTACGTTTTCGATCTGTTGCGTTTCCCATGAAAATCAGGTAGTGTGGCCGAGCGGTCCAAGGCGCTGGATTAAGGCTCCAGTCTCTCAGGAGGCGTGGGTTCAAATCCCACCACTGCCATTATGAAACTAAAGAACTTGTGGTAAAAGGAAACCACACTCCCACTCATTATGGTTGCTATCAAGATCCGTCTTTTGTAAAAAAAAAAATGTTGCATTTTCCTGTGAAAAGAAGGTAGTGTGGCCGAGCGGTCCTAAGGCGCTGGATTTAGGCTCCAGTCTCTCAGGAGGCGTGGGTTCAAATCCCACCACTGCCATTATAAAAAAAGATACGTGCTTTAAGGAAACCACACCTACTCTGAAGACAAACCCCCTTACTTTCGTAGGAACTAAGTCTTGAGACAGTAGTATCTCAGTTTGAGGGTCAGTGGTAATAATCTGCTAAAATGCTCAACCCCAGGATTCTTTCAAATCAAAAACACACTGTTTTCTATTCTACCTTCTTAATCCAAGTAAATTTATCAAGGTAGATTTTTGTTTTGATGTAAGTTGACAATTGTAAGACAAATTGGAATTTAAAACTTCAGGTAAAAGGAAACCTCAGTCATTATGGTTGCTGTCAAGCTTCGTCTTTTCTACATTTTTTTTGGGTGCATTTTGCTATGTAAAGAAGGTAGTGTGGCGAGCGGTCTAAGGCGCTGGATTAAGGCTCCAGTCTCTCAGGAGGCGTGGGTTCAAATCCCACCACTGCCATTATAAAAAATGACAAGTGCTTTAAGGAAACCACACTACCCTGAAGACAAACCCCCTACTAACTAAGCAACTAAGTCTTGAGTTAGGCGTGGCTCAGTTTGAGGTTCAGTGGTAAGTATCTGCTAAGATGCTCAACCCCAAAATCCTCTTCAAATCAAAAACACACTGTTTTCTATTCCACCTTCTTAATCCAAGGAGCATTTATCAAGGTCGATTTTTGTTTTGATGTAAGTTGACAGAGAAATTGGACTTTAGAAATTCTTCCCACTGGCCGTAGGGGCTCTTTGATTTTGGTCATTGTGTTGCTATCAATTTCATTCTTTTGTACGTTTTCGATCTGTTGCGTTTCCCATGAAAATCAGGTAGTGTGGCCGAGCGGTCCAAGGCGCTGGATTAAGGCTCCAGTCTCTCAGGAGGCGTGGGTTCAAATCCCACCACTGCCATTATGAAACTAAAGGCCTTGTGGTAAAAGGAAACCACAGTCCCACTCATTATGGTTGCTATCAAGATCCGTCTTTTGTAAAAAAAAAAAATGTTGCATTTTCTTTGAAAAGAAGTAGTGTGGCCGAGCGTTCTAAGGCGCTGGATTTAGGCTCCAGTCTCTCAGGAGGCGTGGGTTCAAATCCCACCACTGCCATTAAAAAAAAGATAAGTGCTTAAAGGGAACCACAACTACTCTGACGACAAACCATCCTAATTTCCTAGCAACTGAGTCTTGAGTTAGTTGTGGCTCAGTTTGAGGGTCAGTGGTAAGTATCTGCTAAGATGCTCAACCCCAAGATCCTCTTCAAATGTTTTCTATTCCACCTTCTTAATCCAAGGAGCATTTATCAAGGTCGATTTTTGTTTTGATGTAAATTGACAGAGAAATTGGTCTTTAGAAATTCTTCCCACTGGCCGTAGGGGCTCTTTGATTTTGGTCATTGTGTTGCTATCAAGTTCATTCTTTTGTACGTTTTCGATCTGTTGCGTTTCCCATGAAAAACAGGTAGTGTGGCCGAGCGGTCTAAGGCGCTGGATTAAGGCTCCAGTCTCTCAGGAGGCGTGGGTTCAAATCCCACCACTGCCATATGAACTAAAGAACTTGTGGTAAAAGGAAACCACAGTCCCACTCATTATGGTTGCTATCAAGATCCGTATTTTGTAAAAAAAAAAAATGTTGCATTTTCCTGTGAAAAGAAGGTAGTGTGGCCGAGCGGTCTAAGGCGCTGGATTTAGGCTCCAGTCCTCAGGAGGCGTGGGTTCAAATCCCACCACTGCCATTATAAAAAAATGGCAAGTGCTTTAAGGAAACCACACCTACCCTGAAGACAAACCCCCTTACTTTCGTAGGAACTAAGTCTTGAGACAGTAGTATCTCAGTTTGAGGGTCAGTGGTAATAATCTGCTAAAATGCTCAACCCCAAGATTCTTTTCAAATCAAAAACACACTGTTTTCTATTCCACCTTCTTAATCCAAGTAACATTTATCAATGTAGATTTTTGTTTTGATGTAAGTTGACAATTGTAAGACAAATTGGAATTTAGAACTTCAGGTAAAAGGAAACCTCAGTCATTATGGTTGCTGTCAAGCTTGGTCTTTTGTACATTTTTTTTAGGGTGAATTTTCCTGTGTAAAGAAGGTAGTGTGGCCGAGCGGTCCAAGGCGCTGGATTAAGGCTCCAGTCTCTCAGGAGGGTGGGTTCAAATCCCACCACTGCCATTATGAAACTAAAGAACTTGTGGTAAAAGGAAACCACAGTCTTATGGTTGCTATCAAGATCCGTCTTTTGTAAAAAAAATAAATGATGCATTTTTCCTGTGAAAGAAGGTAGTGTGGCCGAGCGGTCTAAGGCGCTGGATTTAGGCTCCAGTCTCTCAGGAGGCGTGGGTTCAAATCCCACCACTGCCATTATAAGAAAATAAGTGCTTAAAGGGAACCACAACTACTCTGACGACAAACCGTCCTAATTTCCTAGCAACTGAGTCTTGAGTTAGTTGTGGCTCAGTTTTGAGGGTCAGTGGTAAGTATCTGCTAAGATGCTCAACCCCAAGATCCTCTTCAAATGTTTTCTATTCCACCTTCTTAATCCAAGGAGCATTTATCAAGGTCGATTTTTGTTTTGATGTAAATTGACAGAGAAATTGGTCTTTAGAAATTCTTCCCACTGGCCGTAGGGGGCTCTTGATATTTTGGTCATGTGTTTGCTATCAAGTTCATTCTTTTTGTACGTTTTCGATCTGTTGCGTTTCCCATGAAAAACAGGTAGTGTGGCCGAGCGGTCTAAGGCGCTGGATTAAGGCTCCAGTCTGTCAGGAGGCGTGGGTTCAAATCCCACCACTGCCATTATAAAAAAATGGCAGTGCTTTAAGGAAACCACACCTACCCTGAAGACAAACCCCCTTACTTTCGTAGGAACTAAGTCTTGGGAGACAGTAGTAATCTCAGTTTGAGGGTCAGTGGTAATAATCTGCTAAAATGCTCAACCCCAAGATTCTTTTCAAATCAAAAACACACTGTTTTCTATTCCACCTTCTTAATCCAAGTAACATTATCAATGTAGATTTTTGTTTTGATGTAAATTGACAATTGTAAGACAAATTGGAATTAGAACTTCAGGTAAAAGGAAACCTCAGTCATTATGGTTGCTGTCAAGCTTGGTCTTTTGTACATTTTTTTTAGGGTGAATTTTCCTGTGTAAAGAAGGTAGTGTGGCCGAGCGGTCCAAGGCGCTGGATTAAGGCTCCAGTCTCTCAGGAGGCGTGGGTTCAAATCCCACCACTGCCATTATAAAAAAAATGACAAGTGCTTTAAGGAAACCACACCTACCCTGAAGACAAACCCCCTACTAACTAAGCAACTAAGTCTTGAGTTAGGCGTGGCTCAGTTTGAGGTTCAGTGGTAAGTATCTGCTAAGATGCTCAACCCCCAAAATCCTCTTCAAATCAAAAAGACACTGTTTTCTATTCCACCTTCTTAATCCAAGGAGCATTTATCAAGGTCGATTGTTGTTTTGATGTAAGTTGACAGAGAAATTGGACTTTAGAAATTCTTCCCACTGGCCGTAGGGGCTCTTTGATTTTGGTCATTGTGTTGCTATCAGTTCATTCTTTTGTACGTTTTCGATCTGTTGCGTTTCCATGAAAATCAGGTAGTGTGGCCGAGCGGTCCAAGGCGCTGGATTAAGGCTCCAGTCTCTCAGGAGGCGTGGGTTCAAATCCCACCACTGCCATTATGAAACTAAAGGACTTGTGGTAAAAGGAAACCACAGTCCCACTCATTATGGTTGCTATCAGATCCGTCTTTTGTAAAAAAAAAAAATGTTGCATTTTCCTTTGAAAGAAGGTAGTGTGGCCGAGCGGTCTAAGGTGCTGGATTTAGGCTCCAGTCTCTCAGGAGGCGTGGGTTCAAATCCCACCACTGCCATTATAAGAAATAAGTGCTTAAAGGGAACCACAACTACTCTGACGACAAACCGTACCTAATTTCCTAGCAACTGAGTCTTGAGTTAGTGTGGCTCAGTTTAAGGTTCAGTGGTAAGAAGCTGCTAAGATTCTCAACCCCAAGATTCTCTTCAAATAAAAAAAGACACTGTTTTCTATTCACCGTTTACCCGGGAATTAAGTAGTTTTTGGAGTGGGGTTAAATTTAAAAAATTTAATTTAGATTTATTAAAAAAAAAAAATATTTTTTAATTTTTTTAAAAAAAAAAAATAAAAAATTCCAAATTAAATCTATTAACTTATTTTGGGGGGGTTTAAATAAAAAAAAAAAAATAAGTGCTTAAAAAAACCACAACTATCTGACGACAAACCCCTAATTTTTCCCGCAACGAGTCTTGAGTAGTTTTGGCTCAGTTTTAGGGTTGTGGTAAGTATCTGCAAGATCTCAACCCCCAAAACCCCCAAATGTTTTCTATTTCCCCCTTTTTATCCAAAGGGGCATTTATCAAGGTCGATTTTTGTTTTTATGTAAAATTGACAGAAAAAAAAATTGGGGTTTAGAAAATTCTTCCACTGGCGGGTAGGGGTCTTTTATTTTGGCATTTGTTTCTTAAGGGTTATTCTTTTTTTTTTTCGTTTTTTTATTTTGCTTTCCCCCTGAAAAAAAGGTGTGTGGCCGAGCGGTCCCAAAGGGGCTGGATTAAGGGTCCGTTTTCAGGAGGCGTGGGTTCAAATCCCACCCCTGCCATTATGAAAAAAAGAACTTGTGTAAAAAAAAACCACAGTCCCCTCATTATGGTTGCTACAAAATTCGTTTTTGTAAAAAAAAAAAATGTTGCATTTTCCCTTTTAAAAAAAGGTAGTGTGGCGAGCGGGGCTAAAGGGCTGGATTTAGGTCCGTCTCTCAGGAGGCTGGGTTCAAAACCCCCACTGCCATTATAAAAAAGAAAGTGTTTAAAGGGAAACCACCCTACTGAAGACAAACCCCCCTACTTTTGTAGGACTAAGTTTGGCTAGTACTATTTGGGGGCAGTGGAAAAATCTGCTAAAAGCTCAACCCCAAGTTCTTTCAAATAAAAAACACTTTTTCTATTCCCCCTTTTTCAAGAAATTTATCAAGTAGTTTTTGTTTTGTGGGAAGTTGACAATTGTAAGAAAATTGGAATTTAAAACTTCGGTAAAAGGAAAACCCCATCTTTATGGTTTCGTCAGCTTGTCTTTTTTTCATTTTTTTTTGGGGTGCTTTTTTCCCATGTAAAAAAGGTAGTGGGCCCAGCGGGCCAAGGGGGATTAAGGCTCCCGTCTTCGGAGGCGTGGGGCAAATCCACCCCTGCCATTATAAAAAAAAAAAAGTGCTTTTTGGAAACCACCCTACCGAAGACAAACCCTCTAACTAAACAACTAAATTTGAGTTAGGGTGGCTCAGTTTGAGGTTTGTGGTAAGTATTGCCTAAGTGCTCAACCCCAAGATCCTCTTTAATGTTTTTTTATTCCACCTTCTTAATTCAAGGAGCATTTTTCAAAGGGCAAAATTTTGTTTTGATGTAATTGGGAAAGGAAATTGGCTTTGAAATTTCTTCCCCCTGGCGTAGGGGTCTTTGATTTTGGTTTGTGTTGCTATCAATTTTTTTCTTTTGACGTTTTCGTCTGTTGCGTTTCCCCTGAAAAAAAGGTGTGGGCGGGGCGGTCCCCAAAGGGTGGATTAAGGCTCCCCTCTTCGGAGGCGTGGGTTTTAAATCCCCCCCTGCCATTATGAAACTAAAGCTTGTGTTTTAAAGGAAACCACAGTTCCCCCTATATGGGTTTCTATCAAAATTCCCCTTTTGTAAAAAAAAAAATGTTGCATTTTTCCCTTTAAAAAAAAGGTGTGTGGCGATTGGTCTAAGGCGCTGGATTTTGGCTCCCCTCTCTGGAGGCGTGGTTTAATCCCCACTGCCATTATAAAAAATAAGTGCTTTAAGGAAACCACACTACCCCCGAAGCAACCCCTCTCTAGAACAAGTCTGAGACGTTTCTCAGTTTGGGTTAGTGGGGAAACTGTAAATTTCAAACCCCAAGATTTTTTCAAATTAAAAAAAAATGTTTTCTATTTTACCTTTTTACCAAAAAATTTATAATGATTTTTGTTTTGATGTAAATTTACAAATTTTAAAAAAATTGGAATTTTTAAAATTCGTAAAAAGGAAACCTCAGTATTATGGTTGCTGTCAAGCTTCGTCTTTTTACATTTTTTTTGGGGGATTTTTCCCATTAAAAAAGGGGTGTGGCCCAGCGGGGGCTAGGGCGGATTAAGGTCCAGTCTCTCGGGGGTGGGTTCAAAAATCCCAAAACCACTGCCCCTTTTAAAAAATAAGTGCTTAAAAAGGAACCAAACTACCTGGACAAACCCCCTAATTTCTGCAACTAGTCTTGATTTGGTGGGTCAGTTTGAGGGTCAGTGGGAGTTCGTAAGATGCCAACCCCAAGATTCTTCAAGTTTTTTATTCCATTCTTAAATTCCCAAAGGGGCATTTACAAGGTCAATTTTTGTTTTGATGTAAGTGACAGAGAAATTGGACTTTAGAAATTCTTCCCACTGGCCGTAGGGGCTCTTTGATTTTGGTCATTGTGTTGCTATCAAGTTCATTCTTTTGTACGTTTTCGATCTGTTGCGTTTCCCATGAAAAACAGGTAGTGTGGCCGAGCGGTCCAAGGCGCTGGATTAAGGCTCCAGTTCTCTCAGAGGCGTGGGTTCAAATCCACCACTGCCATTATGAAAACTAAAGAACTTGTGGTAAAAGGAAACTCAGTCATTATGGTTGCTGTCAAGCTTCGTCTTTCTACATTTTTTTTAGGGTGCATTTTCCTATATAAAGAAGGTAGTGTGGCCGAGCGGTCTAAGGCGCTGGATTAAGGCTCCAGTCTCTCAGGAGGCGTGGGTTTCAAATCCCACCACTGCCATTATAAGGAAATAAGTGCTTAAAGGAAACCACAACTACTCTGACGACAAACCGTCCTAATTTCCTAGCAACTGAGTCTTGAGTTAGTTGTGGCTCAGTTTGGGGTCAGTGGTAAGTATCTGCTAAGATGCTCAACCCCAAGATCCTCTTCAAATGTTTTCTATTCCTCCTTCTTAATCAAGTAACATTTATCAAGGTAGATTTTTGTTTTGATGTAAGTTGACAATTGTAAGAGAAATTGGAATTTAGAACTTCAGGTAAAAGGAAACCTCAGTCATTATGGTTGCTGTCAAGCTTCGTTTTTTGTTCCTTTTTTTTTTGGGTGTGAATTTTCCTATGTAAAGAAGGTAGTGTGGCCGAGCGGTCTAAGGCAATGGATTAAGGCTCCAGTCTCTCAGGAGGCGTGGGTTCAAATCCCACCACTGCCATTATAAGGAAATAAGTGCTTTAAGGAAACAACAACTACTCTGACGACAAACCCTCCTATTTTCCTAGCAACTGAGTCTTGAGTTAGTTGTGGCTCAGTTTGAGGGTCAGTGGTAAGTATCTGCCAAGATCCTCTTCAAATCAAAAACACACTGTTTTCTATTCCACCTTCTTAATCCAAGGAGCATTTATCAAGGTCGATTTTAGTTTTGATGTAAATTGACAATTGTAAAAGAAATTGGACTTTAGAAATTCTTCCCACTGGCTGTAGGGGCTCTTTGATTTGAAACATTATGGTTTCTTTTAAGGTTATTCTTTATTTACATTTTTAATGATTTGCATTTCCCCATGAAAAACAGGTAGTGTGGCCGAGCGGTCCAAGGCGCTGGATTAAGGCTCCAGTCTCTCAGGAGGCGTGGGTTCAAATCCCACCACTGCCATTATGAAACTAAAGAACTTGTGGTGAAAGGAAACCACAGTCCCACTCATTATGGTTGCTATCAAGATCGTTTTTGTAAAAAAAAAAATGTTGCATTTTCCTTTGAAAAGAAGGTAGTGTGGCCGAGCGGTATAAGGCGCTGGATTTAGGCTCCAGTCTCTCAGGAGGCGTGGGTTCAAATCCCACCACTGCCATTATAAAAAAGATAAGTGCTTTAAGGAAACCACACCTACTCTGAAGACAAACCCCCCTACTTTCGTAGGAACTAAGTCTTGAGACAGTAGTAACTCATTTTTAGGGTCAGTGGTAATAATCTGCTAAAATGCTCAACCCCAGGATTCTCTTCAAATAAAAAAGACACTGTTTTCTATTCTACCGTCTTACCAAGGAGAATTTATCAACGTAGATTTTTGTTTTGATGTAAGTTGACAATTGTAAGAGAAATTGGAATTTAGAACTTCAGGTAAAAGGAAACCTCAGTCATTATGGTTGCTGTCAAGCTTCGTCTTTTGTACATTTTTTTGGGATGCATTTTCCTATGTAAAGAAGGTAGTGTGGCCGAGCGGTCTAAGGTGCTGGATTAAGGCTCCAGTCTCTCAGGAGGCGTGGGTTCAAATCCCACCACTGCCATTATAAGAAAATAAGTGCTTAAAGGAACAACAACTACTCTGACGACAAACCGTCCTACTTTCCTAGCAACTGAGTCTTGAGTTAGTTGTGGCTCAGTTTGAGGGTCAGTGGTAGTATCTGCTAAGATGCTCAACCCCAAGATCCTCTTCAAATGTTTTCTATTCCACCTTCTTAATCCAAGTAGCATTTATCAAGGTAGATTTTTGTTTTGATGTAAATTGACAGAGACAATTGGACTTTAGAAATTCTTCCCACTGGCCGTAGGGCTCTTTGATTTTGGTCATTGTGTTGCTATCAAGTTCATTCTTTTGTACGTTTTCGATCTGTTGCGTTTCCCATGAAAATCAGGTAGTGATGGCCGAGCGGTCCAATGCGCTGGATTAAGGCTCCAGTCTCTCAGCAGGCGTGGGTTCAAATCCCACCACTGCCATTATGAAACTAAAGAACTTGTGGTAAAAGGAAACCACAGTCCCACTCATTATGGTTGCTATCAAGATTCGTCTTTTGTAAAAAAAGAAATGTTGCATTTTCCTTTGAAAAGAAGGTAGTGTGGCCCGAGCGGTCTAAGGCGCTGGATTTAGGCTCCAGTCTCTCAGGAGGCGTGGGATCAATCCCACCACTGCCATTATAAAAAAGATAAGTGCTTTAAGGAAACCACACCTACTCTGAAGACATACCCCCTACTTTCGTAGGAACTAAGTCTTGAGACAGTAGTATCTCAGTTTGAGGGTCAGTGGTAATAATCTGCTAAAATGCTCAACCCCAAGATTCTTTTCAAATCAAAAACACACTGTTTTCTATTCCACTTCTTAATCCAAGTAACATTTATCAAGGTAGATTTTTGTTTTGATGTAAGTTGACAATTGTAAGACAAATTGGAATTTAAACTTCTGGTAAAAGGAAACCTCAGTCATTATGGTTGCTGTCAAGCTTCGTCTTTTGTACATTTTTTTTTTGGGTGCATTTTCCTATGTAAAGCAGGTAGTGTGGCCGAGCGGTCTAAGGCGCTGGATTAAGGCTCCAGTCTCTCAGGAGGCGTGGGTTCAAATCCCACCACTGCCATTATAAAAAATGACAAGTGCTTTAAGGAAACCACACCTACCCTGAAGACAAACCCCTACTAACTAAGCAACTAAGTCTTGAGTTAGGCGTGGCTCAGTTTGAGGTTCAGTGGTAAGTATCTGCTAAGATGCTCAACCCCAAGATCCTCTTCAAATGTTTTTCTATTCCACCTTCTTAATTCAAGGAGCATTTATCAAGGTCAATTTTTGTTTTGATGTAAGTTGACAGAGAAATTGGACTTTAGAAATTCTTCCCACTGGCCGTAGGGGCTCTTTGATTTTGGTCATTGTGTTGCTATCAAGTTCATTCTTTTGTACGTTTTCGATCTGTTGCGTTTCCCCTGAAAAACAGGTAGTGTGGCCGAGCGGTCCAAGGCGCTGGATTAAGGCTCCAGTCTCTCAGGAGGCGTGGGTTCAAATCCCACCACTGCCATTATGAAACTAAAGAACTTGTGGTAAAAGGAAAAATCAGTATTTTGGTTTCGTCAAGTTGTCTTTTTTTACATTTTTTTTTGGGTGCTTTTCCCATATAAAAAAAGGTTGTTGGCCCCAGCGGTCTAAGGGCTGGTTAAGGCCCAGTCTTCAGGGGCGTGGGTTCAAATCCCCCACTGCCCTTATAAGGAAAAAAGGTTAAAAGGGAAACCAAATACCCCTGACGACAAACCGTCCTAAATTTCCTGAACTGGTCTTGAGTTGTTGTGGGTCGTTTGGGGTCAGGGTAAAATATCTGTAGAGCTCAACCCAAGTCCTTTCAAATGTTTTCTATTCCTCCTTCTTAATCCAAGTAACATTTTTAAAGGGGATTTTTTTTTTGAGTAAGTTTGACAAATTGTAAGAGAATTGGAATTTTGAACTTTGGTAAAAGGAAATCAGTCATTATGGTTGTGTCAAATTCGTTTTTTGTTCCTTTTTTTTTTGGGGTGAATTTTCCTTGTAAAAAAGGTGTGTGGCGGGGTTTTAAAGGGAATGGATTAAGGCCCAGTTCTCGGAGGGTGGGGTTTAAATCCCCCACTGCCCCTTATGGGAAATAAAGTGTTTAAAAGGGAAACAAAAAAACTTCGACGGAAAAAAAAGTTCCATTTTCTGAAAGAGTTTGGTTAGTTGTGGGGTCGTTTAGGGTCAGTGAGTATCTCCCAAGATTCTTCAAAAAAAAAATTTTTTTTTTTTCCACCTTTTTTAAGGAGATTTATAATATTTTTTGGGAATTGGACATTTGAAAAGAAATTGGGGGTTTTTAGAAATCTTCCCCCCCGGTTAGGGGCCTTTGATTTTGAAAAAACCCTTATGGTTTTTTTAAAGTATTTTTATTTTACTTTTTAATGATTTGTTTTCCCCCTAAAAACGGGAGTTCGAGCGGTTTCCCAAATCTGGATTAAGGCTGTTTCGGAGGCGTGGGTTCAAATCCCAAAAAAAACTGCCTTTTTTTAAATAAAGAATTTGGTTTTAAAGGAAACACATCCCCCATTAGGGTTTCTATAAATTCGTCTTTTGTTAAAAAAAAAAAATGAACTTTTTCCTTTAAAAAAGGTTTTGGCCCACTTAAGGGGGAAGGTCCTTCCAGGAGGCCCGGGGCAAATCCCCCCACTGCCCTTATAAGGAAATAAGGTTTAAGGAAAAACAAAATACTCGACGACAAACCCTCCTATTTTTCCCGAATGGGGGAGTTTTTTGGCCATTTAGGGGTTTCCCGTGGTAAGTTTGCCAAGATTTTCTTCAAAAAAAAACACCGTTTTCTATTCCACCCCTTTAACCCAAAATTTAAAAGGCGAAGTTTTGAGAAAAAAAAATTGTAAAAAAATTGATTTTAGAAAATTTTTCCCCACTGCTTAGGGGCTCTTTGATTTTGAAACTTTTGCACAGGAAAAACCATTTGCATAAATGGTTTTTGATTCAAAGAAGAATCTGAGTTTTACTCAGTTACCCTTTAAGTAAAGAAAACTATTTTGAATTCTTAATATCTAGTTAACTTAAACTCAGTCAGTTTCAGTAATTTAGCTAGTATCTCAGTTGAGCTCTTATAAGTGTTCTAGTATTAGTTTGTTATCCAGTTAGTTTGCAGTTATTTGGTATAACTAGTTCTTTAATTTTCCATCTTAATTATTAATCAACTTAGGCCTATTTTAGTTAATTAAATCAGAAGCATTTGGTATTACCCTCTATCAGTAGGTTATTACAACCAAGAAACATAGGGCATCTTACTAAGCCCACAAGAGAAAGTTAACACCAGTAAATGCAGTATCAATCAACCTTACAGTTAAACACATTCACAGTATGCACATAAACATCAACACAAAATGGTTAACTGTATCAATGTCCATTAAATCAATTCCTTAGTGCTAAACAGTCCTTTAGCGAGAGAAAGGGAGAAAGTTCCCTTTCACACAGCAGCGCGGAGCAGTCCACGCACTGCTCACGTGATCCAGAGGGGAGAAGTATGGCGGCTACTACTGGCACAGTCTTACCGCAGTTGGTGATTGATTCTCGGCAGGGAAAGGAAGGGAAAGGCTGAAGCACCCGGCCCCTCACTACGATGTCCGCTCTCCTCGAATAGGAGAAAAGATGTTTCTTTCGACGTACAAACACAGTTCAACGTTGCTCCTTCCTCGGGTGGCTCGCCATCCAATGTCGTTGACCACGCGCTGGATGCGTGATCTTCAAAAGCAAACTGTATCTCCGCGAATCTCCTCAGTAACTCAAAAACTAAAACGCTAAACAAAACCACAGTCTATCGACATAGACAGAAGGGTAAACAAAACACTCACAGCAAGAAAATAAATCGTCAAATACACTTAGATTTCTTAGCTCTAATATCTTCTTACTGGAGCTACTCTCAAGCGTGACTTCACCTGTTCTTGCTTCCTCGATTCTCCCGAGAATCTTCTGGAAGAGAATGACTATCAGCACTGTAATTAGCTGATAGATATGACCTTTCAACTTCAACCAATGATAAAATAAATTACCAAACCCATGAAATAATGTTTTTAATCCTATTTATCTGTTTAAGATGTTTTTAATATCAATAAAGTAAATTATTTGAAATGATGAAATTCTGTTTGATATTTATTCTTATTTATTAACTATTTAATAACCATGTCTATTTTCACCTGGGTTACAACTGCCATTATAAAAAAAGATAAGTGCTTTAAGGAAACCACACCTACTCTGAAGACAAACCCCCCTACTTTCGTAGGAACTAAGTCTTGAGACAGTAGTAACTCATTTTTAGGGTCAGTGGTAATAATCTGCTAAAATGCTCAACCCCAGGATTCTCTTCAAATAAAAAACACACTGTTTTCTATTCTACCGTCTTACCAAGGAGAATTTATCAACGTAGATTTTTGTTTTGATGTAAGTTGACAATTGTAAGAGAAATTGGAATTTAGAACTTCAGGTAAAAGGAAACCTCGGTCATTATGGTTGCTGTCAAGCTTCGTCTTTTCTACATTTTTTTTTGGGTGCATTTTCCTATGTAAAGAAGGTAGCGTGGCCGAGCGGTCTAAGGCGCTGGATTAAGGCTCCAGTCTCTCAGGAGGCGTGGGTTCAAATCCCACCACTGCCATTATAAGGAAATAAGTGCTTTAAGGAAACAACAACTACTCTGACGACAAACCGTCCTATTTTCCTAGCAACTGAGTCTTGAGTTAGTTGTGGCTCAGTTTGAGGGTCAGTGGTAAGTATCTGCCAAGATCCTCTTCAAATCAAAAACACACTGTTTTCTATTCCACCTTCTTACTCCAAGGAGCATTTATCAAGGTCGATTTTAGTTTTGATGTAAATTGACAATTGTAAAAGAAATTGGACTTTAGAAATTCTTCCCACTGGCTGTAGGGGCTCTTTGATTTGAAACATTATGGTTTCTTTTAAGGTTATTCTTTATTTACATTTTTAATGAATTGCATTTCCCCATGAAAAACAGGTAGTGTGGCCGAGCGGTCCAAGGCGCTGGATTAAGGCTCCAGTCTCTCAGGAGGCGTGGGTTCAAATCCCACCACTGCCATTATGAAACTAAAGAACTTGTGGTAAAAGGAAACCACAGTCCCACTCATTATGGTTGCTATCAAGATTCGTCTTTTGTAAAAAAAAGAAATGTTGCATTTTCCTTTGAAAAGAAGGTAGTGTGGCCGAGCGGTCTAAGGCGCTGGATTTAGGCTCCAGTCTCTCAGGAGGCGTGGGTTCAAATCCCACCACTGCCATTATAAAAAAAGATAAGTGCTTTAAGGAAACCACACCTACTCTGAAGACAAACCCCCCTACTTTCGTAGGAACTAAGTCTTGAGACAGTAGTAACTCATTTTTAGGGTCAGTGGTAATAATCTGCTAAAATGCTCAACCCCAGGATTCTCTTCAAATAAAAAACACACTGTTTTCTATTCTACCGTCTTACCAAGGAGAATTTATCAACGTAGATTTTTGTTTTGATGTAAGTTGACAATTGTAAGAGAAATTGGAATTTAGAACTTCAGGTAAAAGGAAACCTCAGTCATTATGGTTGCTGTCAAGCTTCGTCTTTTCTACATTTTTTTTGGGTGCATTTTCCTATGTAAAGAAGGTAGTGTGGCCGAGCGGTCTAAGGCGCTGGATTAAGGCTCCAGTCTCTCAGGAGGCGTGGGTTCAAATCCCACCACTGCCATTATAAGGAAATAAGTGCTTTAAGGAAACAACAACTACTCTGACGACAAACCCTCCTATTTTCCTAGCAACTGAGTCTTGAGTTAGTTGTGGCTCAGTTTGAGGGTCAGTGGTAAGTATCTGCCAAGATCCTCTTCAAATCAAAAACACACTGTTTTCTATTCCACCTTCTTACTCCAAGGAGCATTTATCAAGGTCGATTTTAGTTTTGATGTAAATTGACAATTGTAAAAGAAATTGGACTTTAGAAATTCTTCCCACTGGCTGTAGGGGCTCTTTGATTTGAAACATTATGGTTTCTTTTAAGGTTATTCTTTATTTACATTTTTAATGATTTGCATTTCCCCATGAAAAACAGGTAGTGTGGCCGAGCGGTCCAAGGCGCTGGATTAAGGCTCCAGTCTCTCAGGAGGCGTGGGTTCAAATCCCACCACTGCCATTATGAAACTAAAGAACTTGTGGTAAAAGGAAACCACAGTCCCACTCATTATGGTTGCTATCAAGATTCGTCTTTTGTAAAAAAAAGAAATGTTGCATTTTCCTTTGAAAAGAAGGTAGTGTGGCCGAGCGGTCTAAGGCGCTGGATTTAGGCTCCAGTCTCTCAGGAGGCGTGGGTTCAAATCCCACCACTGCCATTATAAAAAAAGATAAGTGCTTTAAGGAAACCACACCTACTCTGAAGACAAACCCCCCTACTTTCGTAGGAACTAAGTCTTGAGACAGTAGTAACTCATTTTTAGGGTCAGTGGTAATAATCTGCTAAAATGCTCAACCCCAGGATTCTCTTCAAATAAAAAACACACTGTTTTCTATTCTACCGTCTTACCAAGGAGAATTTATCAACGTAGATTTTTGTTTTGATGTAAGTTGACAATTGTAAGAGAAATTGGAATTTAGAACTTCAGGTAAAAGGAAACCTCAGTCATTATGGTTGCTGTCAAGCTTCGTCTTTTGTACATTTTTTTTGGGTGCATTTTCCTATGTAAAGAAGGTAGTGTGGCCGAGCGGTCTAAGGCGCTGGATTAAGGCTCCAGTCTCTCAGGAGGCGTGGGTTCAAATCCCACCACTGCCATTATAAGGAAATAAGTGCTTTAAGGAAACAACAACTACTCTGACGACAAACCCTCCTACTTTCCTAGCAACTGAGTCTTGAGTTAGTTGTGGCTCAGTTTGAGGGTCAGTGGTAAGTATCTGCTAAGATGCTCAACCCCAAGATCCTCTTCAAATGTTTTCTATTCCTCCTTCTTAATCCAAGTAACATTTATCAAGGTAGATTTTTGTTTTGATGTAAGTTGACAATTGTAAGACAAATTGGAATTTAAAACTTCAGGTAAAAGGAAACCTCAGTCATTATGGTTGCTGTCAAGCTTCGTCTTTTGTACATTTCTTTTTGGGTGCATTTTCCTATGTAAAGAAGGTAGTGTGGCCGAGCGGTCTAAGGCAATGGATTAAGGCTCCAGTCTCTCAGGAGGCGTGGGTTCAAATCCCACCACTGCCATTATAAAAAAATGACAAGTGCTTTAAGGAAACCACACCTACCCTGAAGACAAACCCCCTACTAACTAAGCAACTAAGTCTTGAGTTAGGCGTGGCTCAGTTTGAGGTTCAGTGGTAAGTATCTGCTAAGATGCTCAACCCCAAAATCCTCTTCAAATCAAAAACACACTGTTTTCTATTCCACCTTCTTAATTCAAGGAGCATTTATCAAGGTCGATTTTTGTTTTGATGTAAATTGACAGAGAAATTGGACTTTAGAAATTCTTCCCACTGGCCGTAGGGGCTCTTTGATTTTGGTCATTGTGTTGCTATCAAGTTCATTCTTTTGTACGTTTTCGATCTGTTGCGTTTCCCATGAAAAACAGGTAGTGTGGCCGAGCGGTCCAAGGCGCTGGATTAAGGCTCCAGTCTCTCAGGAGGCGTGGGTTCAAATCCCACCACTGCCATTATGAAACTAAAGAACTTGTGGTAAAAGGAAACCTCAGTCATTATGGTTGCTATCAAGATTCGTCTTTTGTAAAAAAAATTTAGGGTGCATTTTCCTTTGAAAAGAAGGTAGTGTGGCCGAGCGGTCTAAGGCGCTGGATTAAGGCTCCAGTCTCTCAGGAGGCGTGGGTTCAAATCCCACCACTGCCATTATAAGGAAATAAGTGCTTTAAGGAAACAACAACTACTCTGACGACAAACCCTCCTATTTTCCTAGCAACTGAGTCTTGAGTTAGTTGTGGCTCAGTTTGAGGGTCAGTGGTAAGTATCTGCCAAGATCCTCTTCAAATCAAAAACACACTGTTTTCTATTCCACCTTCTTACTCCAAGGAGCATTTATCAAGGTCGATTTTAGTTTTGATGTAAATTGACAATTGTAAAAGAAATTGGACTTTAGAAATTCTTCCCACTGGCTGTAGGGGCTCTTTGATTTGAAACATTATGGTTTCTTTTAAGGTTATTCTTTATTTACATTTTTAATGATTTGCATTTCCCCATGAAAAACAGGTAGTGTGGCCGAGCGGTCCAAGGCGCTGGATTAAGGCTCCAGTCTCTCAGGAGGCGTGGGTTCAAATCCCACCACTGCCATTATGAAACTAAAGAACTTGTGGTAAAAGGAAACCACAGTCCCACTCATTATGGTTGCTATCAAGATCCGTCTTTTGTAAAAAAAAAAATGTTGCATTTTCCTTTGAAAAGAAGGTAGTGTGGCCGAGCGGTCTAAGGCGCTGGATTTAGGCTCCAGTCTCTCAGGAGGCGTGGGTTCAAATCCCACCACTGCCATTATAAAAAAATGGCAAGTGCTTTAAGGAAACCACACCTACTCTGAAGACAAACCCCCTAGAATCGTAGGAACTAAGTCTTGAGTTAGGCGTAGCTCATTTTGAGGTTCAGTGGTAATAAGCTGCTAAGATTCTCAACCCCAGGATTCTCTTCAAATAAAAAAGACACTGTTTTCTATTCTACCGTCTTACCAAGGAGAATTTATCAAGGTAGATTTTTGTTTTGATGTAAGTTGACAATTGTAAGAGAAATTGGAATTTAGAACTTCAGGTAAAAGGAAACCTCAGTCATTATGGTTGCTGTCAAGCTTCGTCTTTTGTACATTTTTTTTGGGTGCATTTTCCTATGTAAAGAAGGTAGTGTGGCCGAGAGGTCTAAGGCGCTGGATTAAGGCTCCAGTCTCTCAGGAGGCGTGGGTTCAAATCCCACCACTGCCATTATAAGGAAAGAAGTGCTTTAAGGAAACAACATCTACTCTGACGACAAACCCTCCTACTTTCCTAGCAACTGAGTCTTGAGTTAGTTGTGGCTCAGTTTGAGGGTCAGTGGTAAGTATCTGCTAAGATGCTCAACCCCAAGATCCTCTTCAAATGTTTTCTATTCCTCCTTCTTAATCCAAGTAACATTTATCAAGGTAGATTTTTGTTTTGATGTAAGTTGACAATTGTAAGACAAATTGGAATTTAAAACTTCAGGTAAAAGGAAACCTCAGTCATTATGGTTGCTGTCAAGCTTCGTCTTTTGTACATTTCTTTTTGGGTGCATTTTCCTATGTAAAGAAGGTAGTGTGGCCGAGCGGTCTAAGGCAATGGATTAAGGCTCCAGTCTCTCAGGAGGCGTGGGTTCAAATCCCACCACTGCCATTATAAAAAAATGACAAGTGCTTTAAGGAAACCACACCTACCCTGAAGACAAACCCCCTACTAACTAAGCAACTAAGTCTTGAGTTAGGCGTGGCTCAGTTTGAGGTTCAGTGGTAAGTATCTGCTAAGATGCTCAACCCCAAAATCCTCTTCAAATCAAAAACACACTGTTTTCTATTCCACCTTCTTAATTCAAGGAGCATTTATCAAGGTCGATTTTTGTTTTGATGTAAATTGACAGAGAAATTGGACTTTAGAAATTCTTCCCACTGGCCGTAGGGGCTCTTTGATTTTGGTCATTGTGTTGCTATCAAGTTCATTCTTTTGTACGTTTTCGATCTGTTGCGTTTCCCATGAAAAACAGGTAGTGTGGCCGAGCGGTCCAAGGCGCTGGATTAAGGCTCCAGTCTCTCAGGAGGCGTGGGTTCAAATCCCACCACTGCCATTATGAAACTAAAGAACTTGTGGTAAAAGGAAACCTCAGTCATTATGGTTGCTGTCAAGCTTCGTCTTTTCTACATTTTTTTTAGGGTGCATTTTCCTATATAAAGAAGGTAGTGTGGCCGAGCGGTCTAAGGCGCTGGATTAAGGCTCCAGTCTCTCAGGAGGCGTGGGTTCAAATCCCACCACTGCCATTATAAGGAAATAAGTGCTTTAAGGAAACAACAACTACTCTGACGACAAACCCTCCTATTTTCCTAGCAACTGAGTCTTGAGTTAGTTGTGGCTCAGTTTGAGGGTCAGTGGTAAGTATCTGCCAAGATCCTCTTCAAATCAAAAACACACTGTTTTCTATTCCACCTTCTTAATCCAAGGAGCATTTATCAAGGTCGATTTTAGTTTTGATGTAAATTGACAATTGTAAAAGAAATTGGACTTTAGAAATTCTTCCCACTGGCTGTAGGGGCTCTTTGATTTGAAACATTATGGTTTCTTTTAAGGTTATTCTTTATTTACATTTTTAATGATTTGCATTTCCCCATGAAAAACAGGTAGTGTGGCCGAGCGGTCCAAGGCGCTGGATTAAGGCTCCAGTCTCTCAGGAGGCGTGGGTTCAAATCCCACCACTGCCATTATGAAACTAAAGAACTTGTGGTAAAAGGAAACCACAGTCCCACTCATTATGGTTGCTATCAAGATTCGTCTTTTGTAAAAAAAAAGAAATGTTGCATTTTCCTTTGAAAAGAAGGTAGTGTGGCCGAGCGGTCTAAGGCGCTGGATTTAGGCTCCAGTCTCTCAGGAGGCGTGGGTTCAAATCCCACCACTGCCATTATAAAAAAAGATAAGTGCTTTAAGGAAACCACACCTACTCTGAAGACAAACCCCCCTACTTTCGTAGGAACTAAGTCTTGAGACAGTAGTAACTCATTTTTAGGGTCAGTGGTAATAATCTGCTAAAATGCTCAACCCCAGGATTCTCTTCAAATAAAAAACACACTGTTTTCTATTCTACCGTCTTACCAAGGAGAATTTATCAACGTAGATTTTTGTTTTGATGTAAGTTGACAATTGTAAGAGAAATTGGAATTTAGAACTTCAGGTAAAAGGAAACCTCAGTCATTATGGTTGCTGTCAAGCTTCGTCTTTTGTACATTTTTTTTTGGGTGTATTTTCCTATTGTAAAGAAGGTAGTGTGGCCGAGCGGTCTAAGGCACTGGATTTAGGCTCCAGTCTCTCAGGAGGCGTGGGTTCAAATCCCACCACTGCCATTATAAAAAAATACAACTGCTTTAAGGAAAACACACCTACCCTGAAGACAAACCCTCCTATTTTCCTAGCAACTGAGTCTTGAGTTAGTTTTGGCTCAGTTTGAGGTTCAGTGGTAAGAAGCTGCTAAGATTTTCAACCACAAGATTCTTTTCAAATCAAAAACACACTGTTTTCTATTCCACCTTCTTAATTCAAGGAGCATTTATCAAGGTCGATTTTTGTTTTGATGTAAGTTGACCATTGCAAAAGAAATTGGACTTTAGAAATTCTTCCCACCGGCTGTAGGGGCTCTTCAATTTTGGTCATTGTGTTGCTATCAAGTTCATTCTTTTCTAGGTTTTCGATCTGTTGCATTTGCCATGAAAAACAGGTAGTGTGGCCGAGCGGTCCAAGGCGCTGGATTAAGGCTCCAGTCTCTCACGAGGCGTGGGTTCAAATCCCACCACTGCCATTATAAAAAAAGACATGTGCTTTAAGGAAACCACACCTACCCTGAAGACAAACCCCCTACTAACTAAGCAACTTTAGTCTTGAGTTAGTTGTGGCTCTGTTTGAGGTTCAGTGGTAAGAAGCTGCTAAGATTCTCAACCACAAGATTCTTTTCAAATCATAAACACACTGTTTTCTATTCTACCGTCTTAATTCAAGGAGCATTTATCTAGGTAGATTTTTGTTTTGATGTAAGTTGACAATTGTAAGAGAAATTGGAATTTAGAAATTCTTCCCACTGGCTGTAGGGAGTCTTTGATTTCAAACATGATGGTTTCTTTTTAGTTTATTCTTTTCTACATTTTTAATGATTTGCATTTCCTCTCAGAAAACAGGTAGTGTGGCCGAGTGGTCCAAGGCGCTGGATTTAGGTTCCAGTCTCTCACGAGGCATGGGTTCAAATCCCACCACTGCCATTATGAAAATCAAATCTACGGTGAATACCACACCCACCCTTAAAACTAAAACCCCTGTGAGAGCAGCCTTAAGTCTTAACAAAATCATCCTTGTACCAAACATAGATATGAATTCAGCCAGTTTGAAACTAACCACCCAGATGGTTAGTCACTAAGAAAACTATTGCAGCACATGAAGTTAGATTTGATATCCGTTGACAATATGGTTGACTTTGTGCTCTGCACACTTCTCAGTGATTTGTAAGAGGATACTTTCCCTGAAATTTGAAAGTATTTTTCATTCCTTTTTTGTGTTGGTCTGAAAATGTGACGGCAGAATGTACCTCTCCACCCCCTTCTTATTTGAAAGCTTCTGGACTTATGTATGATTTGAGATCTGATGTCGAGCAGCTTTCAGTCTTATGGCCCAAATTGAAAAAATTCAAGGACTCTTACCCAGTCATGGTTCAGTTTAAAGCACCAGTCTGTGTTTTCCAAGCCAAACATTTCTCAACATCTATATACTGTAGGCTATTTTACATTTGAGCATTGTTTCATCTTTAATTTGTGTGTATCCTAAAGTAAATCCATTAAAAAAAGACCAAATGCAAAGTATAACCTTTTATATACTACTTTTACATTTTTATTTTGCTAAAGTCATTTCATTTTCTTGCATTATTCCACTCTGCTGACTTGCTTTGACCTTCCTCACCTTACCCATAACCATAATGAATGCTCTCTTACCCTGATACTTAATGATGTCTTTGTTATTGCTCTGCTGTCCTCTTTAATTTGTTGGATAATATTTATTATGCACATCTATCTTGGTTGTGCAGCACTTTATTTGTCTCTGTGACTCATGAGAACACATAATCATAGTTCTGTTTGTAAGTGGTGGAGCATCGTTATCTTTTGCGAAGATATTCACCTCATGCTTGAGCAAACTGTTGCCTTCAGAGGCGATTTATACTCTGTATAAATCCTGTAGCTATGAATAAAGCCATCACTCACATTTCAATGCATACATTACTCACTGAACTGTTCTACTTTGACCCTAATGCAAGGAGTGTGGTGTTCCTTAAAATATGATTTCTCTCCTACAAACTGTTTTGTAAGATCCAATGAAAGGTTATCCTTTAGTGATAGCATGGGGTTTTAGAGTAGATATTTAGATCTACAGACAATAAACACACATCATCTTTGGGGCTAATGCAGCTTAAAAGATGCATTGCACTAGAAGATAGAGTTGATATATTCTGCTGGTAACAAACAAACTCAGATTAGCATGGGTACATTTGGTTTAAGAGGATTAGAAAGGCCGATACTGTAGAAATATACAGCAACTGGAATTTCTGTTGACAATTGTAAGAGTTTTATTTAAAAAATGTGATTACCCACATTAGAAAGATGTGCACAATCAAATCCAACAGGATGTTCTTCAAAAATGCACAGTTTTTTTATTTGTGGCACAGGAGTAAATAGCAAAAATACAACAATTCATTGACGTGCAGAAGTCATTTACATCTACCTGGATCCACCTTGATCTTCCTTTTATACAGTTAAGACCCGTTATGTTTACTGACATTTAGACTGTCTATGTTGTAAATGTATTATCATTTTAATTTATCCTCACGGAACCTACTGCGTGCTGTCTGTCTGTCCTGGGAGATAAGAGGCGTTCCTCTGTTGCTCTCCCTGAGGTTTCTTCCATTTTTTCTGATACTCTGTTACCGACCTTTTCTGTCCCTTCCAGTCTTGTTCGCCTGTGACTGGTAAACCCCACCCACCTTTTGTCTTCAACTAGAGATTTGTTAACGTGTTCTGGTTCCTGTTTGCCTATGTCGGCAATTTATCTGCTCCCTGATCCACTGCCTAACCTCATCCTGTCTTCTGCCTGCTTCCTCTCTGAGACTCTAATTGGATAATTGCCTTTCCTGCATCGATTACCTTCCCTGCCCTGCTTTGTTACTGTAGATTTTGATATTAATCAGTATAAAGTGTATCTGCTATCCATTGTGCTGCATTTGGTTCCTAACACAACCCGTTAGAGTTGGACCCACTCTCAATCCATTTCAAATCCTTTTCAACCCATTAAATGATGAGCATTGTTTTTCACTAACTATATAAGTGTTGCCTTTTTGTCTCAGACTCTTTTATAGTGTGAAAATGTTGATGAGTTTGTGCAATTAAAGCCTGCGAATCAACCAGTGTGCGCCAGTCTTTTATTTTCCCCTTGCAAGGGGATCTCTCAAACAAGGTTTCAACACTTAATCTTGTATCACACGTTAGCAGATCTGAGGTGAATGCATTTATTTGCCATATACAATTCATTGCGTTTGCTTCCTGTCCCTGTAAAAATCACTTAGCCGCACTGCGTTTCTTTACCACTGGCAAATGTTTTTTTTGGGTTTGTTTCCCGCTGTGACAGCAACATCCAGCCAAATTGTTTGGAACGATTCTCTTAAATCTTACAGGAGGACACACAGTATGTCCATCCCTCTCCCCGGGGTTTCTCCTTCTCATAGACATTCATGCTTTTAAGACATAAATCCTCTGCTGCTTTCCCATTCATCCCCAAGCTGTGTCAAGCAGCGCTCTGTTGCCGTTTGAGTTCCTTCGTTTCATTGTGGCAGTCTCCAAAGAATTGGCAGTCGGAGACTTTGGGCCTGGTGTGAGTTTGTTGATTGCGACGCTTTATGACTTGTAAATGTTTTGGGAGGCTGAGCCGCTTGAAGTGGTTTCTTAATGGGAGCTAATCAAAGCGGTGGGAAGCAGGGAGCAGTAGGGGGGGAAAGAGACAGATAACAGGAGCAAGATGGAGAGGGAGCTGCATGCTTCCACCGCCCAGATATGCACTCAGTTTCCAGTTTATTAGGTGGTTAAAACTAATGCAGGCGAATACAACAGTCCTGCAATAAATCCCTACATTCATGAATTTTATACTCCATTTGTTTTTAAGAGGTGTTGATTAAACTGTGTGTTCGTTTTGCAGGCTGCAGTTTGTGGTGCATTATACTGAGAGGTGTTTCATAATTGTGTCCATCCGATTTATATCAATGAGGCTGAGCTGAATTACAGAAATGCCTCTCTGCATGAAGACACAAACAAATCACGCTATAAAGGACGGAGCATTATAAAATAACGTGTTCAACCTCATTGATATAAATACTTGGGTTTAATGATATACAAGCTACTATCCTGGAAAGACCCCACGCAAAAGGACAATACAAAGAATTGATTTTCTCCACAATATTGTATGGAAGACCATAAAATGTATTTTTAGATTTGACCAGAAGTGTTTGTTTCTTTTTGTTTTATCTGAGAAAAAAGACTGAATTCTGAGAAAGGTCAGAATTCTGAGACTTCTTCAGGTCAAATTCATGATCTGTTCTAAACAAAATTCACATGTGGCCCTAATCCTCTTCCGTAATATTGCAATACGACATGGTGCAGTTAAAAGAGTTAAAACAGCTCAACCAATTGTAAACCTGCTCAAAGATTGTTGGTCAACCTTTTAAGAAACTACGAATCAACTTACTATGATAACATATTGGGGCTGGCCAACCACGAGTCTCCGACCCCAACCATTTCTTTAACAGCGAATATGACATGTTTACATTAAATCAGACTTAAAAGCTCCCCAGTGTGATAAGGTTAGACAGAAGCACTCTTCTGTTATCCAGTCAATCCTAAAATTGCATACAAACGACATTAAAGGGTCTTGAATAAATTGTCCTCGGTTGTTCTAATGATATATTAAATATCTGTTCTCTTGCCTCTTGTCTAAAACATTTGTCCTTGATGACGCGAATGGAGCAGCTTCAATGCAAGAACACATTTCGGACTTGATCGGACAATAAAACATTTATTGTGTTGTATCGTTATTCAAGCAAAAGCAAACAATTTTTACAATAACTTCCTATTTTGTTTCGTGAATTACTGAGCTACACATGCTGGAAACTTTTCTCTGTGCCTCACATGTTGCCTTTGGATGAGGATTTAGCATTTCACATTAGCTCTAACAACAGTTTGAAATATGAATGTATGGTCATCCTGCAGGGAAAACAGTAAACACAGGTTTCTTCTTTCCTCAGCCAACACTAGATGTCCCCATGAGCATTTGATAAAACCGAGACAGCTCCTGGCGTTTCACTCACAAAGGCATCAGGGAGATCATAAACATGTATTTTATGAAGCCTTGAAGAGCAGATGCAAATGAAAAGATTACACTGAGAAGCAAGTGTGCAGACATTGCTAAAGGGAGGTAAAAATATCCGGCTAAATGCAAGAGTCCAAGAGTAAATCTTGTAGAGAAAGTATGAGCTCTGAAAACAAAACCTGTGCATTGTTGGTCAGGTGATCCAAACAGAGGATTACATGGTGAAGATTGAGGGGTGTCATGTCTCAGATCTCACACCAGCTCGCCCTAAAGTGGATTATGACACTGATATCGGTGTCAGGCATTTACTGCAAGGCGAAAGATGGGTGTGGAAAAAAAAGGGGACGGGGTAATCTGCTGGTAAACAGAGGAAGGTCGATGGCTGATGTGGGATAAACGTACAGCTCGCCTGGAGTTAGACTTAAGATCAGCGTGGTGAAGCAATAAAGTGATAGTGTGATTCTGTAGTGGCTGCAGTGAGGGAGAAAGGGATGGTTTCCTGAGGAGCTGTGATTACAGAGGGATTGGAGGTGAAATCCCAGGGAATCACCGGCGTCTGTGCAGGTGGTTTATTGAGGTTTTACTTTCATGGGTGTGAGGAAACAATCAGGATGGAGTTGGGGGAAAAAATCAAGAGCGGGATTGAAACATCTGTGCAGGGACTTTGGGCTGGAAGGAGATTGTGCTGTAAAGATGCCAGCTGACATTCCCTTTTGACTTCATGGTAGTTAATTAAGTGTAAAACATTACATCACCTGATTGTCCAAACAGCTCCATCTTCTAGTGTTTGTACCCATAAATAACATATACACTTTATCTCAGTCTTCACACATTCATCTCTCGTTTTCTTAGGACAATAAAGTTGGAACTATTTTAATCTAATCTAAAACTTCTGATCAACATAGACACATTTCAGCCTCAAGTGTCACGAGTTTTCATTAGCATATTTCCCTCATCTGTTTTCTCATTTGCCACACTATTTCTTGGTTGATGAGGCTACTTGAGTTTGTAATGACTAGGTGATAAAAGAAATGCTTCCTTTAATTACAGTTTGTTCATAGATAAACTTGAATGTGTTGGTGGAGCGATTTTACACTTCAGGAAAGGAGGCATTGAGACATAAAAACAGAGATTGTGTGTTCAGAGGATTTAATTGTAAGAAATCTGGCCATAAAAGCAAAGTTTTCTGCTCAGTCACAAAATAAGGACTCTTGAAGAAACATTAACGCAGGAAATGTCACCATATGTCTACTCCATACATCTTAGAATCGATTCGTAAAGAAAAGCCACTACATTTTTATGTGTGGTCTTTTCAAACCATTGGTAAGAATGCATTAGCGTTTCAGGAACATTTAACACTTAGGAAAAGAGATAAATACAGTTTCTGCTGCAGAAGCAACACACTACAACAATCCAATAAAGTATTATGAATTTTACCAAGCGAAAGACGCAGAGGGAACTTATCTTGCAAAGGTTTTTCAGGCTGATAAAACAAGATTTAATTTAAACTTTTGATGTTCTGTTCACAGTCAGGAACCGTAAAAAGATAATGCCCTGGAATCTGACCGAGGTTTGGCATTTAGAGCCAAATATCACCCAAAAACAGCTTTGTAGATTCAGGAGTGTGGCACTCTGCAGTTTCAGACTTCTTCTAAGATAAATTACTTAGAAACCCAGAAAATAAACCAAAAGAATAAGCGATATTCAAATAGGACATACCATGTTAATTTTTAGATGAATAGAAACTCCCTCTGGAGGGAACACAGGGATTTTAGCCTTTGCAGACCATTTACATGCACACAAATCCATATTACACTACATAGGAAAGTGAAAACCCATGATAGGGATTGTGTTGCTTGTGAGTTACTCAATTTTAGGAAAACCACCAGTGGTCCAGACAAATTTTGATTACCACCTTCTCAAAATAATCTTTCCTCCAAGCTCCAGAGTCTCTGAAATATGCAGCTTTACTGTGTGTCAACTGCTTTAACCAAAACTTCTGGGATGTGCACCACTAAAGCAGAATGTCACCTGACATAAGAATGCCCTTTATAACATATCTTAAGGGTATCATTGTGTCTAAATGTAGTTTTAAGACCTTTTACAGTTTAAATGTTGCATATATTAAACCAGGGACCACATTCCAGCTAAGAAAACTGCTCACTCTGCAGAGAGAGGGGAGGATTTCAGGATTAATGGGTGCGGTGCAGACTGATTTTTTTTGCCCAATGGGCCCCCTATAAGGTTAATCTAGCCATAGACAGCCAGGTGTACGTTTTCATCAAAAGAGCAAGTCTGCATATTTCAAGGAGTAAAAAGCTGATTCCTGGAAATAAAAAAAAAAAAAGATAAAGCCTACAAAAAACAGAAGAGATTTTCCCATCCTCCCACAGCAAAGAGAGATCAAGCGTCTTGTTTGTAAAGGACATAAATCATTCGCCTGGTGTTTAGTCACTCTTTGAGAAACCTCCTCATTACAAATAGAAACATCATCAACTCAACCTCGGCTCGCTCCTCTCCCGAAAGAAAAAACAAATTAGACGAGCCTTGTCGCCACTTCTGTTGCTTGTTTGGTTTTTGAGCAAGCAACAGAAGTAAGTTATTTAGCTTTCCTATCCTGCAGCGAGAGCTACTACATCCAGACTGAACAGCGAGGGCTGCCATGTTCGCTTGCTCTGCTTAATAAGATCTGATCACAATATGGACAGGAGGCAGGCATGCATATAAATCATAGGTGTGAAGGCTTGATTGGATTGTTCATTAGCAGCGCAGGAAATCCAAATTCATTGCAAATCCAGGTCTTTAGGTCATGATGAATAACCTGCCAAATCAAATCTTGAAATCTAAATGATATCTAAAGGCTTAAATATGACCCAAAGATCCTTTGGCATCTGTCCGTGCAAAAAAACACCAGAAAAATAGTTTTAATCTTCTTATGTTTTTAGGTTTTCTTCTTTCCCCTCCTTTATGCTGACAATCTCGTTTCAACCATTATGCTTTTGCACCATAATGGACGTTTTTATTTCTGCTCTGTGGGTTGATTTTGGAGACTTGCTGCATTTAAAATGTGCTTTTATAGAGTAAGTATTAAGTATATCCCTGAGGTTGTTTGTGTGGCATCTTGGGGGCATTAACTTTTGGATTTTATGGGTTTAAACTCTTTATTTATAGTCCATGTTAAACCACTGCACGAACTAGGGAGAGGTGATTATGGCAAACATTAAGGGGATCTATGAGATGCATAGTAGTGGCCTAAAAATGGTCTTTTATTGTTTGTGCGGATGTATTGATTTATTACTGCGACTACTTCTGTATAGAGAAAGCTTTTCCAGTTGAAATGCATGTAATTACTTTACAATCCCGTCCAAACTTTGTTTCAGATCTAATTTCAAGTAAAATGTTGTTTTTGTTCCTGCCAATGATCTCATTCTTGACCTGCTTTAAATCTGGACCGTGCCTCTTTATGTCAAAGGAGTGTTTCATGTTTCTCATCCCCCTGAGTCTCTTCCCTTCACTCTACTTCCACATCCTTTGGGAAACAATGCTCGGCTAACAAGCACTTCAAAAGTCCACTCTGCTCAGCTGTAGTATCTACCAAAAAGTTTTGATCAGTGGTGATCCACTTTTTTAACTCCTCGCCCTCTGGGATAAGAGTTTGGCCACAGTAGAAGGTGTTGAGATGTTTATGAAACACTTTCAAATCTGTCTGCAATTATAAAGATGTCAAGGAGTAATTGAATATGCAAGAATAATCATCCTTCTTAGTAAGAAGCATGCAAACTGTCTGCTTGTTTCCCTTTACTCGTGGCCTAATTAGGATAAATATTCAATCTGTTGTGCACAGAATCATTTTGCCATGGATTCTGGCCTGGCGCCTTTGGCAGGATGCGATGATTTGAGTGGTGCAAACACTGGCCACAAACAAAAGCAGAGGTGGCCTGGAAGCAGCATGGTGGCATCTCCTCCTCTTCGGGCTGTTTGTGTTTCAAGCTTCTGCTTTAAGAGAAATGTTTTCTCTCTGACCTCAGCGGGCCAGACAAAAAAGCTTTCAGTCAAAGTGGCGTGACTGCTGCATTATGAATGTTCCCGCAGAGTTTTCCATCAGGCCTGACTCAGCAAAGACTTCCACTCGTTTCTCAAAGTATCACTCTCTGCATAAGTGACTGGAGCTGAAACCAGGCGTGCGGGAGGTCTGCTGAAAGCATTGGAGAGCACTGAATCATGGAGGCATGGAAACAGAGAGCTGGATGTACATTTAGGGATTCATCTGACTCGCACAATGTCCCCTGTCAGTGTTAGTGATGTGCACTCCACTCCTTTCACAGCGTTACTCTGAGGGGATGTAAATACATTGGACATAATCTGGTGTCCGTCTGTCTGTTGCCCTCTGCTAAATAGTTTGACCTGAAATCCAGTCTACATAACTTATGACAATTAGTTTAGAACAATACCCTTCCAATTTAATCAAACATTATGTGTTGGGAATCTCCATCTGCCGACAAAACTCTTACATTTTTACCTTTCAGAGAGTGCATTCAGGGGAAGATCTACAACACAACTGCTGCATTAATTCACAGAGTTCGAATGGAAATCCTCAGCTCGGGAAGAGGGGCAACTAATGTCACTCTGTTTGAGTCCAGGTCCAGAGAGTGGAGAGTAGGAGTCAATATGCTGTCCTAATGCAGCAGTCCGGGTAGATGTACCTCAGGATGACATCCCAATACGAAGCCGTAAGTTTAACACATAATAGGATGCAAAACTGGTCACATGTCACATCTGTGTGAGCGCGCCTTTGCTGAAGCTCCCCATACAATTTGTCACAATCTATTACAGTCTCACACAGACACACACACACACACACACACACACACACACACACACACACACACACACACACACACACACACACACACACACACACACACACACACACACACACACACACACACACACACACACACACACACACACACACATACAAGTTCCCTGCTTGAATAACGAACCACTACAACATGCTACAGAAGACAACTCCTTCCCCATCTTCCTTATTTAACATGCAGGGCATTAATTGTCTGCATGATAAATCACAGCCATCCCAGCAGCACCCATGTGACATACACACTCGGGTTTTTCATAAGCACAGATGTGAAAACATAATCTCCGGATTCGCAGGGTGAATGTCAAGGGAGAGCCGCCTCTTATTTGCCTTAATGAATCATGCTATAACTTCATTTTGCAGGAGCAGCAGCACAGTGTGCGTATTCGCTGGATGAGCGGGAGCACGTGCATCATGTTTGATTATGGTGATACGTCTCCAGCAGGATATTTAAACATGATGCACGACACTCATGACATGCTTTCCACGATTTACATGAAAGCGTGTTGTCATTTAATTTGGGTAACAGCTCTTGTAATAAATTGTCATTATTGGCCTGTCCTTACATGATGTATTACAGCTATTTAATTAATGTTATTCTTTGACATCTTGTCTGGAGTAGAAAGGGATCATGCTTCCTATAACATAAGATTAATTGATTTCAAGTGTGGTTTATTAGATTGAAATAGGTACAGACAACATAGGCCTATAAACAGAAAGTAAAGCTTATATGAGGAATTTAACCTAAATACGAATAGAAAATAAAATAAACGTCTATAAGAGAGCATTTGGAGACAAACATTGCAAGGCAAAGTGAAAGTAATGATATAAAGGTGGATGTAGGAAGAAAAAGACTGAAGGCTTTTTCGGGGACAGGTGAGGCCACAAAGAAAGAAAACCAGCTGGGCAGATTTTTCTCTCGGTCAATGCACAACGTTGCTTATCACAGCAGCGCAGAAAACCCTCAGATCAACTGAGCTCTTTCAACAAGTGAATAAAGTCACTCTATCAACGCTTTGAACAAGTATATAGCTGGATAAAATAGTGAGTATGAAAACAGACAGAAAGCTCCCTTCTCCTGTCCTTGCCTCGGGTCATGTTAGGTTCAGGTTCACTCGTGAATATGACCTCTTCACCAGGATAATCGTCGGTCGGATGCTCAAAGGTTTCAAATGAATGGTTTTCCTTACAAGTGACCTTTTGTGGTAAATATGGTCTGTCTTCTCCCATAAGCAAGTGAGAAAGGACAGTCTCAAAACCCTGGTTGACAAAGGAAATGACTTCAGCCGCAACTACACATGTTTAGTTCTTCGTTTTTACCCATAAAAGGATTTAAGTTGCCTCAACTTTATCATATCTTAACTACCAAGCTCACATGATAGCAGGCATTACACAAAAACACAGGTCAAACAAGCTGCTTATTTTAGCATTTTTAGATTTTTAATAGAGACTGACATACTGTATAATGTGTTTATGTTTTTGTTGAGGTAAGAGGTATGAGCAACACATCATATAACTTATTTAGTTTAACACTGACATTTTTAAATCTCAAACCAGTGTTTAGCGCAAAGTAGCTATAAATATCAACTGAAAACTGAAAAGTCAATCCTAATTTATGACGTGAATCTTTGCCTGCCTTGCAGACAGGTGGGTAAAAGGAGGAGGAGTAAAATGCACGCATTCACATTCTTCTTCTTCTTCTTCTTCTTCTGGTGCATGCTGGGAGATTTTGGAGTGTGAGCGGAAGAAAAGAGCGACGCTTTATAAGTTACATTTTTCCGTTTGTGCTTGTTTATGGGTGTTAGTTTCATATAGTTTATCGGTGATAGTTTACTTTGCTTAACTTTTGGGTCTTTTGGTGGTGTTTTTGGGGTGTTTTGCGGGCTTCTCCTGCCGGTGTCTCGCCGGCCGGCGTCTGACGTCATGGTAAATGGAGACTTTGCCAAACTCACGCGGAAGCACGGCATTAAAATATCGGCCGGCTTCCCATGCACTGTGGAGGATATCGGGCTGGCTGTGGGGGAGAAGGTAGGACACAGCAGCATTAAATCCCTGGCGCGGATGAACAGTGCAGTCGTGATCTTTCTGGACCAGGTGGAGAAAGTGAACCGCGTTATCGAGACGGGCATCACGGCGAGTGAAATGTTTGTGCGGGTGCAGCCGCTGACGCTCCCCGCAACCAAAGTGGTTCTGTCCAACGTCCCTCCCTTCATAACTGATGAGTTCCTCAGTAGAGAGCTATCCAGACACTCAGGTCTCTGAGGAGGCCAACTCACAGCTCGCAGGGCCTTTGACAACGCAGGAGTTGCAGGCCGCACTGCAAGGCATGCAGGGACGGCGGGCTCCTGGTATCGATGGCCTCTCGGTTGAGTTTTTTTAAAGCGTATTGGGACATCTTGTCTCATGACCTGTTAGACGTTTTTAATGAGTCTGGCCTCTGGCTCTATGCCAATGTCCTGCAGCAGAGCGGTGATCATGCTGCTGCCAAAAAAAGGGAACTTGCAGGACATCAAAAACTGGCGCCCTGTGTCTTTGCTGTGTGTGGATTACAAGCTTCTGTCCAAGGCTTTGGCCACCAGGTTGGGGAGAGCTATTGAGCAGGTCATCCATCGGGACCAGACCTACTGTGTGCCCGGCAGGTCCATGGTGGACAATGTTCATCTGATTCGAGATGTTTTGGAGGTCTCCAGCTCATTGGGCATTGATACTGGTCTGATTTCTCTAGATCAGGAAAAGGCTTTTGACCGCATTGAGCACAGCTTCCTCTGGAAAGTAATGGAGAAGTTTGGGTTCAGCGCTGATTTCATAGCTAAGATCAAAGTGTTGTACAATAAAATTGAGAGTGTGCTGAAGTTCAACGGTGGGCTGTGTGCTCCTTTTAGAGTGTGTAGAGGGGTCCGGCAGGGCTGTGCTCTGTCTGGGATGTTCTATGCACTCTCCCTAGAACCCCTCCTCGCTCTAAATACGCTCTAAATTGCAAGGGCTGTTTTTACCTGGTTTTAATGGAAACACGGTTTTATCTGCATATGCGGACGACATCGTTGTTTTTATTGTTGACCAGAGGGATGCAGACATTTTAACCAATATTGTGACAGATTTTAGTTCAGCATCGGCAGCGAGGGTCAATTGGAAGAAGAGTGAGGCCCTCGCTGTCGGTGAGTGGCGTGGCGGTCTCCCAGTTCTTCCCCAGAGCATGACATGGAAAAGAGATGGCATAAAGTACCTGGGTGTGTTTGTAGGGACCCAAATATAGCCCAGAAGAACTGGGAGAACGTCACAGAGAAGATTGAGGAAAAACTGTCCAAATGGAAGTGGCTGCTCCCGCAGATGTCTTTTAAAGGTAGAGTTTTGGTTTTAAACAACCTTGTGGCATCCCAACTGTGGCACCGCCTTACCTGTGTAGACCCTCCCTCAGGCCTACTGGCCCAAATACAAAAGAGATTGGTAGATTTCTTTTGGGATGGGCTACACTGGGTGCCACAGGGGGTGCTGTTTTTATCTAGAGAGGAGGGGGGACAGGGCCTTGTCCACCTGGCCAGCCGAACAGCCACTTTTAGAGTGCAGTTTCTGCAAAGGTATCTTACCGGCCCGGCCGATTTGGTGTGGAGAGATGTGAGCAGCTGCATTCTGAGACGCGTGAGTAACCTGGGGCTGGATGCTGCTCTGTTTTTAACTGATTTAACCATTTTAAAGTTAAGTGGGTTACCTCCCTTTTATCAAGGTGTTTTTAAGTCTTGGGCCCTTCTTAACCATAAAAGGTGTCCAAAGACTGACTCTCTGCACTGGTTGTTAAAAGAGCCTCTGATTCATGGAGCCAGGCTGGACGTTAGCTGCAGCGAGACACCAGGACTGGCGGTGGCGCTGCACAGATCTGGGACCCTGAGCCTTCAGCAGGTGGTGGAAGCAGTGGGGCCGGAGCTGACCGATGCCCGGGCCTTGGGCTCTCTGCTGGGCCTACACTCTGTCCGGGTGGCCCAGAGGATCCTGCAACTCTGGAGCCGGAGCCTCTGCGCTGAGGAACAGAGACTGTTAAGGAGCTACGGACAGGGCAGAGCCAAACCAGACCCAACAGACCCTTTCCCGGAGATATACCTGAGCCTAGGGCTCGGAGAGCTGACGGGCCCCCTGCTCAAGGTTGCAAACCCAGAGAAAATGACCATACACAAAGCGGACAAAAAGACAATATACATGAACATTGTAAAAACCATAAACAAAAATGGACTGAAGGACAGGGCCTCCACTGTGTGGAGCACTAGACTGGGTGCCGGAAACGGACCAGGCCCACAGTGGAGGATTCTGTACAAACCCCCCTTAAAAAAACGTACTGCCGACCTCCAGTGGAGAATTTTACACGGCGCTATCGCCTCCAATTATTTTATCTCCATCATTAATCCTGCTGTTAGTAACGAGTGTCCATTTTGTGGTTTTAGAGAAACTGTTTTACAGAGTGCCAGAGACTCACGGGTTTCTTCTCTCTTTTAACATTGGTTTTTAGTCTTTTTAGTATAGCTTTTACCGAGAGCGTGTTTATCATGGGGGCTCCATACAGAAAGACAAGCAAGGAAAAGTGGCAGCTCCTAAACTACCTCTCTGGTGAAGCAAAAATGGCTATTTACCTAAGTAGGAAGAACAGAGTGGAAAACAGGAAGGGACAAGAAGCAAAAGCGATCTGGCTGTGCAATATCAGAGCCAGACTCTGGCTAGAGCATCGTTTTTATAAAAACATCGGGGACTTGGAAGCTTTTAAACAACGTTGGTGCCATAAAGACATTGTATGTTCTGTGGTGAATGAGGATTTGCACTTTACACAAGTTTTTAAGGCTTAGCTTTTTTTATTTACCTATTCTAGGTAAATTGATTTTTGTTGTATTTGATGTAAATGTACATTTTCTAAATCTGTAATAAAGTGTTTTTGTAAAAGTCAAAAGTCTTCTTCTTCTTCTTCTTCTTCTTGTTATATTTGGAGATTTTATTATTTTTTATAATCTATTTTATTTGTTTTGGGGGACGTCTTTTATATTGCACATTTTATCATATTATTATTATTATTGTTATTATTATTGTTGTTATATTGTATTTTATTTAATTATTTATTAATTGTATGTGTCATTTGACTTGGTCTGCATACTGCTTTTGTCTTGTCTTTCTTGAATCTATATTACTTCTGAACTGCCTACTTCTTGCACTTTGTCTTGTAATCATGTCGTGAATCTGTTCTGTTTAAGAAAAATCAATAAAAGGTTGTGAGGAAAATAAAAAGTACTTGTGAAAAATATTGATTTTTAGCTGTCACTCTCACTCATGATGACCCCCTGGAGGTCATACAGTAACAGCACAGTGTGGTGATGTAGTACTGAATAAAACAGTGCTTACACCATTTTACACTGTGCATGGGCCTGTATGTGCATGTGTTGTGCCATAAAACAATACTGTTTTCCTCCCCCTCCCATTTTTTATTTAATAGATTTACTGTCCGATGTATGCAGTATGTGTTATATTTGTTTACATGTCTACATTTCTACTGCTGAAGTATATCTTTATAGAGAACATTTCTAGTAAATCCAGAATTTTATGTTGTGTATTATATGTCTTTTCAACTATCCATCTATCCATCTATCCATCTTTCCATCTTTCCATCCATCTATATATCTATCTTTCCATCCATCTATATATCTATCATTTCAGTCAAGTTTGGCTCTGGCTCATAAAACGCCTCACATTCCGGGTGTCAGTCTGTCCTGGTTTGGTTGCTTCTACTGCCTACTACGGGACATTTGTGATTGGTTTACTCCTCCTCGGCTCCGCCCTCCCCCCCTGTATGTAAATCCGGTCGGGACTGAGGCGGTAGGTGAGGTTGGGGCTGGTGGCTCCTGCCTCGCGCACAAGAGACCCGAAAGCGGCCGAGGTGAGATCACTGCGCCTCCGGAGCTGTCTTCTGTGCCGTGGTGCTGAACTCCACGTCGCCCTATTTTCCCTACATTCTCCTCCATCCGCTCTGCTGAGCACTGGTGATATTTCGGGACGGGATTAACATCCTTCTTTTTGGCTGTTTATAGGCGCAAACTTCCCCTCTCTAAAACAGATCGGAGATTACACACCACCAGCGTGGATTTGAAGGAGATTAATAATAGTTGGTGGGTCTTTTCACCTCTAAACTCGCTTGGATTATACTCCTGGATGGTTAACGTCTGGACACAAAGGTAAATAAATGTTTTATTTGTTGTGGATTTTGTGTTTTAGATAGAAGTCCCCGCACTCTGCCTCGTTTAACACACACCATCTCCGAACTCCTCTCCAATAATCCGCCGGGTCACTCTCTTTAACTCAGGGAATATCTCACAGCCTGAGGCTTTTTACCTTCTTGTCTCCGGGTCCCGGAGGCTCAAATCATCTGATATGAGTAGATGTGAAGTTCAGATAACTGTCACTTCCTTCCCACTGTAACACAATCAATGCGTTTGTAACGACTGGATACGCGCCACGATGCCCAGAGCTTTTAATTCAGCCGCGTAGTACTTAGTGTGTTATTTTTTTCCTTGGCACGGTAATCCTTGAGTGACACCGTTAGCAGCAGAGGGATTATACTTTTGTTTTTCATCCTCAGCTTTGCGCCTGACTCATTTGGCACTGTTTTACAGGCTCCATCGCAAAAGGGGGATGGACATTAATTGTGTGTTTTTTTATTTTTTTTATTATGGTTTGCGATTTAAATTTAGGGTTTCTTTTTGTTGTTTTTATCGCCTCTATCGTGCAGCAGATGGAGTCAGAGCTATTGTAAAGCCAGATTAACTTCTGCCATCGATACGACTCAGGTTTACTGCCTGAAATCCTGCGAGGAGCTCTCTGTTGATGGATATAAAGCAGCCTTATCTGTAGGTCCGGGGAAACATATTTTGCTGCCTATAAATATCCTACAGACATTTTAAACTCCCTATATACAACTCAGTGTTGAAATCCCCCACACATACTATCTGCAAACTACACTAACATGTAATGCATTTTATTCACTTAAATTATCATTTGAGGTACTTCAACAACTATTTAATATATACATTAACATTTCAAAGCAATGCAATGTGTCATGTTTAGTTCTTTGTTGCTTCAATATACAAATCACGCTTTACTGGACAAAACAATCATCGGTTCATACAAGAAATTATGCTTTTTTTTTACAGATGAATTATAAATAGTGAATAGTGTTTATATTATCCTATATAAACGTATATTTCCTTAATATAATAAGTGTAACACTCACAAGGTCATTATTCTGCATTAAATGCTTTTACTTTTCAGTTAAAGTACATACACTTTTACTTAAGCAGCATTTTCAATTTAAGACTTTTACTTGTAATAGTGTTTTTTATAGTGTATATTCCAGATGTGTTACTCCTGATTAGCCTGGTAACAGCTTTATGTATTTACAGTAAGAGGTAAAAGTGGCAAGACAAACAATGTGCTGGTTGTCCATTAAAACAAACTCAGCAGTCTACATATCGTGCCATGCACCAGAACACATATGATGCCTCCAATATTCTCTCATAATTGCAGCAGTAATGGAAATTCTTGCAGAGTTAGTGGGAAAGCTACAGGATCCTTGCTCAGCCGTCCGTGTGCTTTTTACAATCCAGTTTCAATCCATCTATTTCCACAATGCATTCACTTTATCTGTGAAAGCTCTTTGAAACCACAAGATAATCTATTTCCAGTGGCGCATTACATGAATGGCTGGATCTGTTTTTCAAGGCTGCACTTCCTAATTGATTTGGATAAAACAGAAACCAAGTACTATATAATTCATATTCAAACTATGCGGTATGTGTTGTATACATACTATATATGTGTTGTGCAGAATATAGTGATGAGGCTTGATAGTGGTGCTGGCCTCAATATGTAACACATTCGGTAATGGAAAGAGACATAATCAAATGTTCAGTGTAAGAGAGAAATATGATTCTAAAGCTTTCAGTTTTTGTCATGCTCCCGAGGACAAAGCCAAACAAGTGTTCACAATATTCTCATAGGTAAAACACATTACCCAGTAAGTTTCGATAAAGCTTTTTCCCCACTTTCCCCCCCAATCTCAGATCCAATTAAGCCATTTAACAACAGGTAGGAGATGGTGCCGGCTGAGCAGGTACTGGTGTTAATGGAGCTGCTATGCTTTTCATTTCATTACAATAACTTTCTGGTAGCACCGCGGGGAGGCAAAGGCTTTTCAGTCAATAATTCTTTTCACTAGAAAGAAGGAAATTAATGATGGGAAACTGATCAAAGCATTTCAGATGTGAGAGGAAAAATACAAAGTGCCAGTGCAGCTGGTAGCAGGTGAGGGCAGATTGGAAGAATACGACAATAAAGCTGCATCTGTAGGATAAATGCACTGCCATGGAAAATAACACAGCTTTAGAGTCTTTATGATGATCTCAGACGTCCTGTTGTTGTAGCAAGTTCAAAAATCTTTACCATTCACTCGCAGAGAAGTCTTTTTGATGCTGTTTTAAAGAGCTAACTGGTTTGAAAAGGCATATTTTACTTTTTCACTGGCTTTCTGCACACATCTTAGGTCTCAGGTAAGCAGAACTGAACACAACCAGAGTGCAGATTAAATGACTGTATTGCTGCTCTGCCTGTTACCTTCAGGCTTCTTCAGGATCTAAAGAATCCAATATGTTTAGGTGCTTTTCCATCACATACCATAATACCACTGCTGAACTAACTGTGAACAAAAGGTAATGGAATAAGACAGCATGCCTTGTATCTATATGGTACATTATATAAGGCAGTATAATTGCATCTATTAAGTAGAAAGCACTTTCCTTGCAGATGGAGACTTTAAACACTTTCCACATGAGAAACTCTGATAGTTAATTTGTTGATGTTGATGTAAATGTTAAGTTCACTTAAATGACCAAACTAAATATGTTATTCACATTGTCATCCGTGTCTGGTAGACTGTATTTCCAGTAAAACCAGTTTACGTTGAATTTGGTAGATTATATTCCAGAGTGTTTAGAATATAGACATAGTTCTGATTTTATAAGGTAACTTGAAAATGCTTTGAGCTTAAATTGAATTCACCTTCTTTGCGTGGTGGTATTGGCAGGTATTTCAGAAATGGAGATCTCAAAACTTGGCCACATAAAAACCAAAGGAAAATCACTGGAGCGGAGTGAGAACATTATTATATTGTAACTGTGGTAAACCCAACAGTTAAAGGAATAGTTCAACCCTTTCCAAAAGTCTCCATCTTCTGAGAGTTGGATGAGGAGATCAATATTTCTCTCATGTTCGTGCCCAGAGCAAGAAGGCGTTTAACTTGAAACAGAAACTCCGGCTCTATCCAAGATCCAAAAATCATTCTACCAGCACCTCTAAATATCACTTAATAACATCTTATTTGAGCAATTTCCACAGAGATACGTCCAAATCTGAAAATATGGGCTTATGTAAAATAACACCCAACGTTTTGGCAACTTCACGCATCCTCTCTAAGGTGTTTCTGGTTTAAAGGTGAGGATAGGTCTCTGCACTCAGCTATTCAGCAAGCTGTTACAGAATGCAGTTAAGTATGCAAACCATCGACGGATGTCATTAATTTCATCTAACTTTAGCGAGGAGGTTAATAAACACATTTCAGAAAATATCAAACTTTTTATATTTTTATTCGAAAAAATCCTTAATTTGTTTTCACTGAAAGAACCAACCTTTACTGACACTGCAGTCGATTTTCTGACGAAGGAATGATTCCACATTCGCAGTCTCCTTTCTGTAACCATCACCCTGAGCCATCCATCGGCCACATTTCACAAGGTCTCAGATCACCTCCACTCAAAATGTGTTTTTCTGATGTTTATGCCACCCAAACTGTGTGACCTTAACTTGTATCCTAACACTCAATTGAAGGTGTATTTGCCTTCGTCTTATCAGGTGCAGACTCTCACTACAATCTGGCGTTGAAACAGACCCATGTCAAGTTAGATTAGGTACTCGCATATTTAAAAGTAAACAGCTGTGTGTGACAGAAATACCAGCAGTCACAGAGCAGATATTACCAAATACTGTCGAGCGGGAGGATTCTTTAGCAGGAACAACGTCTTGTCAGCAGTCTGCAGTTTTTGGTATTAAACCGGACCCTTGTGCTTCCTTCCCCTATTGATCAAATAATCCCAGTGGATATTATTGGATGTTTTACAGCCACAAATGCTGTGTCAGCTTCTACCAGCTACAAACAAACAACATAAAAATGGAAGATGCTAACTAGACTTAGCATTCTGATACATTTGCTAGTCACCGATTTTTGTGCGCATAAACTCCTCATCTGAAATGTGAAGCACAATCCCTCCAATGTTTCCTCTTACGGGAAAAATAGACCAGATGCCAAAAGCCACCATTCCAGAGCTAAACTAGCGCAAACAATGAGGGAGAAATTAGGAAGTGAATGTGCTTTCAAACACATTTTGGAGTTCTTTAGGTAAAACTCATATATATGAAATGTTAATCATAGCAGTGTCGTTTTACAAACTTTAAATCATGTCTTGAGGCGGACTTTAAGGTTTGATGTGTTATATCTCAATAGCTCGGCCCCCACCCACCTCAACAATAACACTTCTTACTCTGCTTTCCCCTCTTCCATCTCCCCTCTTCCCACTCAGAGCTAAACTGTAACCGCTGCCAACTCCCATCTGTGTCTCTGTGTCTGTCTTTGTTGTTCCCTTCTCCAAGATGTGCAATCTTTATTGTGCAGACCCACACACATTGAGATATGTTATCCTGCTGCCATATTTAGGCGACACTACCTCCTGACATCCTTATGTCTTCTGGCAAGCAAGGGGGGGTGGGTTTGTTTGATGGAGTGAAAAACAGTTTCTTCCTCAATTGGGCACGATGCATTTTTCTACTTTTCTATGTGAGTGCATAGTTGCTTGTAGCATGCAATCTAACAGGAAACCTCTCCGCAGTTGCAGATGAGAACACTTACAATGCAATTTAGATTATTAGCACGTGTTTAACTTGCTGTAATGATGTATGAGAAAGTCTAGCAAGTCAGGCATTTCCACTGGATCACAGCCTATTTCTCCTTTCATTTCGCTCCCATGATCAATCTCGGCAGTACCAGCCTCTGTGTCCTGACTTTTCAAACAGCTCTGGATTTTTGAAGCATGACCTCCTCCACTCCATGTCTTGATTGAAGTCAGAGTGGATTGTTAAATTGCTATTGTCATAACCCATTTCGTACAGGGCTACAGAATAACGCTTCTGTGGCTACTTTTAAAGCCGAGGCCGGGTGAAATATTGAGACGGCTTTTTCTCTGTCTCAGTGCTCTTTGGCAGATGGTCAGACGATAATAGAAGTAGCAGAAACACTAAAGGGTGAGGGTCAACCGGCTCTAGGTTTCTGCACTAATCCTGTCAGTGTGCTGCAGGCGAGTGTTGCTTGGAGAGTTGTACAGTAAAATATGTCTCAGTTGGTAGGGTTGTTTGTTTTTGATGCAGTACTGCTGTTGTTTGCTGTTTATTTGCAGCGTTTGACACTTTAGGAGGCGGTTGCTGGCCATGCGTTGCATTTTAATGGCAGGTCGCGGCTCGGTTTTCACTGCCGCTGTGGGCCAAGTGTGACGACATTGTTCCCGGGCACAGTACAGTAGATCAGATTGGGCTGATTATGTAATGATTGTTAACAATGGGAGGGCCAGTGTACCTCCGCCAGGTCTTTCTTCCTGCAGAGTTGTAGCCACAGCCTGTACCTCAGGACATTCGAAATGGCCTATAAATTAAAGGGCTATAAAAGAAGAGTCAAGGTCTTTCCTGCCGCTGCCTCGTATGTCGGGACTCCTGCGATCATAAATGATTGTAATGTGGACCATGTAACGCCCTAGTCCCCGCTGTCAACCCTTTGTCATTCAGAACTTATAGGTGCACTCTGAACTCGCCCCTGTGATGTGTAAAACATCCGTAAAATATTTAGCGGTGTTATAATTGTCAATCATCTTAATTGTTAATAGCTTTGAAAGACACCCAGGGTGAAATCGGAACTGATGGTAGCCACAGTTGGCTGTTTATAATTCTTAGATGCTTTGCCAAGCTAGACAGAAACGCTGTGCATGACAAAAGATATATTTAAGAATCACTTTTCAGTGCTTTGATGAATAATGTGCACGCTCTCTGAGGATGAATTTGTTCAAATTATCATACAGTACGAACTGGCAGCCGAGCATTGGTCACAGTGAGCTGTCTGGCACTTCTTACAAGACTGCCTGGTTGTATCAAAGATAAATGATATAGACTGAGCAAATAAATGCATCCTCTTTACAAAGCGCCATCCATTCCTAAAATACAACAATTACCTGCAAAAGAAGTCGATTCTATTTTTTTGCCTCTGAAACTTAGCTGACGATTGCTTATCGAACACGTTTTGGTTTTAATTTGCAATAACAACAGTTTAATTGATCAAAATGTAAAATGTGTTTGACTTAACTTCATTGAGCAACTCATTTCAAACTATATGAAGCAATCCTTCTCAGAACATCCAGTTTGACAAGCTGTCAGGAAAGTTTTTTGACATATTGAAAAATACGCCTGTTCGCCTTCTTGCCAAAAGTTGGATGAAGAGATGACCATCAATCTCATGTCTGTGTGTAAAATATAAAGCCACCTTTTGCAGACATTTGGCACAGCTAAGCATACAGAGTGGAAATCGAGGGTGACACGGCTGTTCTGGCTTTGATTTAGAAATGTTGTTACCTCAGTTTTGACAGTTTTACCAAAACACACATTTTCTGCAACTGTACTATACTTATACAGTTCGAAACACATTTTGATTAAAATCTTCAATAACACATTTATGTACGCCTAATTAAAGAAGCCCCATCATGCTTTATGGGGTTTCTCTTTCCTTTAGAATTTTATGTAGGTTTTTGTGCATGTCAATGGTCTGCAAAGGCTGAAATCCCTGTCCCCATACACCCCCCCTGCCTGAAACGCCTCCATTAGACGGCCGTAACAGTGACATCACTACCCGTCTATAGGAAGGAATCTAAGGAGCGGGACATCTCTAAGTGGTTGACCAATCACAACAGAGCCGGCCAGCTACCCAAACAGAGCAGACTGTGCTCTGGTTTCAGACAGAGGGTGAAAAGAGGTGCTGCAGCACAGGCAGTATGAGAACAATAAAGAGCTTTTTGAACATTAAAGCATGGAGACCAGTAGAGGTGCAAAATACTAATATGAACCTGAAAATGAGCGTAACATGGCCCCAGAGTAACAATGTTATCGACAAAACTCGGTTCAGTTCAATTGTATGACTCAATCTTCATCATCAGATATCGTTTGACAAGCTGTCAAGCTTTAAATGAAATGTTTGACATTTAGAAAAATACGCCCTTTCGCCTTCATGCAGAAAGTTAGATGAAAAGATGAGCATCAATCTTATGTCTCTGCAGAAAAATATCCAGTAGCCTTTTAGCTTGGCTTATCACAAAAAATTCAGGGGAAAAAGCTAGCCTTGTTTTGATGGGCTGATTTTATAACGTTAGTTTTAAAAGCAGCATAAAAGCTTTCAGTGGGATATTTATTCTTTTCAGTCACAACAATGCCACATGTTTCAGTAAGTTTGGTAAACATCTTAAATAATTTATATATTCTGTCATCCAGCGATCAATCACACATGTTCTCTGCATTTGTTTGTATCAGAAAAAAGTGTGAAGCTGAAAAAGGAAAACGTGCAATTGAGTCAACGGCCCATCCTGTTTGTGAGAAAATAATGCAAGATGCGGTCCCAGCGCTCAGGGAAATGCTCCCATTCTGTAGCACAAAACATCTACAGTCCTGCTGAGAACAAAGCAGGCTGCTGAGTTAGAAAGACATCAGAGGCTCATTAGCGTTCCAGTGATTGACCAGCTGAACTCTCGTTACCCTCACGACTTTCTTAATGTTTTCACGGCTGCAAATCCCTCCACCTCTTCCCATCGTATGCACTAGTCCCATGTCACTCATGTCCCATCGATACAGTCATAAGGTGTCAGAATACCTGTTTTGGTTCCAGAGACTGTCTTTAAATCCTTGTGAGGTACCTACTTTCTGAGCACGAGGATCATTGAAATTCAACGTTTGATTTCAGAAGTTTCTCTGCCTGGATTTGGACTGTCTGCTAGGATTTACAGCAGATTAACTTTGAAAGTGAATTAGCTCTCGGCTTCTGCAGTTGCTATCATTTTCTTATCCGCTTTTGCCATCACCACTGGCTGACACATATTCCCACATTTACTAAATATTCCACACTACGATCTGTTTGTGTGACCCTTATAGAGTTGGCGGAGTATATCAAAAACAAATCAGAGCGTAAAAAGAGATGATTGACAGTCGTGAAAGCAGACATATAGAGGCAACACACCGCTATAGGGGCGTAATCTAAAGACACACACAAGAAGAACACACTCCCTGGATGCATTTGTGCTAAAATGTAACTGTGATGCACAAGGGATTCAGTGGGAAGACACAACACAGCATCACAAGTTCAAAGCTCAGTCTAATCACATTTTATGCTTTCGGATAGATATCTGAATGAAACAGATAACAGCCCCATAAAAAGGACAGGGGATAATGAATTATGTCATCACAACATGCTGCCAACAAATTTACACAAGGGCCTATCTCCATCATTATCTTCTATCCGGTGGCAGGGGATGCTCTGCTGTTATCCGCTTCGCATTTGGAGCTGCGCGTCCCTGCCTAATGAGTGGGAGGGATATCGGAGCGGCGGTTCGCTTAAGAGGGAGAGGTGTACATGCTTTGAACCCATGTGAAAGTGAGGGTTCAACAAATCCTAAGAAGTCTGCATTAATTATTTAGTGTGGCTGTGAACTGAGCCTTGTAGATGCACAGGAGGGTAATTGATGTGATTGATATACGGGGTTTTGAATGATGAGTTTCTATCTGAAATTCCTTTGTTGAGCACCGTTAAAGAGCCGTGCAGGTGTTTAACCACGTTTAAGTCAGTTGATACACCTATTATTTAAAGTTTTGACAGGTGCACATTGTCCTGCTTATTTCACGGCCACATACTTAAACAACCCACGAGTTGACTCATTTTTTAAAATGTACTTACTTTCGTATTTGTCCGCAAAGGAAGAAAGTCAGTGGCACGGCGTACCAACGGCTTGAACAACAACGTAATTTAAAATGACTTTAATAGTGATTGAGGTTTTTGGTAACTGTCCAAGTCTCTTCACATTTGTCTTTAAACAAAGCCAGACCATTTGAGTGTTTACCAAGGTCCAACAGTGTAACGTACTAAGTAAACTACCTCAAGCACTGCACTTAGGTACAATTTGGAGGGACTTTTCTTGAGTATTTCAATTTTTTGCGGGTTTGTACTTTTACTCCACTTCATTTATGTTACCTTTAGTTATTTTACAGATTTGGATTAATGATGTGAAATATAATCAGCCCTTAAATCAGACTTTAGTCCACCTGGAGTAAGTTCACAAGCCACCCTGCAGTATACAAAGCCATTAAAACTAGCTGCACCTTTACCAGCTCTGAGAACTCTTTAGTGATCAATAATTATAAAACATATCAGATATATTATTCTGAAATGGACCAATCAAACAATGACTACTTTTACTGTCGCTACTTTAAGTACATTTTGATGAGAATACTTTCTACTTTTACTGGAGTCACATTTTGAATGCAGGACTTTTACTGTGACAGAGTATTCCTACACTCTGGTACTTCTACTTTACTCAAGTACAAGACCTGAGTACTTCTACTTTTACTCAAGTACAAGACCTGAGTACTTTTACTTTTACTCAAGTACAAGAGCTGAGTACTTCTTCCACCACTGGTGTTTACTTCCTGTCTGTCTTATTTTGATGTTCCCGTTTGTGTTTCCTTCCTGTGAATCTTTTTCTGTGGTTTTCTCTGACCATCGTGAATCCAAAGTTTGTGCTCTTCACAAATATAAAAGTGCTGTTCAAAAACTCCTCTGCATCGTTTTCTGATTGGTGTTTGTTGTCCATAGCTGACTATCCACCATACTTCTTTCTGTGGATTTATATGAATGCACATTGTCCCTTGATCCTTGTTAGCAACAGTAATGTTATGCTTTGCAGTGGTCTGTATTAATAAACTCTGAAATGTCCAAATAGACCAATCAGAATCAAGTATATATATCTGTGAGTAGAAGTGTGTGATCCGTCCCTGGCTTCCCCCTAATCCTCATTGGATGCAGCTCAAAACAATCTCACCTTTCAGGTCCATTAAGTAGCTGTACTGGAGGTTTAACTGTCACTTTTAATTGTCAATCGTGTGATTAATTGCCATTGCTATGTCTCACGTGACTACGTCCCATTCACAATTAATGTTGCTGAAAATGAAAACGATAAGAAGAACAATGTGTTAATGTGTTTTCAAACTCTCCGATGTCAGCAGCTTTTCACTTTAACACTCATAGACGAGGTTCGCTGAGTGTGAATGCAACAGCATGCTTCAAAAGACACAGTCACACCTGAGAGATGCCCCGAATAACCAAAGTTTTTATCTACTTCACTGAGCGACCCCACTGGAGCCATTGGGAGGTTAAGTGCACCTCAACAGCAGGTAATGAGGTGGCAGCAAGTCCCTCAGTCTGTCACACTCAGATTAATCTCCATCTCAGTCTTATTTTGGCAGCTTCTTGAATCACACTGGCTTATTATTAAAGCGACCCTATTAAGCTGTAAATGTAAATGGTCTGCAAAGGCTAAACTCCCTCGGTTCACTCCAGAGGGAGTTTTCTCTCCCACACACTCCTCCACTGCCTGAAACGCCTCATTTCTTTACTTCCTGAAAATATTGACATCATTAGGAAACACTCCTGATTCTATTGGCTAGCACTCAACCACATTGTACGTGATAGGCTAAGGGGCGGGACTTTGCTAAGCGGTTGACCAATCACAACAGAGTGGGTCAGCAAACCAGTCAGAGCAGACTGGGCTCTGGTTTCAGACAGAGGGTGAAAAGAGATGCTGCAGCACAGGCAGTATGAGAAAAATAAGAGCTTTTCAAACATTAAAGCATGGAGACATGTCCCAGTAGAGGAAAACAATACAAATATGAATAGTTAGAGTTTAACAATGAAATACTTCTGTAAAAGTTCATGAAAAAATCATAATCTTCTTGGAAGATGAAAATATTTGATGCCCTGGTACTCACATTTAAACATTTGTTAATTGATTGATTTACTAAAATGAAAAAGTATGAAGATAATAAAATTATATTTGGACACTTTTTAAGGACACACTTATTCACTCTGTCTTTTTTTCCCCGGACAGTGTTACACTTTCCTTCCTCCTCAAATACTTTTGCCGACTCATTGCAGTACTTTGACCTTGAACAGAGTACTTTTACAGTGTTGTATTAGAACTTTTCATTACAGTAAAGGACCGGAATACTTCCTCCACCGCTGCTGATGTCTTTTATGTCATTTATACTGCAGATTATTGAATGGTGTGGTTGGATGTGGGAGCACCTCGATGCATATTTTTGCATACCAATTCAGACAAACTCAAATTAGTTGAACTCCTCCATGCTTCACAACACCGCACAGAGTAGTTTTTAACACCCAAATGTTATATGATGACAATTACGACATAAAATATACACAAATTAAGGCTAATATTTCAAGCTAACTCATTCATTTAGTTAATGAATTAGTCCATTAGCATTAGTGGTCATATTTAATATATCATGGTGATTATGGAAAGGCATTAGGAAGTCAAGTGCCTCTTTTTTTGGACGTGATCCAGAATATCTAAGTGATGATTAAGGCTGTGCCAGGGTTGGACCTCAGCTGTTTTTCAAAGCCTGTTCAGATTTGGTTCAACTATTTGGACTCATTTTAAGCTCCACAAAGAAATCCCCTTTTGTGAAAATTGCTCCTCAGATGAAAAGAAAGAAATACAGCGAATCCTCACTTTGTAAAAAAGCGACTCTTTTCAACTATTTTCTCATGTCCTAGCCGCTGTTGCTCATTATTTCAGCTGTGGATATCAGGATACAGTTAATGAAGACTTCCACTGGCAATTCACCCTTTGAACATTAGTCTGTCTGAGGTGTGCTTCAGAAAACTTTGACATAAAACCACTTCTTTAGTTATCTCTAAGGTTAAAAGTAAAGAAATTTACTTGGTTATTAGTCCTTAGGGTTTCTTATACATCATCTACAACTAGAGCATAATCTAAAGGTCACATATGTGTCTATGAAGAAACGAAAGCTTAATATGCTAAATGTAACTTTGTCTTACAAATATGGAGACGACAGGAAATTGAGAGGCTGCACTCAAAGCAGAATGCACGTTAGCTGTTGGCAGATACAGCTGCCTGCACAGCTGGGCGTCTGCAGAGGAAGTGCTCTCCTAGCAAAAAGGCGCCGTACATCCCCTCTACGAAACATCTGTCACCATGTCATTTTAGATGAATGGGTGGTGATTACACAATGACGGTTTTGTGTCGAAGGTGGCCTCGAATGGACTAATTCTTGGCAGATTGCAAGACTGTTCACATTGCCAAGTTTTCCTAATGAAAAAGGAGGAATTATGAGATATGTGATGTCAAGATTTGAATTCCATAAAAACTCAGATAAAAACTGTTTTTTTTGTTCAGTTCAGTTAATTTAAATCAGGTTATCGTGGGATTTTATACCAAATATTCGTAGGAGCTAATGGCTTCAGACACCAAACACATGAACTACACTATTTAAGGAACTCAAGTTATTGTGGTGTAATTTTTGTTTGCACTTCCTCAAGAATGGTGTGTAGGCTTTTGAGTTGTTAAGTTGTTGCTGGGAGTTTTAACCAAGCCCCCAGGAAGTGCGCTGGGCATTGAAGTACATTTTCGTATTGGCCAAATGATCCTTCAACAACTTCGGTGACGTCACTGGGCCCAAAAATACTGCCCATTGACCAACATTGGGAAAGAGTTGCCTGTAAATCTGTGGAAAATTGTTATTTATCTGAGCTCAATCAACTACCCAGTATGATCAACTGAATAGCCCTTATTTAAGTCATCCAAAAAGTCAAATCTAGAGTTGATTATCCTCTCCATTCATTTGACTGAGCCAAGACCTGATGTGACGCTGTCGATTGATGGCAGGGCTTAGGGAAAACTCAGATGCTCCATGCATGGCCCTATATCCAGGTATTTATGTTCTTGAGAGTCAGGCCATTTTGGATTTCATGCGTAACTTTTATAGGAAGGAACAGGGACCCACCTTCAAAGCTATATGCAGTTCTCATATATCCATGCTTTGAAACTAAAAGGCAAGTCATACATCTGCAGAGCAATCAGTCTTACCGTTGAGTCCTTCTACAATTTTGGAAATTCAGCTTTATAACTATGATTTACATATTAAAAACAACAAAACCAATACCCCATACAGGCAAACTGCTTCCTTGCAGCCTGAATAAATGCTGCATGAGTACTGGCAGCCTCTAGACCTGTGTCAGTGACCTTTAGTACAAACACCACTTCAAAATCCTGACCTGTCAGATAGTACTACCTGGGGAGCAGAAACTGTGATCCAGGGTTGCTGCAGTCAAAATATTTTCTAATAATATTCCTGGGTTCAAGAAAAGGTTCCTGCTGAGAAAAGGAAAAGCGTTTTTACTCGGTATTGCCAATTGATACCTGAGAATTTTGAATATCCTATTCATGACAGCTTTCGGTTTTATTGGAGGCTCGAAGCACCTGGTTTATAGTAGAGTTGTTGTTGTTGTTATTTCTGAGGAAGAATCCTCCGGCGCACAGGAAGTAATGCATTTTATGTTTCCAGCTGCTGCAACAGCTTGGAATAAACAGGGATGGGGCAGTTATCATGTGAAATGATAGCCAACATACCTGGAAAGACATTATCACAACCTCAAACTTCATCAATAAAAGTCTGACAGAATTCGACTGACATTGTAACAAGTTATCTGGGCAGTGCCAACATCCTGCAAAATTAAAGACGTAGCTCAAAGTTGTTGCCAAAAAGAATAAAAAAAACTATACCAGTAGTCTCCTTTAACTGCACAGTGATAAACACAGTGATAAACAACCAGGACTTAAACTGCAAAGTAAGAAAACATTTGATTTAATATCCCTAATATACCATAGAACTGCAAAAAGCAAGCTATATTTTTTCTCAATAACTCAATAATGTCCTCTAATTTTCCTTTTTGAAACTATGTACTATATCACATATTGCTTTTTATTTCAATGGCACTTTTAAGAATGTCTCAATACCTCTGAGCCAACATGGACTTCGAGTTGCATTGTTTTAGTTGTTGTTAGAATGTTATTTACTTATAATCAGGCAAAATTTTGTGAAGCACATTCAAAAAGTTGGCAGGTGTTCTTGAAATAACAATATTCTGCATATTACCATTAATGAATTACCAGCCGAGGCCTCTAATCTGAGTAATTGTTGTTACAGTTGTTCAAATGAGCAAATTTGATTTGTGCAGCCTGAAGGTGAATTGAAGAGCTTTGGGGGTCGATGTTTAAATCTTTTTATTATAGATCTATTCTTTAAACGTGAATCTAAAGATTTGAGCCTTAAATATATTTACAGACACTATAAGTTCCATTTAATTTATGGTTACTACTCTACAAAGCGCTCCTGCACAGTTTACAGTTTAAAGTTACGAGGCCTGAGGCTGGAAATATGAAATGAAATAAAAAGGTTGTTATACTATTTAAAAGAACCCCCTCTTTCTTAAGATTATATACATAGGATTATTTTGTAAATATAGAAGAACGTCTCAGTGTCTTTCTCATGCTTTTGACCATCTTGTAGTTTCATAGATTGAGGTTGAGTGCTTTGCCCAGGAGGAAACTCCAGTATATACTGAAGAAAACGATATTTGAACCCCAGTTTCTCTGAGCTTATATGGGCTTCACATAAGCTTACAACCTCACATTCACTAGCCGAGGTCTCGAACCTCTAGGCAAGTGCTGCAGCCCCTTTTATGAGCCCACTTTGCCATTTATTAACTGACCCACTGACGGCAGGTCTTACAGAAAGAAAGCATGGTCTGTTTGAATTGTTTCAGCTCTTTACTCCTCACCAGAACATGTTTTCATTTTCTTTCAAAACTTCATTTTCATGCACATCATAAACGTCTGGACTACTGAGACACATGGTGTCACCTCGATGCCTTATAATAATGTCGCTGTATGATGTTAGGAGCTCTTTATAATGATTCCGACTGAATCTATGCATGCAGGGACATACAGTAAGAGTGCTCTTTCAGATACTCATTTAGGCATGTATGACATTCAAAGTGATCCCTGTGTTCTTTGTTGTAAGGAACTGCTCTTTCTGTAAAATTGGCAGAGTATTTTCTGCATTTGTAAGGAAAGAAAAAGGCACCAAACGGAAGCACTACCCTAGGGGGAAGAGTGTCGCCCGTGGTTTTGGACGTGCTTTGAACTTGAAGGAACCCTTTATCAGTGCACAGTGCTGCCGGGGATGTACGAGTATGAGAAGTGCCGTGATAACTCTGCCAAATAAGACATGCTGCAGCGGGGTGCTTGGGCTGCAAACACACAGCAGATGCTCCAGTGTTCTCCAGATATCTCAGAGACAAACTGTAATGCTCCAACCAAATTGATCTGTACATAGAAATACCGCTGAGCGAGCTTAAAGAGATGCGCACACAGGAGGTCAGGACTGTGTCAGCTGAAGCATATGGTGAGAGGGAAAAAGCAGAGCCGTTTATCTGCTGACTTCAAGTTCCCCTCCAGTGACCTAGCCGACTTTCTGAATAAATTCAAACAAGCCTCTAGGAAATCATTGGTTTAGAGAGCAAACTGGGAACGCCAGTGCATCCCTGCTACTGTCCCATGTGCCACTGATGCAATGCAATTTCTCAGCTGTACAGGTGGGATTCCTTTTGACTGGATAGGGCTGGAGAAGATAATATGTTTTACAGTAGGGAAGAAGCAGAAGGATGTTGAAACATTAATAAGGTTAGGTATGTCTGCTCATCTAGTCTGACTTTGACATGTATTTCTTTTTGGTCTGCATAGTACAGCAAACCAGTGCATAACAAAATAATTGTTTGTGGTTGTTATACAAATATCTAAATGGTTTCTTTTGCTATAATTTAACATTTCTATGGTCTAAGTGCACCAGCAAAAGGAAAAACACAATGGAAAAAGAGAAACAGAAGCAATATGAGGTTAAAAATACATGAAGAGACCGGATGGCAATGCAGTAAAAAAACATCTGAATTGAGTTTGAACTCACTTTGCACCAGTCTTACCTACAGGTGACAGGCTGGATGCAAAATGTAATACAAAAGTTAATTATATTGAATAAATCTTGTTAAAATGGAAAGAATGAATTAAATTGAATGAAACTAAGAGTATTGAACATGAATGTGATGCAGAGGCCAGTCTCGTATAACTGTCAGTGCAGTTTTTGCTATGAATTATAGTGGCATACATTAGTATTAAAACAATATAAATATTGATTCTAACTTTAAAAATATGTGTTTATTTGCAAACTCAATAAAAGTAGTACACCACTGTAGTAGCAACAACATGTAAAAGTACTCAGAAGTCAGTAGCTATAGCATTTAAACCACAACTATTACAACAGATAACTCAAATGTTCAGCTATTATTAATGTTGTACATGGTGAACGCATGGTAGATGTAATTACCATGCTTTGTAAACATTACTAGGCCCATATTGTAGATCAACCTTTATCATTAGATAGTCATTCAATAGTTGTCATCAGATTTCTTATTGACACTTTATATATTTAAGCCATATAGTACCTTTAACATTTGGTATGCTAAAATAACACAATAACATAACAATATGGTATCCTTTAATATAATATACTGTACTATAATATGATAAAATATAACGTAAATATAATTAAATGCACCTCATGTTGTGTAACTGATTCTGTTGATCTACTAGCACTTGGCCACAGGTGGCAGCAGCGAGCACATCTTGGATTGACACTGCTCTCCTTCAGCTGAATTCTCCTGCAGTGTGTTGTTAGTTTACACACCGACACGACTTCTCTCGGAGTATTTTTACACATAAACCTGCCTTCCTATGGCTTTATGTTTTTGACAGTCCTTTAAAAAAGTCCACTCTATCGCCACCAAATGGCTGACATTGGATATACTAACAGTCGTGCTTCAGGGCTAACTTCGCTAATGCCAGGTAAGTGCAGTCCAGCTGCTAACAAGTAGGTAACGGTGTACATCCTAACGTGTCAGCACGTGTTTGATATAAATATTGATGCATTGATGTGTTTATCACAGCTGGTAAACGTGGAGATAATTTGAATGACTTTGCATACTGCAGGGTAGCTGGTTAATTTACTCCAGGTTTAACTAAAGTATTACATTTACTGTCGTACTGATTTTGGGTTTCTGGCACTTTACTCAAGTATTTCCATTTTATGCTACTTTATGCAACAGTATGCTCTACAACATTTTGGAAACCAATATCGTACTTTTTAAAACAAAATGGTTAACTAGTTACTTATTCTACATATTCACATTGTATGTTAATACAAACACTAATACATTAACCAAGATAAAAAGAACAGGTTAAGATATCCAGCGACAGTGTTAAAGTAGCTCCACCTTTACCAGCTGTGATTAATGCATCAATCATCAAACTGCAGTTATTTAATAAATATGATTCTAAAATATGACATTACGCACAAGAAGTGTTTTTTGATGCTAATACTTTCATGCAGAGATTGGTCATTGCCAAGATAACATTAACTGATCTTCGGTCCTAATCAGGGAAGCTGTTGAGCAAGGCATTAAAGCTTTGGTAAGCAGCTCAGCTACACCACATATCTGACTGTACTGGACTGATCCCTGGTGTAAATCTGCAAAACTGGCTGACTTTAAAGCAGAGAGCTTGCAAAAGCCCAGCATGCATGCTCAGCAACGTGGGTAAATAACAGTGCACAAATGGAAAAAAGTAGTTATTTCTTTCTCCTTTGACACTTTATAAAAATAGATGCACCTGCTAAAGTGCTGAAAAGTTGCTGCCACAGGAAAGTGACGCTTTAGCTTTAAGTGTAATTTTAACACTTGATGTGTTTTGCACACCGTTTGCTAAAATTGCATTTGAGGACTATTCTGAATAATAGAGGTATAAAGAAAATTGTCTATCAAGCAGAACAGGCTTTGATTTTCAAATGATCTGCACGGGAGGCTCATACCATTTTCCGCCAAATCTTTCTATTATATTTGTCATCTGTTGCTCTGTGGCAGCATAAGAACAGAAATAAAATAAACTAATGTGTCCGGGGTGTGACATTGGGTTTTCATAAATGGGTAGCTTGCACTTGAACAATGTGGCACAGATGAAAAATAATATTTACTGGTTTGTTTTATAGCATGTGTTTTAGCATATTGATAATATCCAGTATATCAGAATGATGAAGTCTGATGCTTGGCAGGTCTGGTACATCATTTATGTAATGTGACATAATACGAACAGCACAGTGACCTTGAAGTGGACAAAACCTTCCAAATAGGAGTGTTTGTGTGCAGTGTCTGGCCGTGTTCACTGCACAGAAAATGGAAGTTTTGCCCTGCTGTCCTTCGTTCATTTGTACTGCTCTCACACTCAGGGGATGTGCAGTGCAACCACAGTGCATCACTGTTTGCTATTAAACTAATTAGGAGCTTAAGAGGTGTAAAAGGTGTAGTGGTGTTGGATATATTCAGCTCTAAAAAGCACCAATAAATACTTTTCTCTTTCTAAAGCCATGAATATTGGAATAAATAATGTCTCTTCAAGCTGCTCACACCATGTTTATGTTACTAAACTTAGAGCAGACACAATCATTGAGGGGTTACAAGATAAATCAGAGGGTTTGCAAGATGATAACCAGGGTGGGGAAGAAGCGAAGGAAAACATTACTAACTCTGTGTTGTTTTTAAACACAATTAAATATGTTGTGTGATAGAAACAGGGTGAATTTATTCAGCCTCTTATTGTGGGAATTGGATAATTGGATCTGTTGCTACAGCAGACTGTGATTAAGTAAAACAGGCGTGCGTTAAGGATAATATTAATGATAATGGTTGTTCAAGTGCATCTAAATGGCGGTCTTTTGTTTGGAGATTAGATCCTGTAACTATTTCCAACATCTACAGATATTTCATGATATTTTTTCTTAATATTTTAAAATGACGCTCCTTGTTCAGGATTTCTTTTGTCATAGTTTTTTTTTTAAGAAGTTATAGGCAATCATGTTGTTGTGAGAAACTTTGCAGACGGCATGGTTTGTAAAACAGATGCCCGAGGAAAGCGCTGGCTGCAAAAGGTTGAAATATCTTGAAGTGTGCCTTATGTTGTTGAAAATATATTCTCAGTGTTGTTTAGAAGTCATGAACTCTACTGTATCTGCTGTCTACTGAAAAACTGGATAAACTAAGTGTTCCCAGTGGACCGTATTCAGAATTTGTTCAATTATATTCCAAGCAAGCTGACTTTAATTAGAAAGCTGTAAATTGGAGAGTTATCAGCAATACGTCTGCATTAGTCTAAGCTGACTAGTAATAGTCATGTGGTAGAAGAGTATTTCTGAATTAAGGCCCTTGGCGGCAAATTCATGAAAAATGCCAGGAAAATGTATTGCATGTTTTAATTAGGTATTCCTATTTTCCAGACTTATAACCTACCAAACATGCATGACAGCTGATAGTAAATTACAATGTTTGCACGCAATTAACGGCCATGATGTAGTACGCAGTCGTGGTATCTGTAAGTCGAGCTCCACATTTCTGTTGTAATGCGCGTCCAGTGACTGCTGAATGAGACAGATAGGGGGTGGTATGGTATGGAGGACAGCGGCTGTGAGCTTGTCAAGACATGATGCATTGTTTGCACAGTGGGAAATAGGTAGTCTTCATTTGAAAGTCAATTCCAAAGCTTAGACGTGCTCCAGGGAATTTAAAACCATGAGCCAAAGTTATGATGGCACTCGGTGAGGGGGGTCCAGTGAAAACTTCCAGACTGTTCCTGTCTCCTGTGCTTTTCAGGCAAATATATACAACTATTTCTGAGGTGCTGTCTGTTAAATTAAAGATCGTTTAGACATCTTACTTTTCCGAAAATATATCTGTATTTGGCTTTGAACCTTTCATTGAGAAAAACCTTTCGAGTTGAAGCTCCAGTTTTACTTTAAAATTAGTTTGTGAATAAACAAAACATACAAATTATAACCCAGGGCGGGAATTAGGTTCGGTTACAGTTGCACCATGTTACAATAAAATAAATACATTAGTTTTAGTTTATTAGTTGATTGTACATTTAAGTAAATGTCCAATACAAGGCTGCATACACAGTTATCAAATGCACACTACACATTCTAAACACATCTGAGCTTTATTTGGGGATTAGCGTTTGGATTTATAACATATGATGTGAATGGGAGGGACAGAAGATAGCTTTTTGGTATTACAATACAATTGAACACTATCTGAGTTAGTTAGCTGTTAGTAGTAATATTTGCTATTGCGGTTTGCCTTTGACAAACTTTTGCCTTTACCGTCGCTTCTTGTTCCCATCTGTGTAGTTTTTAAATGTGCCAAAAAGCTCTATAATGGTTCACACAATGAAAAGAACAATTAGACTCCATGACAAGAAAATGAGATAACTAATGGCCTCAAAAAGTCTTTGTGCAGTCAAAAAGTAGAGCTTGCTGTTTAGGAACTGAAACCAGAGCTCCAAGGAAGAATACAAATGAGTCATTAGAAGTCGAACTGTAAAGTAGTATAAGTCATGACTAATCATAATGAGTCGAAAGCATGAGAAGCAGTACTTTGTGACACAGTAAAAGTTCTTAAAACTGTGCATATGTCTCTGTCTCTAACACAGCCTCCTGCAAAAGTTAGTCCATTAATAACACATTTAACTCTGGGACGCCGCAAAGAAGTTGATTGATTGCGCTTGCAGATATGTTAATGCACCTAGTGTGGCTCAAAGAGTGTGTTAGCAGAGAAGTGGAGCAGCAGCAGCTGCAGGCATGCTTCCTACCTGGATCTGGAGAGTTTAGAAATGCAGAATGAATATGATCACATTAAAAAAGCAATAAGGAAGAAGTTCAGTTCCCCATAGCCCAAAGCCACCATTATATATCTGCAGGGGTTGGTGAGACTGTCGATCATTAACAGAGTTTTAACGATTACTTTGTCAGGTTCAAATGTCTTTTGAATTTCTAGACTCGACTGTAGAATATAACTCCCTTATCAAGTCACTTTCAAGGCCTCCTGCCGGCAGCACAGGCAGACATACGATGGTGAGGGACTGGTAGTCGAGACCTTTCATCTACAAAGGTTAAAGGCTTTTGATCTGCAGGAAGAAAGGCCAAAGACCACGTCTGTTGTGTTGCATATAAACTGTATATTTGTTTCTTTGTAGATGTTTCCTTTGGTTCTTATTAGCTGGTTTGTTTGTCTCAGTTGTGCAAATGTTACTTTCTGTAAATTCAAACGCGACAATCTGGATGTGTTGTTGTTGCAGCAGGTTGGCTCACAATCATTTCTATACAGGTTGCCTTTGACAAAGAACATAGATTTCTAAATGTCAATGTTTCTGAAGGTTATGCAAAATGTCTGGAAAATGAATCTGGCAGATTCCATGCAAACCCTGCTGTTGATGTCTGTTCCTCTGATTGAAAGTTTATATTTTCATCATATCATACGTTCGAAAGGACCAAGTTCTTCATATCTTTTCAAGAAAAAACAAAATATAGGGATTGAATTTCAAAGCAGAAGATGTTCAGGGATCTGCAGGTGCCAGGCGGCTCAGGAAGGCAATAAAAGTCACAGGAATAACGTTTTAATGTTCCCTCTTCGTCTGGCACATCACAGCGCTCTGCCGGCATGACCTCCTGACCCGAGAGCATGCGGGCCCACCGAGCTGCCACAACAGCCATTGTTGTCTGACTCAGTGTCACTCCAGAAGAAAAGAAAGCAGGGTCACAGTCCTGCTGTCAGTCAAGCCTCCGCCGCAGGATGACGAGCAGGCACTGGTGGTTTGACACGGCTTAGAAAGTACAGCTCGGTGCTTGCGTGTGAAAATCAACAAGTCAACTTCGAGCGAAAATTATTTATAAAGCTCTTCCAACAAAGGGGGATTTTTCCGACATGCTGCTCAAAGAACTGAAGGCAGAATAAATGCTGATAAAGACGCGGGATACAAATAAGGAGGGAACAAACACATTCCAGATTGTGACAGTATGCCTGTGTGCATGTGTATTCTCAGTGTGTGTTTACACCCTGCGTCTGTCAATATGAAAGCACTGGCTAAAGCATATCCTCTATACTGCATTTATATGTCTTCTCTGTGTGTTTCCTGCTGTTTCTAGGTCACATTCGCTGTTCATGTTTTTCCCCACAAACACAGTCTTGTTTAATTCATGATTTGCAAAGGTCAAACTTTTTTTCTACAGTGCAATGAATTATTGAATATATGCACTTACATTAGGGTCAAAGAGTGAGTATTCTCTCTCCCGTTAGATAAATATATTTGGGCTACATCTTTGTGAGTGTGTGAGGAAACTGTTTAAGATGTAATCTCAGCACTACATCACAGTTGATGACTTAGACACTCAGACTAATTAATCCAAAGCCCTCACTCTAATCGCCTTAATATATTGGCTCTTTGTCTTCTTTATCTTGATTTTTTTTTTCATGACATCTACTTCCCGTTAATTGATTCAAAAGGAGATACTAATCTTCTCGCCGAGAGTGGGGCACGTATTGATAGCTTTAGTTTAAACCAGCGACAGTTTTGTGCTTCCCATTGTCTGCACTAATTACGGCCGACTTGATTCATTATCTTGGCCAACAGGTGTTGAAACCTCCAGGGTGTCGGAGAAGAGCGCTCACCTTTCCTGTTTTGTTTTGTTGACAGGAAAAGACCAATGAAGACAGCAGGATGGTGGTCGGCGGCAATTTTATTGTTGGGGCTCGCTGTGCTCGGCGCAGATGGGAGACCCAACAAGGAGGAATTCAGGTCGCCGCTCTATCGACCAGTCGTGAGATTCCGACACAAGGTATTGATCGCCGCCTTTTTTCATTTGCTTTCCGTAACAAGAGGACATTGTGCTTTTGCCAACTATGAAACTAATTACAGTGGCACTTTCTCCATCCATCAGATGACTCCCCTGAGTTTGTTGTTGTTTTTCTGCCCACTGAAAAATACTCCCATGAATCATTATCCTCCCTCTGTGCCAGGGGACCATCTTTTCAAAGACAGCATCAGATTTATATGAGCCACAGCTGGGCAAAAATAAAGACGCGGCCTGAATGATGCAAGGATGTTTGTTTGCCATTTAAGCTAAATGTTGAAAGTTAAAGATGGAGTTTAAGGCTTATTGAGTCTGCGATAGAGGGCAGGCCGCAAAACCAAAATCTGCTGCTCTTATCAAGTTATTCCTCTAACTAGTAGAAGAGTCCATTTTTTATCTGAATCGTTTCCAGAACACCAGAGTGGATCAATTAGGGCTGGACTGGGTTAGAAATTGACTGTTTTGGCAGCCCGGGACTTGATAAAAGCAAAGTGTTTTGTCTAGAGGCATTAGTTAGATTGTCCTCCTTCAGTACACATTTCCCATAAGCCCCCTTTGCAACTCTGCTCCCAAGAATACACTTCTCCTCTCTACCCAATCCAAGACAAAATGTACTGTAGCAGCGACAATAAAGAAGATGTGTTGCGTTTACTTTTACTTCAAGGCGACCTGTGATCTTCAGAATCACTTTTGAATTTCAGATTTGTTCCAGTCACGTCTGCACTGGAATGAAAGGCAGCGGTACTTTTTAAGGGAGGGTCATTTGAGAGGTGGTGAGATGGAGATGGAGATGGAGAGTGATACAGAGGAAAACAGATGGAGGAATTTCATTGGACCGTATCAGAGATGAGCGGGGGGGCCGGGACCGATGCAAAGCTGTCAAATCGACACCATGGTCAACCACGTTTTGACCTTTTGAACAAGATTTATACAGACAGTTGCTTCTTAACACGAAGACTGCAGATATCCGCTATGCAAGAGTTCTGCTTCTTTCAAGCTAGAGCTATCCTGGAAATAGTGTTTAGGGAGTGAAGAGATTTAAACTTCAATACCCCAAAATCCTATTGTATGATCTCGGTAAACTGCGGAGATAGCACTTCTGTCAGAGTGGGATGCTTTATACCAAAGGGGAAGGGGAGGCCAACCCTCGAAAGACAACTTCTGCCTGGACACCGTTGGATTTCTTAAAGGAACAGATCACCAGATCACTGTTTTTTAAACCTTATTTCTATGTACAGACTGGTATTGTAGTTGCATACTACATCTACAGATCCTACATACACTGGGGTCAGCAGAAGTATGGACACTAAGCTTTTCTATATTTCAGCGTTGGACAGTTTTATTTTTTGAAGTGGATGTTTTTTAGTTTGGTGGAAAAAGTATTATTTTCTTTAGCCTGTGTGGACACTTTCAGGTGTAGGACTTTGGGGATCGATAGTATCCTAGTACCATCATTTTATTTCAAGCTATGGTTAATCTTCACAGTCAGATGTGTCATAAAACCTAATTACTGTCATTTCAGTAGTGGTTAGAAACATCTTGGAAAAAACCTGTTCTCAGAGCTTATCTCAGAGGTAGTTTAAAAGACATTGAGACACACATATTAGCTGGCTCTCCTATGATCACAATTATCATTTCTTCCCCCCCTTGAAACCTTTCTTGCCTGTGCTTTTTGTCTCCTCACCTCCCTAACACTATGCTGGGTTTCCTTGCTTTCACATGATTATCAATTGTACTGCTTTTTATTGCAATGCATGTCATTTGAATGAAGGTACTCTATTTAAGTAGCTTCAGCTCGACCGAAGCTAAAGCTAATTAGAGAAGCGGTGTAAATACTGCTCTACCTTCCTATCAACCAATATATCATTTATCTTTTGTTGAAACTAACTAGGTTTGACTTTATTTCTTTTATTGGCCTGGTTTGGAAGCAAAGTGACTTTAATAATTAAAGTAATGTATGTCCACATTTAGTGGAGAATTTGATGAGAGCTACAAAAGTGATGTATGTGCTTTTCCACTCTAATGTAAGTGATGTGCCTGGCGCTGTGATAACATGGCAGAGGGATGTCATTAACACATTTGCATACTTTTACAATTCATCTTGAGAGAGGACACAGGTAAACTCCGCTCATCCCTCCACCTGTCCAAAAAAGGACTGTGGAAATGAAGAGCCTTTGGTGAAAAACGGCCACGTTGCAAGCCATTTTCTCCAAAATAAGTCATCAGCCTTTATCTTTTCTTTGAGGAGTCTCATTTCTTTATTCTCGTCTAGATTTTAGAGACGCAGTTGTTTCAAAATGAAATATCCACAGATTGTTGAACAGCAATAACACGTTTTAAATGATGGCTTGCGGCTCAGAAGTAACATTTTGTTGGTACTCCCTCTGTCAATTTACAAACAAACAAGCAATTAAAAGCTTCTTTGAATCAAATGTGCATCAAAAAAACTGGACTAGTGCAGAAACAATGATACTTCTTCTATTATATTTTATAATCTGCACATACCGGAATAAGTGCTGGATGTCCTCTGAGCTCTGAAGCTGTGATACACAGTGGCCGTGTTAATGCTATGCGCTCTCCTTTGCTTTGAAGGACAGCGTTTGACAAGGTTAACAGGATGGGATACAACCTTTTTATGGGCTTTCCTCACAAAGACTTCAATCAGCTGGAGGCATTCGGCCATAAACAGCCTGTCACGTGCTCTTCCCATAATTCCCATGGTATTGTTTCAGAAATTCACTGTGAAATCCTCCACATGGGGTCAGGAATAGGACGCAGATCCTGGCCACCAGCATCCAGTCCTAATTATGTTTCCTCGTAATGGGAGAGATTTTATTTTATACAGTCTTATTTCTCTGACATCAAGCTGTTATGTCAGGTCAAACAAAATGGAGGCAAGGACAACTGTGTGAAAAGCCCCGTTCATCCAGCACTGGCTTGGCCTCATGGCAAATCTAGATTAACAGGGGATAAGCAGAGAGAGAGGGAGAGAGGGAGAGAGTGGGAGGGGGTAGGGCAAATGAGGTTGAGATAAACAGACAGGGTTGCAATTGGGAGAAACAACTGAAATAAATCATAAAATCCAACATGGCTTGATTTACAGTAGCTTAGCAAAGACAATGTTTTCCTCACATGTGACTTCTGTATTATATCCACCCTCCTCCCTCTCAGCTGGTCAGCTTTAGCCCCAACCCTTGTCACTCATTTTGATGAGCTGTCTACTTTCAAATGGCAGCCAGCCTGAGGTGGAGGTAACCAGCTTCTGTAAAGTCTCCACAGGGGCCGAGGAAGCAGACGCTGTGTGGAGCCAATCTGATATAACAATAACAAGATGTCCATGTCCGTGCAGCTGTTAAACCCGGAGTGTTTTTCCACGAGTCTGTTCAGCTGTTCATTGGCTGGGGCCTTTACTGTAGGAAACTCTGCCAAGGAGGTTAAGTTGTTGTGTACTGTTGGGTTTTTTGTTGATCTGTTTGTCGGCAGGATGTACTAAAAACTACTGCTTTCATGAGACTTGGTAGAATGGTGTAGCAGGGGAACCTAGAAGAATTTTAGACCGGATCTGAGTCACTCTGCAGATACAGACATTGTTTTTCACACTCGTTAACCGGGTGAGATGTCTGTGCCCTTCTAGTTGTTATTGATATGATGAACTTTTGTCAGTAGGATGTTTCCACTGGTGAAGAAGTTGGATGGTTAAAAAACTCCAATTGGATAAATGTGCAGGATGCTAAAGGGCATAGAGAAGAAAAAGGAAAGGGAGTCTTCAGATTGATGTTTTTTTCCAACTGATGCAATTCCTCTGTACAAGAAGTCACATATCTGTTCTAACAAGGCCCCTAAGCTGTTGTAAAATCACTCCAAATGCGACCTGAATGTGCTAATGGTTTACTAAAAAATGGGTGCTACACATACCTGGCAAGTTTTCATAAAATAAACCCACAGCAAGAAGACATTTTATCATTCATTGATAATAAGTGATCATTCTTTCACCAAGCAGTGTTGTTCTTCAGCCACATAGCAAACTGGTTGCCAAGCAAAACACGGGCGCTGTTGAGCCTCATTAAAGATTAACATTTATCTGAATGTCCTCATGAATTGTACACTTGTTGAAGTACATTTTAAGCACTCTTCTTCACTGGTACACAGGTTGTCGTCTCTGGACAGGTGCAGGCTCTGTGTTATTTGTAATAGGAGAAAAGAAAAAGGCAGATATAAGGTATAACAAAATATATATCTACCATCAGCAACTACACAGTAATTCTCACTACAACTCCAATGAAGCAATACGACACAGTAAGTTCTCTGCTTTTCAAATAGAAATCCCTGTCGGCTCTCTTTACTTCTTCTCTCATTAATTTCAGATTTTGTCTCCTTGGTTTCTACATGTAAAATACAGTTGTAGGGGCATACAACTAATGATCTGTTGACCTTTACACATCCAGACTTGAATAATCGCATAGCCCATCAGCTAAAAAAAAAATTGAGAATCAAATCATGACCCCAACATCAACAATTTGATTTGGTGAAATATGACACCTCTACCAGATCTGAGATAAAGGATAAATTCACACCTTGCTGATGGGACGCTGTAATGTAAATTTTACTCTCTTGTCACACAGGTACGAAGCAATTTGCAGTCGTTTCAAGTTGAAGTGTACTTGGAAGTTGATGGTGTGGAGGAGTGAGGGGTGTGAGAACTGAATTAGAGGAAAAGGAGGGGTTGAGAGATAAAGCCAGAGAGCGAGAGAAAGAAGCTGAGAGGAAAATGTGGGCGGTCAGCCAACTAGCTGTGACAGGTGCAGATGAACCGTGGGTTGTACAGCTGGGTGCTTCGTCGTCCCCAGAGTCTCTGGGCAGCAGAGACAGGCCTGCCGGCAGCCCTGGGGAAATCATTCTCTTCAAACAAATGAAGTGTGAACACTCTCTGCCATATGCAAATAAGCACCATTTGATATCTTCCCTACCTGTACTGCAATTCTAAATGTCAAACCCTTTCGGAGGGCTGGGGGGGGGGATTTGAAGAATGTCACACAGCCACAGGTGTTTCTGTAATTGTGCTACTGGGTTGTTGGTCAACAGTGTTTTGTTTAATATTCAGAAGGGTGATGAGATGTGTGTTGACTTGATAATAGTTTTCTTTTAGTTTCATAGATTTATTTGGACTTTTTCTGAACTTACTTTTAAATCAAAACAAATCGAGTGAGCGGATCGTACGGCTGGTTTTACAAATGAAGGGAGAGCAGGCGATAACCAAACATTTTGTTTGTATTGATTGACAGAAATCAATTTAACGTAACCAATGTACTGTGAGATAACATATTATGTTTGTGTTTTTAAATTATAAAAGAAAGGCTTTAGGATTTTTTTTGACATTTTATGGTTTGATCAATCAATTATATTGCAGGTATATTTATACAATCACCCAATCTTGTACTGATTAGATAACAAAATACAACAAATATCAGCCCGTCAGACTCAGTACAGTATATACAATGACAAAAAGGACCATATCCCTGATAAGGATACACAAAATAGGAAGAGCTAAATTAGTCTTGGAGTGGAAAAATCCATACATACTTTTGTCAAATCACTCTTATCTTTGGGAGATAAATACACAGTTTGCATATTCTCTGCTGAAACCCAGGGATTGGGTAATCAGCTATTTTCAGTAGGCAGTCAGGGACCACTGTTCATATTGACTGTAGCCCTGTTGCATAATGCATGTACTTCATAACGGCACCTTGCTCGAGATAGTCGGAATTTTCTGTACAAGAACCAGAAGCATGAGCAATGCAGATTTCACTGTAGAGAAATCAAATATTAATGCCTCTTTCTTTCGTATTCATGGTTCTGTGGGGAGCAGCTACTCGGAATAGCCTTCCTGATAACAGCATCTTCTACGACCGTAATCACTATGCATGCTCTAAATGCCGCTGATTTTATGGCGCTCCTTCTCAAAGGGTCATGGTTATTTGCTCTTCTTTGCATGTCTCCCTACGCTATGAAATATATTTTCAATGAGTCCACTTTTTCTTTTTTTTTTCTTAAACACAGATCAGGGATGTTTTGGTTTGCTGTGAGTGAGGAATATTTGAACTGCAAATATGATCAAATGGTGCAAACGACTTTGAACGCCATATATGGACATCCAATCTCAGAAAAAACTAAAGAAATATATTCAAAAAAGAATAAATGAATGTTGAAATGTTGGACAAAAGAACATCCTTGAAATGAGATAAAACTTCTCATTTAAGTTAGAAAATAGATTATTAAGAAATGATTAAATATCCTTGAATATACTAAAATATGCTGCCTTTAGCTGGAAATTAAATACTCATAATGAATACTCATTTTGCCCTCATTTCCTTCAGAAATGAATCAGTATACATCCTAATGTTAATTTTTTCTTCTGATTTCTGGTTTGGTATGCATTATGTAAAGCCTTTTAAAGAGGGTTTGTGTATGAAATGTGCTATACAAAGACCTGCCTTGCTTTAATCCTCCAAATATCAAAGAGGTGATGTGACAATGGGAAAGGTTTATCATTGTGTATGTAAGTGATGCAAATACCACTTAATATAACGGCACGTTAATCTCAGATTTATGCGTGCATAAATGGCCATTCAAACAGACTACACTACAATGTGTCAGACAAGTTTTTGCATTCAGAGTGAGATCATTGGAGCTTAACGTCACGACGGCACAGACACATGATCTCACTTGAACACTGAGCTGTTTAATACAATTTCTGTGGTAAAGCACCAAGAGTTTGCCCCTGATTTAAATGAAAACATGTTGATGCTGTAATCGTGTCATTTATTATAACCGTTAACTCTTGTCCTTTCTCTTTTCATGTTCGCTCCTGCAGGATGGGATCCCTGAGAGCTTGAGGATAAAGGGTGAGTTTCCATTTCTCATTGCTTGCTCTTCCTTCGTCTCTTACGACATGCAATTTACTCAAGCAGCATTGCACATGAGACAGGTTAGGTGTGTGATGGGGGGCCACAGTATGACTCAAGCACATCTGCTGTAGGATCCTTTGGACTACCTGTGGTGTAAAGCAGGGGTGTCCAACCTTTTTTGAACCAAGATCTACTTTTAAAGTTGATAGTGTGTCGAGATCTACCAAGCCATATCGAAAGCCATAGTGTAGCCACAATTAATTGTGCACCTATATAATAACACACAAAGATGGTGAAAAGATCAAGTTTTAACAATAATAATACATTTATTGAAGTACATGTACATCGTGCAAAGAGTAAGCACAAGTAGGCCTAGGACTGGCCCGTAACAACACAACAACATACAACCCAATTAATAAAATGCCTAATTCAAGTTGGAAAAGTGGTCCTCTACCTTAGTGGGACTTCTGACACTGAGAGGAGGAAGCTAGTCTCTCATAGTCCGGACAGTAGGAGCTGAGTGCCAGCCATAAGCAGGCCGCAAGGTGGTCATCAGTCATGGTGGATCTGTATTTTGACTTAATGGTTTTCATATGTGAAAAGGCAGACTCACACAAATATGTTGATCCAAAAAGTGCAACCAAATTCTTTGCAGTTTGTCTGAGGTTGGGGTACTTCTCTTTCTGCATTAGATTCCAGAATTGGACATTTGTGTCAGGTCTCTTAATTTGAGCTCAATGTCATTATTTAGTGTGAGGATCTCATTCTCAATAGCACCGCTATCCAGGTTGAAAAGTGATGTCACTTTGGACGTTATACAATCCACATCTATATTTTCCCCAATGGAAAACTGAGAAAACTGACATCAGGCTCAATGGATGCAAAGTCAGTAAAGCGCCTGTGAAATTCTGACAAGATGCTTTGCACTTGATCATCATAACATCGTGCACTCTCAAGCTCCACACAGTCTTTGCCCTGACGCTAAAGTTCTGTGTCCATGTGTGGAAAGTTCCGCAGATCACACTGTTGCAACCTGCTTGATAGCAGCTGCAACTTGCTTTTAAAGGTGTTCACGGAGCTGATCATGTTGATGATGTGTTTGTTCTTACCCTGCAGCTCTAGATTCAAGTTATTGAGCTTGTCAGTCAGATCGGTAAGAAAGGCTGAATCCAAGAGCCACTGACTGTCTTCTAGCTGTGCATATTCAGCATGGTTTGAACATTTCAGAAATTCTTTAATTTCGGGCAACAATGTAGAAAAGCGTTCACCTTAAGTCTGTGTGCAGCAGCAGATCTGTGTGTTCTGCACCGGTCTCCTCCAGTTGCGCACGGAATAATCGCCTCTGCAGACTCCTGGCCCGAACAGAACACGCAGTCTTGTTAGCCACATCCATCACGTCTTTCATAATTAAAATCTTCCCGCACAACCCTTGCTAGTGAATTATACAATGGTAATTCAGGAAATCCGGGAAAGATTCAGACTGTTTGCACAATCCAATGAACCCAGCAGTACGTCCAATCATTGCTGGAGCCCCATCGGTTGTAATGGAGACGAGTTTGAAGAGGGGCAACTTGCACTTACTAACGAATTCCATAAAAACCTGAACAATATCTGTGCCTCTTGTGTGCCCTTTCAAATGCAAAATGATCAGCAGCTCTTCTTTTACACTCACATTGTTGAAAACCATTCTAATGAACACAAATAGCTGAGCCACATCCACAGCATCAGTGGATTCATCGAATTGTAGAGAAAAACACTCACATGTGTCGATATCATTCCTCAATTGCTGTTCAACATCCTCCGCCGTTCCCTCGCATCGCCGTGTAACAGAATTTCTTGATAGCTGCACATCCTGAATAGCAGACACAATCTCCTTTCGATTTTTAAAATCGGCAAAAAGCGCATCTGCGGCTTCCATGAACGCTTCTTTCACAATCTCACCCTCCTTGAAAGATTTCTTTCCTTTTGCAAGAACACGACAGACACGATAAGAAGCTGTGGTTGCAGCCTTACTCGTGGTATTGGGCCTGGTAAAAATGGACTGTTGTGCTGCTAGCTGACTTTTCAATTCCTTGACTTTTCGGGCGCGCAGTGGTGATTTAGCTGGGAAGTTTGTATCGTAGCTCTTGTGGACCGTTTTGAAATGCCGCTCCAAATTCCCTTTCTGTGGTAAAGCCACATTTGCATTGCAGATGAGACGGATGGACTTGGCATTCGAATACACGACAATAGAATCCTCCTCCCACTCTGAAAGAAAATGATAAGTTTTAGATGTTTTAGCTTCTGCTGCCATGGTAGTATCCACTCGCTCTAGTCAAGCTTCTCGCGCCCTTCCGAGTCCTTAGTTACAACCTAGCAACCATACCCTGCGCGCGCAGATAGAAAGAAGCGCGTGAGATTTGTTCTTTGATTATGCCTGAGCTACCTTACTATAGCTGTACAAATCTACACACTGCTTCACGCGATCAGCAGTTCATTGTGCCTATTTAAGATGTTTTAAGTTGGAAGTTTTAATGTAGGCCTATTTTACACAACAGTAGGAGGATAGCCTACACACAACATTTTCTCGCGATCGACTGGAACTCAGCCCGCGATCGACTGGAACTCAGGCCGCGATCGACTGGAACTCAGCCCGCGATCGACTGGTAGACCGCGATCGACTGGTTGGGCACCCCTGTTAGGATTTATGTATTTTCTTTTTTAATACAAAGCAACAGAAAACACCTCCATAGAGAGCACCTTTAACTCAAATCTCCACTCTAAGAAATCCATTTGGAGCACATCACTGTATCTTCTCCCCCTCGGCCTCAATGTGAAGATCTCACCAGATAATCACATTTTTAAACACAGTCAACCAACCACGTTCCGGGGCAAACATTTCCTATGGTAATTTATCCTGGTTTTCACTTACCAGGTTCTTCTAAATGCAGGATAGATAACAAAAGCATAGTTTCTCACAGTGAAGATTACCAGCCACTGATGCATGATATTTCCCGAGATACACTTTGTTTAATGCCAGAGTAATGTGTTGTACTGCAACATGTACGAATGGTGACAAGCCTTGGACAGATGTTGGAAAACATTGCTGTGGTTGTGGCCATTGCACATGTGGTAAGTTGTCCACCCAAGCTAAAAACAGGTCTAAGAGAGTAACAGGATGGAGATAAACCAATGTTTTTAAAAGAAGCTGAAGGATATACTGCATAATATTTACTATACTTTGACACAGCATGTCTTGTATCAGTTTAGCAGTAGTGTAGTTGCAAAAAAAACCAACGTCTCAGTTTTGATAGGAATGGAGGTTTTTGTCGCAATATACTTCAGTGGGTTGAGCGTTAGGGTATATAAGAACATATATGTTTGAATATAGATATTGTGCTTTGGTTTGTATTTGTAAAGGTACATCAGTAACTCATCATCATTAACACTAGGTAGTTTTTGTTCATCTGCATGTACACTTTCCCCTCTAAAAGCTAGGTAAAGTTTGCAGTGGAGTTAAAAGTGTGGGTGATACATTTGACTTTATACCAAAGAGAGGAGCTTCAGTTTAACTCTGAGCTCCAAACAAAAATAAATTGTGCAGTGAAGGTTTAGCAACCTAACAATACAATCAAAAACTCCTACTTAACTTTATAAAATGTAGTTAGGAAACTTAAGTTGTCTAAATACTAATACCTATCATTTTGCCGATTTTTTTCTTCTGGTGTAGAAGATTAAACTGAACAAAGAACATCGGCTGAAACAGCATCATCATTACGACATGTGGTGTAGAATTAATAAGTAGCCTACATCAACAACCATTCTCTATTGTCATTTAAACAGTTACTTAAAATAATGAATCAAAAGATGGATTATTAATGAAGATAACCAACAGTAGCATGTGTAGTTGGCGCTGTTATCCCAAACCAGCTCCATCTCCCCGGTTGCACAGGGCGATGTGGCTGCATTAATGTGCCTCCGTCCTCTTGTTGTCTGAGGGATGCATCTCATCTGTCAACCTGCCACCTTTCTAATGTCTTCTCTGTCTCCTCTAAACAAGAGTCAATGTCAGGCAAAAGGTGATCCCTCTGCCCAACATGTCTGCCACTAAGTGTTTGAAAGGGCCGCTAAATGGACGTCTCCCCATTTTTCTTCACCAGGGAAGGTCGAAGCTGTAATTGTAGAGGGTGCATTACCATAAAGGGCGGCCCCAGCTGTCTGCTGTGATTCACTTTAATGCGCCATGTTCTCTAAGCTGAAAAAAAAAAAGAGGAAGGGAGATCTCACTTTGGCCAGTTTTCAGCAAACTCATTTCCAGGCCAGTTAACGAGAAGGCAAGCGAAGTGTAGAGAACATCATAAATAATTCAAGCATCAACCCGTACATTGGAGTCTTCTCATTATTACGCGACTGAGGTCAATTTATTGTTAAAACTTCAATTTTACAAGCTACGTAACCATGTACTTTTCGAGTGGACATCAAGCAACCTGAAATTAGAAAAGACACAGGAACAGCTGAGCTCAGTTCAGTAATGCAGTTAATGGGAATGAAGAACTCCTGGTGGAGAATTGGTAAGAATTAAGGCTTTGTTTCAAACTCCCGCAGAATAAAATCATTATATTTATGGGCTTTCTTATGTCCATGTAAAGCAATACCACAAATCTTTTTGAAGTATTTGTCTTCCTCAGACTTTTAACATACTTTGCTTCATTCAATACAAAACCAGTTGACATCCTGTTTTATTGCGGGCCGGTTTATTCCCCTTTTTCGGTCTTGCTCTGTACTCAAACACGTGTTGAAATGTCTGCACAATTTAATATTTATTGCCTTGCGATAGACTGGCAACCTGTTCATGGAGCACCTAACCACAATCATTCACCTAATGTGTGCTACAACCCCGAACAGGATGAGCCGTTGAGAATATTATATTCCTACATTTAGTGTGGATGAGAAAAACAAAAAATAATTATAGATCCGGGAAATGCAGCGCCCTGTAAACTCTACAAACTGAATGTCATCACGGAGGATACAAAGACAGACAAATGCCAGCCGGATTCCAGCATGCCCTGTAATTGGAGTCCAAGAACGAGTGCCACACTAACCAAGGCTGTTATGAAGGCTGCAGCAGGACCTTGGGCTGCCGGAGAAATGCAATTTTACGTAATAAATTGACTGATTTAGCCATATGAAATACCTGGTGGAAGTTTTCAAGATAATCCGGCCTTCCTCATTATGTGTAAAACCTGTCAGCGATGGGAACACTGTTATGTGGGATGACTTGTGCAGACGAGAGACTAAGACACCATTAAAGCTGGTGTTTACGACCACGTTCAGTGCTGCACGCTGTGGTTATTTCAACAAATAACAAATCAGTTTGGGCATTATGCTACCAGGTGAATGCTCAGGTCTTCATCTTGTGTTTGTTAAAGTTTAAAGGTCTTTGAGGGTAAAGAATCAAGACCTTTTTCAATGTTTTTTTCAATGGAAAATAGTTAGAATTTATATATTTTGTGCAGAAAAGAAGTTCTGACACCCTTTTCTCTTTAATTGTTGTCCATGGGCTTCGGTTAAGACCACAAGTTCTCATTATAAACATCATTAGTGTTAAAGTAACGCTAATTAACCTTGATCTTTGAAGGAATTGGTCCTTAATAGTCCTTGAAAAGTCTTTGATTTTAATGTTTAAGAAGTTTTAGAACCTGAATGCAACTTTAGCAAATAGAGACGAGCAGAAATTCTACAGGTATGGTTTAGGATAGTAATACTGAAATATGGCATGATGTTATATCTGGAGGTGCTCTCCATAATCTAAATTGGGAAGTGATTGAACAGGTTTGTCGGGTCGAACCTGTCCAGTGGACGATGCCAAAGCAGTCCATCTTCATCACTGCAATACACCACGCTCATATTATTGGAGCTGGTGGCCGGTGACATTTACATTGCATTGTAATATAATGTGACACTCTACCTCCATCAGCCCTGCAGTGTTATGCTTTTTGACAGGAATTTGGATTACTTTATATGGATAAATAAAACTGTTGTCTTTAAATGTGAATATGCCTCAAATGCTTTCCTGCCGTTGTTTAAATTCATGAGTTTATTAGCTTTTTGGCAACTTTTGTTAAAACAAGGCAGACTGTTTAATGTGGATGCTATCTTCTTAGCTGTTAGCTGTCACCCATTATCTACACGTTTTTTAAGCTTGCATAAAACAAATAATCAGACAGATTTTGTTTAACATTCAGGAAATTCAGCATTTTGGGTTCATTAAGTAAGACGGTGAAATACAGACATCACCACGCATGAATATATGGCCACTAAAGACAGATTTTCCCATGGCAACAAATACATAAATTCATTACTAATGACAATATGACCCATAAATAACAATCACACACCCTGGATTATCCCCGTTGGTATGGTACAACCTTTTCAGGTTCGATGGTGGGTTAACATGTTGTTTTGTTGCCTGGCACCAATGTTTTCGTTTCCCCTAATCTTTGTCGTCTCCCATTCTTTAAATTACTGACATAATATATTCATTTGTATGCATAACAGCTGCCTTACCCACAACAGACCCGAGCCCCTTGCAGAGGCACATATGAATAATTCACAGGCAGCAAACACCAAGCGCTAAATTGTACATTAATTCTAAATTTACACTCCAGACCCGGGATACACTTTTAATAACTCGTCACAGACGTCATATGTACAGGAGAGCTGTGAATCCTGCCTTGCATTGCACTTTTCTCTCACAGTGAAAGGAGACACAAACAGGGAGTCTTCCAGTATATTGTTTTGCCAAGATATAATTTGAAAAGCTCTCGTACAGTACATCTTAATCAAGTAACTGTGCTTTCACAGAGTCTTTATCTGGGCAGGGAGGGAAGACTGCACTGCACCATCTGCTTATGAGCGGACACTTACAGGCTTAGATGAGTTGCCGAGTAAACAAAAAAACCAGAAGGCCTTTTAGGATTTTCCTTCTGAATTCCCACAGGGTAACTTTACGGGCCACTTATGCTCCTTGACCCATTAAGCCATAAGAGGACAGTTGTGTGTGTCCTAAATACTTAAAAGTACAACTCTGTCACCTCCTCAGGGGAGAAATCCGGCTATATCTTTCACGGTCACACTGCACTTTAAGAAGCATTAGGGTGGGCTTACACTGAAGGTCTCCATGCTCCATTTTTAAATTGTTGCTCCAATTTTTTGTAGGTGGTTATCTAAATGCTTGGATAAAGGCTTTTAAGTTATCTGAAATCAGCATGACATAAAAACACACCATCAGAAATGATCTTCTCAACACAAAGTAGAAATCTGTTTGACTGCCTTTTCCTCTCTTGTTCAAAGTCAAAAGATAGTTTTTCAGAAGCGGAAGAGCTCGTCTACTTGAATAATCCCAAACTGCTCCACTGAAAGTTAACGGGAGGCTTATATCTCCGGACTTTACTGTGGCATTTGAATTCTTTGAAAACCAAATGAGCTCCAGACTCCAGTCCTGTTATCAGTTCTGCTGGAGGAAATTCACTGTAATCTCTCCAGGAACCAAAAACCTCTGGGCCCTTTCACAAGTTACCATTTAATATTTAGTTTTCAACCGATTTGAAATCCCGATCATACAAAAAGTTAAAATGACAGTTGTCTGACTCCTGACTTCGGATGGAGTTACGAATGCTCGTAAACGTTGACTGATTGACTCCCCCTCGGCCATAATATTAACATTTATGAGCCTTTGCCGTAGTATACTGTTATGACATGCAATTTATTTCCAGCTCTTTGAATTGCTTAATGAACTTGCAAAGTGCTTATTTGAAAATAATAACACGCGCAAGGGTAAAAAGCAAGAGTGATAGGTGTCATGGCGACCATCAGCACTGCGAAAGGGAAGCATAATGTGCTGCACACTTAGCAAGACCAACAGTTTTACCATCAACACTCATCTTCAGCGCATAAATGACTTCCAGGACGATGATACCCATACTTTTTGCCAAACCGTATCCTGAATATGTAGGATTAAATGGAGTGAGACGAATCTAATTGAGATTCATCAGTATTTCTTGGTGATCTGCATGAACTCTGGGTGCTTACAGTGGATAATGATGAAGGCTTGGCTGCAGCAGTGCCTTTTTCCCATCTGAAGGTCAGCACAGTAATCACAGGAAGGAACATTATCTTGAGGAACGTTTCCTACCCTCAGCCAAGCTTCACTTTAATGTATTTTTTGATCTGAATGGCAGGACCGCATCAGTGTCCAAACATTAAATAAAGAGAGACACCCATTTTCACAGAGCTATTCTTCTTATTTTATTGTACGCTATGTCCAAAAGGAAAATTACTTTTTATATTTTGCAGTACGAAAATGAATTCTATAATAATTTCTCAGGAGTTTTCAACATAAATCTTCTCACAGCAGCTATCATATCTAAGGCAGCATTTTGGGTACATTTAGGAAGCTTCAATATACCATATGAGGGATAAACAACTGAGGCTTTAGTGTCTCTAACTCACTCGTATTCCACATTATCTTTCAAAACTCCTTTCATCTTGCACTGTTGGTATCACTGTTTGCTTGTAGAGAGTTATAAAAAGTCGATGTGACTGACGGTAGGCTTTTGTCTTGTTGTATGATCTTGTTCTCAGCAGGGGTTTAGCTTAGCTTGTTTGTGACAACAACAAAAAGCCTTCAATTTTTTTTTTTTCTTTCTCGACTTAGAATCAGACGTTCTTTTATGCGTTTCATCATGGAAAACAAAAAAAATCTCTGCGCAACGTGTGCTTTAATCTCTTCAATATTCAGTTCATGTTCCCCCTTTTTTTGGGGACTCTGGTTTTTCTTTTCTATTTCTGCCCTTTGATAAAGGCCCCTACTGAGTTAAAACGGTATAACACTTCAGAGGCTATAGAGCAAAGCCTTGATCCTTGTCTAGCTTTGGAACTTGAGACAAATAACCTTATGAGTTTCATTACAAATAAAATCACTTTCAGACAGAAAAACATCATCTTTATGAATAATCCCTCTTCTTATAATCTTAAATATTAGACTGTAGTAGTAGTAATAGCAGTATCACCTCTAAAAGTGGGGATTCACACCATATGCATACATTAAAGTGGAATTCATGTTAAATGTATTTATTTTCAAAGTGTTCCTCTTCTAAAAATACTTTTCTGGTGTCCATGGAAACCATTAAAATTGCTTCCTCAATGAAAGAAAGCTGCTTTTCTATTATGATAATTTTCTGTATCTAATTTGTTAACCTTCATACCCTCAAATCGCACACTGCAGCGTTACTCTGAACATGGAGGGGTCTCTAAATGCTTTGGATGAATGCATTTAGCATTTGAAAGTCACAATTACTTTGAGTGCTCGGATCAAATTCTAACTAAACCTATTCATGGTATTAACAAAAAAAGCAATTCAGCCACTTAGCGGTGTCTTTTATCCCCAAATAGGCTACATTCAATCTATTCCTAACCAACATGTACTGTATGTGCTTGCTCTATATCTACAGTAATGTACCTTTTTCACTTTTAGACATGCCTACAGTATACATACCCATCAGTACATTGTTCTTTAATCTGATTTCTGTTGTAAAATAAGGTTTTATCCTTTACCCGAGCCTAAAGAAAACCTCTTCAACTTTTCTTTAAAGCCTCCTTTCTTTGTGACAGATTACTCATTTTTGTGTGCTAATACAGTGGGGAGAACAAGTATTTGATACACTGCCGATTTTGCAGGTTTTCCCACTTTCAAAGCATGTAGAGGTCTGTATTTTTTATCATAGGTACTCTTCAACTGTGAGTGACGGAATCTAAAACTAAAATCCAGAAAATCACATTGTATGATTTTTAAGTACTTCATTTGCATTTTACTGCATGACATAAGTATTTGATACATCAGAAAAACATAACTTAATATTTGGTACAGAAACCTTTGTTTGCAATTACAGAGAGCAGACGTTTCCTGTAGTTCTTGACCAGGTTTGCACACACTGCAGCAGGGATTTTGGCCCACTCCTCCATACAGATCTTCTCCAGATCCTTCAGGTTTCGGGCTGTCACTGGGCAATACAGACTTTCAGCTCCCTCCAAAGATTTTTCTATTGGGTTCAGGTCTGGAGACTGGCTAGGCCACTCCAGGACCTTGAGATGCTTCTTACGGAGCCACTCCTTAGTAGCCCTGGCTGTGTGTTTCGGGTCGCTGTCATGCTGAAAGACCAAGCCACGACCCATCTTCAATGCTCTTACTGAGGGAAGGAGGTTGTTGGCCAAGATCTCGCGATACATGGCCCCATCCATCCTCCCCTCAATACAGTGCAGTCGTCCTGTCCCCTTTGTAGAAAAGCATCCCCAAAGAATGATGTTTCCACCTCTATGCTTCACGGTTGGGATGGTGTTCTTGGGGTTGTACTCATCCTTGTTCTTCCTCCAAACACGGCGAGTGGAGTTTAGACCAAAAAGCTCTATTTTTGTCTCATCAGACCACATGACCTTCTCCCATTCCTCCTCTGGATCATCCAGATAGTCATTGGCAAACTTCAGACGGGCCAGGACATGCACTGGCTTGAGCAGGGGGACCTTGTGTGCGCTGCAGGATTTTAATCCATGACAGCGTAGTGTGTTACTCATGGTTTTCTTTGAGACTGTGGTCCCAGCTCTCTTCAGGTCATTGACCAGGTCCTGCCATGTATTTCTGGGCTGATCCCTCACGTTCCTCATGATCATTGATGCCCCACGAGTCGATATCTTGCATGGAGCCCCAGACCGAGGGAGAGTGACCGTCATCTTGAACTTCTTCCGTTTTCTAATAATTGCGCCAACAGTTGTTGCCTTCTCACCACGCTGCTTGCCTATTGTCCTGTAGCCCATCCCAGCCTTGTGCAGGTCTACATTTTTATCCCTGATGTCCATACACAGCTCTCTGGTCTTGGCCATTGTGGAGAGGTTGGAGTCTGTTTGATTGAGTGTGTGGACAGGTGTCTTTTATACAGGTAACGAGTTCAAACAGGTGCAGTTAATACAAGTAATGAGTGGAGAACAGGAGGGCTTCTTTACATTCCGTCTCTCACAGTTGAAGAGTACCTATGATAAAAAATACAGACCTCTGCATGCTTTGTAAGTGGGAAAACCTGCAAAATCGGCAGTGTATCAAATACTTGTTCTCCCACTGTATTTGATCCAAAAAATAGACACTACCTTCACTAACCTTAAAACACACTACCACAAAAAAGTGCAATAAAAAAATCTGAAATTGGAGAAACTACCCAACTTTTTGCCTACCAACCCGACTGCTCTGTGTAATGTGAGGTAGTAATGGGAGAAACGTGGGGGGCTTACAATTAGTCAGCAATCACTGATAAATGGGGTTGTCAGTGGAAACTCTCTCAGTTCTGCTTCCTGATGTGGACAGGATGAGAGAGGAGCCGGGCCCACGTTCAGTCCTTAGAGGGGGGGGGATTAAATGGGACGGAAAGTTGCCAAGTGGCTGCCAGGTGCTCTCATATCCACTCTGCACGCACGCACGCACGCACGCACGCACGCACACACACACACACTGTAAGAGGGTGGAAGTAACACATTTCTTTTAGTCGTGTTACTGCAATTCCATACATTTTTGAATGCTTTTGTCCATAATGACTGAAGTATATGACACAGCTGCATTTTATAAATCAGATCCATTCCAAACCTCTACAGAATGAAATCGATGCACAAATTGAATAAATGAAAATATTCAAGCATCTGCTGAGGCACATGGAAGTGTTGAAAACACTATTTATATCAGTGGATTGTAAAAGCTGAACAGAGAAGTAACTCAATAAAAAGCAGGTGCACATTAGAGTGGTTGATATGCAGTGTGGATTTTTCCCATTAGCTGATGTGTCGGCCACATTATGTCTTCTAGAGCTTAAAAGTAAAAAAAAAAAAAAGACCAGCTGAGCAAGTAAATATAGGAATGGTATTGTACCTGCTGTTAAAGGGATATGACAGAGGGATTAAAGTTTATCCAAATAGCTGTTTAGTTTTTTTTAAGTTATTTTTTGGGGGTTTTTTTGCCTTTAATCGGATAGGACAGTGGAGAGTGACAGGAAAGTGGGAGAGAGAATCGGGATGGGATCCGGAAAGGACCACGGGTGGGGAATCAAACCCGGGTCACCGGCGTGCGGTGCAGGTGCCCCAGCCCGTTGCGCCACGGCCGGGGCCAAGCTGTTTTTTAAAAAAGTTACAGAACTAGAGCCACAGTTGGTGTTGGGCAGCATTGACTGAACCAGATGCATTCAAATCCTGTGCTACAGGTCCCTCGTTATACCTTCAGAGCTGGAGACCAACAGCCAGTCCTCACAATGGAAAGTATGTTTGGGATGCAGTACACTCACTATCGATTCTCCATTGTGAACAACAATTCCCTGTTGAATTCGGCAGAAGGAGCGCTAGTTAATGCTAGCTGTTAGCAGCCGGTGAAGAGAGGCTCCTAAGAGTTGAGTTGTGGTTCTTTTTTTCTTGTTTCACTCACTCAAAATAATTATTTGGAGAAGGTAATTCCTTATGTTAGAGTCTTTTAAGATGTGTTTTTGTCAAGAGAAGAAAGGGAAGCTAATAAAGCAGTGCATGTTGAAGTATACGATTTATATAATGTTTGTTAATGTGGTAGTGAATTGGTGTCGTTCCTGGTATTGGTATCGACTACTAAGTTCCTGGTATCATGACATCTCTACTTGCTTTGAATGCTTTTGTTTTCTTGATTAGCGTTGGCTTGGTTGTTGCGTCATTCATTTAATTGGAGCCTTGCTTATTGTCATGATGACATATTTTTATCAATCAAACCGAATGTTACTGTATGCCTGCTTCTCTAATCCCTGCTGCCGGTTTTCAGTGGAATATATGCATTGGGTTTAGGGGGGGAAACAAACATAATCTCTGCAGTACACAGTTCATAAATTCTCATCTTGCTCAAAAGGATAATCTCCTCAAATCAACATTTTCCAGAGTGTTTGAACACATGCAATAAGTATAAATAAATAAACAGTATCGTGCATCAGAAATTGCAGTTTAGAAATAATGGGTGTAGTTCGTATCCTGAATCAAAGTGTGTACCCTCATTGATGTGTGCATACATTCAGAGTTGTTGTTTTTATTATCATAGAGATGCTTTTTAGCAATGCATGAAAGAGTGTTTACCCCCCCCTGGGATCAGTGTCAAAGGTGAATTTGTATCTGATGCATATTTATCAAACAATCAAATATAAAAAAAAAAAGTGCATAGCTTTTTAAACGGCACTATAGAGGAGAGTCATTGTGTGGCTATCAATATTTTTCACGTACCAATGACAAGCTGGAGAATATTCCACATGCAGTAAGTATATTTATATGGTTTTAATCTGTATTTACAGGACATTCTCTGTACTCTGTGAAGTGCTGTGTGATGAATGTGTCAGCCAGCACTTTATGAATATATTGGACGTGACATGATTGTGTTGTTCTGTTAAAATTCGCTAAGACCGGGCACAGTTTACTCGTGTCCTGACAGCTGTGTTTGTACAGAGCTACAAGACGGATGTTCAGTAGTTAAAACTCCCCTATGCCATATCTGCCTTCTATACCGTCACTGAAATTGTTCCTGTCTTGTTGAAAAATGCATTACAATTCCCCCTGCTGTATTTTTTTATCCACCTTCTTTCTATCGAACGTGATAATTCAAGGCAAACTATGTTGTGCTGCTAATCCTGTCGGCACGTAGAGGCTTTGACCCTTTCACACTTTTTAACTGTCGCAGATTTAATTGTGAAGCAGGATTTAGCATTTTGCTGTCCCCATCTTGTAAAAGAAGTGCATGTCTAAAACGTGACTGTAACTGCTTTATATTTTAATAGTGATGAACCAAGGATGCATACGAAAGCTGGCATCGTTTCAGCTCACCAGTTTGCAGAGCTCTGCTTTCATTTAAAAGGAAAAAATCTGCTATTAATTATACCAGTACAACTGTTCAAGTACCCTGCATTTCATTTATTCCAAACAAAAAAAGAAGAGGCCAGGGCCACCACACACACTAAAGAACAAACACAATCGTTTCTTGCTACACTGGGAAACTGAGACTAAAGTTGTTTCATATATTATTTACCAATTATTACGTGATTATTGACGAAGAAAGGTGTGTACTTACCTAAAATCAGACTCGTTAAGGTGTCATTTGAGCTTTGTGTTTCAGAGGAAGGACTTTGGAGCGGACTCATTGAGGTGGAAGGAAAGTCATCAATGTTTAAAACATTGTGGGTTTGATGCGAGGCGTGGGCTCGTCTCCAAAGCATTGGAAAAGCTCTTATGCCTCAAATAGCTTCTCATAAAATGTTCACGACTTGTTTATGCCACCAGGAGAGAAGTGTTGTCATAGTGCTGCAATTAGCATACTTTGGAGGAAGTAGAGGAGTTGAATTTCGGCAGGTGATAACACGACACCTCCGTAACGTTGCCCATGGATAAAGGTCTTCAGTCTACTCCTTAAGGGCAGAGAGAAGAGAAGTCATGGAATTTACGTTTGTAATTTGAAGATAGGAAAGCTACAACTGGCTGTCTTTCTGATAACTCACACCACCTGACAACTTCGCCAAGAATACTTCCAGTGAAGTTGCTGCATATGACTCAACACAGAGGAGATCTCTAAATGAAGGAAATTACTCTTTCCATTGGACACAGGAGTTGTATATGTTAACTGGTAAGCCCTTAGGTCGCCTCTCAGTAAAATCCGAAAGTCATGAACTTGCATCATTTGGCGCTGCATTTGTTCTTGAAACGATTATGACCTGCTAGCCCAAGGGGTATATACATTGAGCCGAAACAATTATAATGATTTCCAAATGAATAAGAGAGACATTTTCACTGGCTTAACATAATGTAGTGCAGACAGTTTAAGTTATGACACATAATTATGCAATTTGCTGTGTTTATATGACATTTTATAGCTTTCTGCTTATTATGCCCTGATAATTACAGGTTTGTGAAGCGTCTCCTAAAACTATCTACGGCTTGGCCTTATAATCCAAATCTAAAAACAACTTCGGTACAAGGTTCTGCATACCTACAAATCAAGCTAGCTGAAATTATAACAGGCTTCGAGCCATTACATTTAATTCTCCATGAATATGTCACGAATAATTTATAGTAAACAAATTGGTGACATTCAGCAGCTTGCCGTTCCCTGAGACACTGCTAATGGTCTCCATTTAATTCAGTCACTGTGGGTGAAAACCCTGCGTGATGGCAGAATGAAGGCGTACATTAAACTGTTTCCTTGCATGACAACAGGTTGGCTAAAAATACTCTATATAACTGCTTGTTATTTTAGTATTTGCTACTCCAAAGCCCTATGTACCTGCTCAACATCTGCTGGGACTTTCAAATAACATAATGGAGCAAAGTGTCAGCCTGTGTTAGGGAATGTGACATTGTTTCTGTGCAATGTAAAGTTTCAGCATTGTTTTAGTAGTTGTTTATTCAGATTTGCATCCCCTTGTACTCGTTGGTGCGCCTTGTGGGCCAGCTTAACTGTGCACCCAGTGAGCTTAGAGCCTCTGACTGTTGTTTACCACACTCTGCTCTCTCCCCCAGGACTCCGAGCTGCTGTAATGGAAAACATCAGATGGGTACCAGGCGAACCTTCTTAGTTTAGGAAGGAAGGAGGAAAAAGCCAGGCAGAAATAGGAAACGCAGTATAGCTTGTTAGCAAAAAAAGATGCATATCTAAGAGTGAATATTGCTGAAGTTGTGTTGACCATTTTTAGATTCAGCATTCAGCTCTCGTAACAGCAGTTTACATTGTATTGCTTTGCGTTACTTCCTCTGTCTTATGCTGTGAAAGTAAGGATTTTAATTTAGTGCAATGAGCATCTCGGCCATGTTTATGTACGCCTCTCTACACGTTGTTTCCCTCATTATGCATGCGTGGAAGGTGCATGATGCCCTTCAAATGATGGACTGGAGTCACACATGTCAGGACCTTGGTGTTGCCTACATGCTTTGACTAAAGGTTAACAGTTTACCTGTGTGAGGCGTGTTCTCTTCCTGCTTTTGTGTTTAATGAGACAATTTACAACCAGTTCACAAACAAACAAGGTTATTATAATTTTTACAGACATTTGCATTCATTTCATAAGGGTTGCACAAGTGTAGCCTTAATTATCATCACAATTATTTTATACATCAAGATTATTCAATGATTTCAGGGACCAAATATCTTTATATTATTCACATTCAAATAAATATAGCAAGGTTTTCACTTCCATGCTCCATCCTCTTCTATAATAGGAACATTTATGTGTTGCTCATACAGTGGGATTGGAGTAGCATTCATCTCAATCCCTCTTTTAATGTGAATTGATGGGTATGTAGAGGCATGTTTTTTTCCGGTAATAAGGTACATGACCGTAGATTTACGCAAGCACATACAGTACATGTTGGTTAGGAATAGATTTAGGGTAGCTTATTTGGGGATAAAAGTGATCGCTAACCCTACTAAATCGCCTTTCTTTTTAATACCCTGATGCATTGTACCAATTTTGCCTGCTGGAATATTAAGATACACAAAATAAATCAATAACAAATGTAAAAATGTACGTATATTTATTCTCTAGACTGTAGATTTTAACCTGTTAACTAAAATGTTTTTTGCAAAATAAATAGAATTTTAAGTGTATTACATATATTTTTGTAGCCTGACTACGTCATACTCACGATTCTATTCAGAAAGTGAGTCTGAAACTGATCCATAGAGCTTTGATTATGGGGCGTGTTTCAACCGAACCAGGAAAAAAAAATGCCTCTTCGCTCAATTGGATAGACCTACAACCAATCAGAGCAACGTAGTATGTGACGTAGATTAAGCGACACACACTTGTTGTCAACGGAACTCATGTAGGAAGGACGGCAACATCATATTTTCGATCGATAAAAGCCTTGATCGCGTTCCTCTGTTCGTCTTTCAAAATGAATGCAATGTTGAGATCATGTAGAACAGACTCGATGGCAGAATCTAAACATCCTCGCTCTCCAGCGGCAGTCATGTTTGTATTCAACCCAGCGCTCTTTAGGACGTTCGATTACGTCCCTGTTGATCATCTGTCCATCATCGTATAAAGCCCGCCCTGGCAATCTGATTGGTTCGACTGTCGCAAGATCGGAGATAATGTTTCCCCAACGGAGCAGAGCCAGACCGAACTTCCCGACCAAAAATGTTATGGGCGGGGCTAAATTCGGCTGGCACCCAGGCTAACATTTTTGTAGTCTAATCCAAACAAATCCACCCTTTCCATGATCTATGCCCCTGGTTGTTGTTTACAAATGCAGATAACGCTCAACATTTTAACAACAACCCTCAGGTTCACATCCAACTCTGAACATCATGTATTTCTGTCCACGCTCGGGGAAAGTAATAGGTCATCAATAAATGAATGGCTGTGCACAACTCCTCATTTGTCTGCCATGTCAGCTGATGACCGCACCATTGGATGTGCATACTGATAACAAATGACTGTGCCCTTCGCTGACCCTGCTGGTGGCAGAGGATGCCTGGCTATGCGACACAAATTCACTGAATAATCATTATGCCCGGCTACCGCAGGGATTTAATAAACTAGCAAATTGACTGTCTCCAATCGGGTCACAGTGTACACACTCATATCTTGTCTGAACCCTCTGTGACGGCTGGAGGAGAACACAGCACTGAGTGTGGGGATATGTTAGGGATGTGACACTTTACATTGCTCTGTTAACTGTATCCGCAGCCTGCTAAAACATAGCTCTTTCTTCATTGAAAGACATACCTCTGAGAAGTGATTTATGTTACCTGCTTTCTCAGTGGTGCACAGCAGGCTTTACCATTATACAATATATATATATATATATATATATATATATATATTTTTTTTTAAATCTCTATTCCTCATGTGGTTAATAATAAGTTTTACCTGAGGAAACAACACTCTGCTATTCCACACCTGTAGCTCATTATATGATTATACAAGGCTGTGTAGAAAAGGTGGAAAAAACAACAGTTCTTTTTTTAAGGCATACTAACTTCACAATCTGTGATGAATCTGAGCTAGGAAGCCATTTCATTTCGTACAATAATATGAACATTTACTAAGGCCTGTCTGAGAACACGGGATGTCACCTGACTTATTGTTTTAGTAATATCTGCATACCATTATGTTTAGAGCCACATTCATCATTGATCATAATTAACACAGTGCAGCACCACTCGCTCGTCAGTGTTTATTGATCAGTGAAGCACAGTGTGCCATGGGAGAGTGAAGTTTGCGGAAGCAAGTATGCGCCTCAGTTAAGTTGTGTCTTTTCCATAGGGTAAATACAGCACAACCCTAGGTTCTATGAATTATGGGTAACATGTTCCCATATATGTGTTAAGACTTTGTTCTACAGTTAAGACCAGAATAATTTCTAAGGTTAACCCTGTTTTGGTTCTCCTAAACATAATCATCATAACGGTAATCTTGCTTGAGGTTTCAGGAGTGGTTTTGAAAAGGAAAACTGATATTTTCTATAATAAATACTTAGCAAATATAACTGTTATGACCTATCCTTCTATAGGTCTAAACAAAATACCTGGATGGTTTGTTTTCCTCCAAATTCACAGCATTTAAAAACAGGGTTAAAAATAAATGTATAAAAAACTCAAACTTAATTTATACTTGGAGGCAAAAGATATAATTTAAGTGTCTTCTTGTAAACATATCTCCTCCTTGTGATAGGTTGATAAATCACTAAATATGCGCAAGGACACTTATTGAATTTATATTTATTTATAAGTTTCACAGGGATGTTTGCTCTGATTCTGCATAATGTGTTGTGTCAGAGCTTTCCTTCAGAAACACTGTTGAAGTGAGGAGTGGTCTTTGTGTGAAGATGTGTGTTTAAACATTTCAGGCAGTGAAATGCTCTTCTTGTATTTATTTAAATGAACATACTTAGAAATAGATTGACCTATTCACAAATAGAATGAGCCGTGGACAAACCCATAATCATTTTCTTATTGTCGTGTGCATTTTCAGTCGTCCGTTATATCCATAACAGTACGTGGCAGCGCAGCCTTGAGAGGAATCCACTCTGGTGGTGGTTGAGTTGTTGTTTTCCCTCCTCATACACTTCCACTGTCTCTTGAGGACTATTCCAAAGGGCAATCTACGAGTGAGCAAGCTGCTATTAGAAACCAATATATTTGATGTGGTTCATGAGTTACAGTACAGACTGATCCGTGGCCTGTCAAGAGTTATTAGTGTTCATGCAGGTTAAAATGGCAGACCACAACAGAATCCTTCCCGCAGAAGAAACTCACTCTAATCATTTCTTAAAGGAAAATCCTGGTCTCATAAAACCCTCACGATCCTGCAGCACATCCACACATCTTTATCATTGTGTGTTCTGTTTCTCTTAAAGCACCGTTCAAGCTGCTCTGTTGTTCATCCCTTCCTTTTAGTTGCTTCTGCACTAACCCCCAAAGGGAAATTCTCCTTCTCTGGCCGTCTCCTCACAGTGGTCAGGGTTCAGGGTCTACTGCAGGACTTTACCTCAGCAGCAGGCTGGGAATAAGGGTCTTGCTCAAGGACACTTTACTAATTTTTCATGTTGCTTTTCTACTCATTTCAACCCTCAGCTCTTGGATCAATTGAATACTTGATGATGTTTTAGCCCTCGTCATTTAAGGGTCACTTTGTATGAGAAAGTATTCCTTACTGGAAAACCAAAACCTTTCCCTTCCGTTTAGTCATTCACTCTGGAGAGTTATTCACATGCAGCCACACTCACAGCAAGGTGGGGGGAATTATTGATGAAATGTAAGAGGTACATAGGTAAACTGTGGAGTACCCAGGCCACTGTAAACTCTTTCCTCGTTTACATTTTGTTGTAGATAATATTGTGACCTCTGCTCTATTTATAGCTCATGGAAGAGCTGCGGTTTCATATTTAAACGGTGTAACGTTCATAAAACGTCTAGCATGCTTTAAGAAAATAAACATGGCTTTTTTAAACAAGTGGATTTGCAGTACATATGATCCATGTGTAGACGTGATATTTAGGCTGTGCACTACATATTATTTTCATTGGTAAGTGAATTAAATTACTGTCCCTTTTTTAATCAGTGAATCTTCAAAAGGTAGAAAAGTAATTGACAGATGATGAACACACTTGTTGCTTGCCGCCCCAAACTGTTGAATTGTCTTTAAAGGGTTTTGAAAAAACAGAGAAAGGCATATAAAGCATTGTTTTTATTCTATTTCACAATGCATTGTTGACATGTGTTGTTGTTGTTGTGCCGTTGCACACATTTCCTATGTGTAATAGGAGAGCCTAACATGCTGACATAGACAGAACATATTTCTCTCTCAGTCTAGAGTAATTTGATTTAAATGTACTTCTGAGATCTTTCCAGTCTTGCCTCTGCACCTACAAATATCACATGAGAAAATAGGAGATCTTTTTCTGCAGAGCATTTTGAGCAGACTTTTCCACTTCCACCACATGTGATTTATAGTGAACATGACTTGCATAATTTATCCTCTTGACTGACATTTTGTGAGTTTAGAAAAGCATCATGCACTGTTGATAGGGGTTTCCTGATGGATGAAAGGGACTGAGAAAGCCTGACTGAGATCCATCCTGTAATATGAGCGTTAACCTCCGTTCTGGAAACACATCTTTCACAGATGTTCAGACAAAACTGTAACTCACGTCTTCTTTCTGTGTGTTTTTCACAGGCTTTATGGGACACAATGGCAATCCAAGCCCCTGTGAACACAAGTACTGTGGCTTGGGGCGTCACTGTGTGGCTAACCATGAAACCGGCCAAGGGGAGTGCAAGTGCTTGGATCATTGTAAACCGCACTATAAACCCGTGTGCGGTTCAGATGGAAAGCTGTACCAGAACCATTGTGAGCTCCACCGGGCCTCCTGTCTCCAAGGACACAGGATTACCATCATGCACAGCGAGGAGTGCTTCTACAAAAGTAAGAGCTCATGTCACCTTACTCTAATGGAGGATGTGTGTGGTCCATTGAATAGTGCACATCAGGCACCGTACCCTTTGCAATGTTTATGAGTGTCCTGTTGGCCCTGAAACCTGAGGGATTTGATTTAATCGAGTTTGCTTCCCGCTTTGATGGACACTCAAAATGTTTGGAAAAAGACACCCACTAAGGTTTCGAATTTTGACAACTTCACCATTTGAAGGTGGGATATTTTTACTTGAAGGAAGGGAAATAACTTTCAAAACACACTTCTTATCAGGTCAGGGATACTTTGATCCAAACATGCAGTTTATCCCTTCATAGGACATAACTGCTCTGCCTTGGGCATTGTTAGTGCCGTGTCTGGCCACAGTGACACAGGACTGCATCTAGGTTATTAATGACCTAAAGGAGTAGGGAAATTAAGGTCTTTCTTTCATCATTGCAGTAGAGGAAATTATTGTTATTGTTGTCATTATTATTAATAATGAATTATATATAGCAAGATTAATATATATTGTTTAAAGTGTATTCAACATGTATATTTTATTTTGTTCATTGTGTTTTTGCTCCTGTTTGGCAAATTAGTTAAAGTCAAAGTACAACTGTCGGGAGGTGATGAGAGTGTTTGACAATCAAGGAGCAAAACCGTGCTTCCCACCAGCATCTAACAGCTACCGTTAACTTGCTCTCCTTTCAACAAAGATTTGATGTTCACATTTTTTTTTATTTCACTACTCTCTTCAATATCTGTATATAGTGACACCCTCAAACTGAAACACCTGAGTGAGGGACTTAATCTTGGCTGCTGGCCCCGCTGCACCAGCCTCTTGACAATTAACCAACCTTCATTAGAAAGTCCCCGAATAATCTTCTGCTACTTGGTTGGTAAAAGAGTAAAAGTCTTAATCTTGGCTCAAAATCCTACCGGCGTATTGAGAGGATAAATATTAGCAATACCTACCAACTGTGAATTGAATAACAAACACATTGATCACTATGCTGGCTCTGATACTGAGCAGCTTTTTACTTTTGGGACTTTTGAAATAGAGGAATAGATTAACATTTGGCGGAAATGCGACTCTCATATCTGTCTGTTAAATGTGAAGCCAGCAGCTGGATACTTTAGCTCAGTATAAACATCCTGGAAACTGGGGGAAACAGTTAGCATGACTAAGGCTGTGTCTGGATACGTTTTGTCTACTTGGGATGATACCTAAATGAGTAAGATGTCATATATCTAAGTTGCAGCCATGTTACAAGCTGGTGGAATTCTCTAAATCCTAAATTCACATCTTTGCTTGACCTCATACATCTTTCCATCAAGTAGCTAGAAATAGACTTAGGAAATAACTATTTTAGAAATTCATACACAGCCTTAGTCTTAATATAACAGAATCCACATACCAGCATCTTTAGCACTTGTGAAATTAAGTGGGAACTGAAGGAATGAACTATCCGCATGACAAAAAAACGACATTACAATACATAACCCACTGTGTAGCAGCAAGTTGTCATCTTCACACCTGTGTTTGCTTATTGATTGTAAACACACGATATAACATGTTAATGAGTGAGATTAAATAGGTGTTTGTAGTTAGACTTACTTATCTTTAGGGGTATTAGCCTTCCTATTAGCGTAAGATAGTTAGCGTGTTCCCCAAAATGTTGAGCTATTATTTGAATGTGACAGCAGACGTGAAAAATGTCCCACACTTGAATTACATTATGACCTTTGATGCAGATCTCTTATGTTCTCTGGAACCAAAATGCCACTCTGAAATAGATCCATCTTGTTTGATGTACTGCAAATCTATATACTAAATGTCAAAATACAAGCACATACAATACATCAAATCCAAAAGAGCACATACACGTGAAACACAAACATCTCGTGTAGCCAGCAGTGACAAGATATGTAGAACCAATGCTATGAAATATTGACAAACCCAATGCTGTATAACATTCATGGGGGATACAACATAAAGAAGAAAAGACACAATACAAAACCAGGCATAGAGCTCCATGTGAAATTCACAGCCTGGTTTAGAGTCGGGAGCAGGTGTTAGTGCTGTAGTGTTCATATTTCCCCGGAGAAGGTAGACTTCTCCCTACCATTGATTGTATAAACAGGCCAATTATTCTCAGTCCCTGGAAACAAGGCTACTCTCCCTTTGGTAAACCAAGGCGTCGCTGTGGTAAGAGCTCCTGACACTCTACACCTTAGTTTCATTCAGCGTAAAGGTTTCAAAGTACTCACAGACATTCATAATATTCATGAGCCATTCAATGAGTCTCTGAACTTATTCGACATGGTTTCTTAGCAAACTTGTTCACTTTGAAAACTTCTTTCGAGGCTGGGAATGGCTCCGGATCTGTGCACTTTAGCTGATGAAACTCTCCACGGTCCTCCCTTACAGAGGGTTTTTCGGGGGGCAACCGCCTCGGATTGTAAAGCCAAAACAAACGAATAGGTGAGCCAATGCTAACAATCAAAGCATCTGTTTCATCCCACTCACAGAAAAAGGCATTCAGATCAGCAGTAGATCCCTGGGTGGCTGACACTCCTAATCAGCCTCTCTCATGTCCCCTATCCTGTCAGAGTACCCCCCTCCAACCAACCCCACCTCCTCTACATTCAATCAGCATTTCACCGCAATGCAGAGTGGGATATTTGACCAATGTCAAGCGATCAATATCAGATCAACAGGAGCCAAAAGAAAGAACAAAAAAACAAGCTCTCTTTTTTTCTCCCGTCTCCTCCCTCGCTCAATCCACAAGTTCTTTTCTTCTCACTGTGACTGATATCTAATCAATTTCTCATTGGTTGAAAGCTCCAGGGAGAGGACACATGGGCCTGCTGCTAAAGGAATTTATTTTAGGCATTTTAAAATATATTTAAAACAACACATTCTATAAATGTAGTGCAGGTTTAAATCTACACAGGTAAACAGAAATATTACAAAGCCACTGCGGACTTGTTCTTAGTTGCAACTACCAAAGGCGCTGTGGCAATCAGAGGAAATGTATAATTGAGCAAATCAAATAGAGCTTGCAACCAAATCTAGATGTAATTATGATTCAGGTGTTATTAGTGGGTAAAGCACCCTCAACGCCATGTTAAATATGTCATTTGATTATTTGTCCTCCAGGTAATAGGCTACATTTACCTTGCAATATGGAGAAATGTACTCATTATCACAGCATAGTAATGAGTTTCCCTCAGTTCAATATGAGTTTCTACCACTGAGGAGCTTATGCTTGGCTCTCATTTGTGCCTCTGTCTGTTAGTCTGTTAGTGACCAGGATATCTACTTAACAGATTTCAATTACATTTGGTAGCAGGTCATGCCACTAGCACAGTAGCAGTAATTACTTTACAGTCACGCTAGCAGCTCTGACAGTCGGTTAGTTTGTTCTCTGCTTTGGTCTAGACTGTAATATCTCAAAAACTAGGACCACCCTGTCATTACATTTAGTTTGGACAGTTCGTTCCTCAAAAATGAAGCCTACTGAGTTTGGTAATTGCCTGACCTGTATTCTGGCAATGCTGTTTTAAATAAAAAAGCATTTTTGGTATCCGTTTCTTATTTGTCTATTTTCCTCTTTTTTTTACCAAATACATGCAAAACCAAAGACGTGCAAATCCATCAGGAATGCACTTCTTTCGTGTCAAGAAGTTCATTGCCTAGCACATCCAAAGGTTGGTGTCAGAGCTGATCCGGGCACATTTTGATCGATCAACTCAAGGAAAGTCGTCAAATTCAGATTTTTCTTTCCTGGACTCGCCTGTGTTTTTGGCATAAACAACAGGAGCAAAGCCCTCGGTAAATCTTGCCCTCCCTTGTTGCCACATGGGAAAACTTCTCATTACAGCTGCAAGGTCTTCCTCTTGTCCAGTAGATTAAACACCTTGTAATCAATGACCATACGCTGTTGAATTCAGTAAACAATGCCATAAAAAAAAAATCTGTCGAAGCTAGATGGATGACACGCTGGGTCCACTCATGCTCTACCGATCGCCACAAATACCCTCATACTTTCCTTGTTGTTGGATATACAGAAGCTAATGGATTGGTGATCGTTTATCAACCTCTTTCACACCGCACAACATTCAGGGACCAAACAATCAGTGCAAACCGGGTTTTAATAATGGAGGTCGTCTTATTTTAGACCCATATGTGTTTAGAAGATACATTGCTGCTGATTAACCACAGTATAAAGGCAAGACCCATTTCACTCATATTAGCATGTTTTTTATAGTGGATTCACACTATGAGATGTATTTGTCATGTATGATATTGCTAGCAATTCAGGATATGCATTTAACATGCTATTCAGTTAAAGTTGACATATAATGGTTATTGTTATACTGTTCATTTACATGTTGACATGCTTTAAAGTAAAAAAATAAAATAAAAAACACTGTTTTATGTTTCTGTATTCACCCGTCTTAAACACTCCAATTTGACCCTGTCACTTTTACGCTGCCTCCCTAAAGAGCCAAGTCTGAAATGCATGTTTTCTGACCGAGGCAACCCACTAAAAACAAACTAGGCTGTCTTGTCTCACAGGTTGTGGGATGTATGTATGTATGTGCAGAACACTGAAAATTTGACTTTTTCCAAAATGGTTTTATAATGTGTCCCCTTTAGCTGAACCACTAATGTTGGACCATTATCTAATGTATTCAAATGTCTCAGTGATGTCTTAATGAGACCACATTTCATCAGCCGACAGGTCCAAGGCATCTGATCATCACTGAAAAGATTCTGCTTCATATTAATTTGATAGACAGACAATTAGTCTCCTGGGCAAGATTAAACTTATAGCTGTGGGAAATGATTGCTTTTGGACAGACACCCATATGCAAAGAAGCTGAGCCATTATTGGTTCTGTTCCCAGCCGGTCGGTGTGAGCTGGAAATGGACAGGCCTTGTCAGCCATACCTTCTCTGTACTGTAACTCATATCAGCTATGGTAGACAGGATAAAAAAGTACAGCCATGTGTTGACTGAAGCTCTCATTAGCACTTGGTGAGGGCATATGACCTGCAATTTACCCCTCGCTCTGCATGGCAACTTAGCCGGGATCGGATCTGATTGAAAATTATGTGGTGCACAAAAGTCTGTCCAATCTGCGAGGGAAATGTGTGCATGATGGCGAGCAATCTCTGCAACAGGCAATTGTCACGAGCGGAGACAATCAGGGCTAAGGTTACGGCACATCAGGCAAGTGTTTTCAGCGCATTCAGCACATCCAATTATAGGGGAATCATACATTTAGAAAAAACATTCAGACATTTGGCTCCCATTAAACTTTCAGTCCCAGCGATTCTCAATTTGTGTTTAGTACTTGCTGTTTGGTTGCATTGCATCATTTACTTTGCCATTGCATCAGGAGTTTGACAGACATGGATCAAAGCTTTACACTGGATCTTGTACTGGTGGCTTGAGATTACATCATACTTGCATGAAATAAAATGTCCTGCGTGTAGTCACATAAAACATTGGGTTTGACACTTCAGAGTACCAACCCAAGAACAAGATATCTTAAAGGAGTTACAAACAATCACCGTTCATGTAGAGTTTCAGATCACTACCAAAAAGTCACACAGTTTTTAGAACTTGAAAGGTAATACATAAGCGTATTACATTCACTTCCTGAAGGGATGGGTGGTGCTATAATACAGTTTTTAATTACAGTTATGGTTTCATTCAGGAATGAGTTGCTGAGAATACATTAGAATTACTGCCAAAAGGTGATTAATGGGTAATATTGTAGAAGCTAGAATAGCACTTTCATAATTACACTGCTGTTGCTGCTGCTTGACTACCTTTGCTGCATTAATGATCTCACCTGAATCCCGCCGCTCATGTCTCTGGGCCTCTGAGAGTCATCTATTAGCCGGCTATCTCTGTAGGGCTGCAATTTACTTTACTTTAGTCTGCTGATTGACTTTCTGATTAAACAGATGCTCGTTTGGTCTTTTGAAATATCACAAACACAGTGAGCAGTCTTCATTAGGGCTCGCCTTAGAGGTGACGTCTTCAAATTGCTTTTGTTAGCAGACCAACTGTTCAGAAACTAAATCAAATTATAGATAAAATACTTTGATCTCATTAAAACTAGGGGGGAACATGTTCATCTTGATTTTGATATTTTAGTTTATAATCCCGCGAATGTTCTTAGCTTCATTGTTTTGGATTTATTCCATGTTGGACTAATCGGATAATAAACATATTCTTTAAGCTGAAATGTAAAAGCTTTAATCCAGTACCAGTCCAGTTTAGTACCACTGCTGTACGCATTGCAGAGTCTGAACTGTTGACTATATTTGCAGGTTAATATTTAGGGGAAATATAATTGTCTGGTGTTGCGATCTGATAGAAAATAGAGCGAGAGGGGTTAGTGGTAGATTCAGCCCTTTTGTGGGTGAGAAATTACTCAGAGGGAAAATCTCTCTGCTTTTGCATAATCATTGAGAGGGAAAAATCAATAGAGGTTGGACATTGATGGGGGCATGTCCCTCACAATCCCCCTGAGCAGTCACAGGGTGTAATCTTTATTTTCTCCTGTCTAATTGGACCAGCTCTGATGTTATGGAAAGAACAGGTTGGTTTCGCCGTGGTATGTGATCTGGGTGTCAAGCAAGCATTTATATAGCACAATTCTATTTAACAGACATTTTAATTAACATATCAGTAATCTTTTTTGCTGCGATTGGTATTAATTACATCATATATTAAGTAAGTAGTTATTGGTGAATCTCAAACATTTGGGCATGGTCTCTGCAACACATTGAAATCTGTCTTTCTGCAGAACTTTTTATTTCTGTCTTAGTGTACCACTTATATTATATTTCACTACTGTACAGTACATTGATATTTATATTTTTGCAACCATCTGTGATTAGGCGGTCTCTATAAGTAGAGCTTGGTGTACCGTAGTGTTTTTGTTGTACGAATCCCCTGGGCTCTGACAAGAAAAACCTGCTCATGAAGCATCAAGCTTCCGGCCTCCAGAGACCATCTACCTGAGCGTGTGTGTGTGTGTGTGTGTGTGTGTGTGTGTGTGTGTGTGTGTGTGTTTGTGTCTTTCCCCACCAGAGGCGTTCCACTGAGACCAGCCTGTGTACAGTAAAGGGCTTCTGAACCTCCCGTGCGTTTTGGCTTTCTTTTAATGACTCTGTGGTGCCACTGATGCTGAGACCTCTGTGGAGACCTGGCGCCGTCATCGTCAGCAGTGCCAGAGAACAAGCTGCTCATTAAAATCTAGACCTGTGGATCATTAAGTTTGCAAGGGCATCCAAACCATTGTCAGCTGCAGGGTGTTGGTGCTGGTCTGAAGCGCAGAGTCCTTGTACGTCGTGATCTGCTCTAATTAAATTGGCATTTTCTGCCAAAACGAGATTGTTTCATCTGACACCAATTGGAGATAAAACGGAATAACTCAATTCATTATTAATCGAAAACAATTTTACTGGGATTCGTTTCTTTTTTTCTTTTTTTTTTAAGTTATTTTTTGTGGCTTTTTGCCTTTAATCGGATAGGAGAGTGACAGGAAAGTGAGAGAGAGAGGTCGGGGTGGGATCCGGAAAGGACCACGGGTCGGGAATCGAACCCGGGTCGCCGGCGTACGGTGCAGGTGCCCCAGCCAGTTGCGCCACGGCTGGGGCCACGGGGATTCATTTCTATCGTTGTACATGCACGTGGATTTATTTTTCCTGACAAATTTGTTATGAACTTTTGGATACACAGACTGAGGGCTGTGGCAACCAACGGGATGTTCCTGTTGAATTGTGCAGTTCTAAAAGGCTGAGGAGATTAATGTTCCAGTCCAATCTATCCAGATTATGAGCTCATCGGCTGTGTATCAGATCAGTTGATGCAAGATCAGATTGGGTTTTTTTGTAACTAAGAAGAGCCACACACACAGGGGAGCACTATCTTGTGTTTTTGTCATTTGACACAATACAAAACAAGCTTGTATGATACCGCGTATTTTTAGTATCTCAAAATAATTATATTTGTGACATTTCAGTCAAGAAAAAGACAGCACCCAAGCCATTATTTGAGAGATAGAGTTGCTAAGAGAACATCATATTATTGGCCCTGAAAATCCCCAGCATAAGCTTAATTCATGGCCATCTTCAATGGACATTAAGAGAATACATGTATTACATGATGTATAAATATAGCAAAAACAAGGCCAGTTCCTTGACATAGTGCTTTTAGGCAATGAATGAATTGTTTGAACATGAATGACCGGTGTCTCTATGACTCACTTCTCTATGTTTTAATAGAATCCGTTGAAAAGGTCCTTTCCCTTGAGTAATGGCGCTGAACATTCATATATCTCTTTTTGTTGGACAAATCGATCTTTCACAAAAACTGATCATTGAAAGGCGTTGACTAACAGAACAGAGCCTCCCATAATCACCTCTCTGACATTAAGAATCAGAGACGTTGTCGCTTTTTTCCTCCATTGATTTTTCGTCCTTTTTTTGTCTCTGACACAGGCATCTGCTAATGGCAGTCATATCACTAAATACATGGCATCGTTAGCCTCTCCTGTTATAGCTGAATGAAGACGGATGCAGTAGAAAAACAGTGTAGATGTTAAACATAGCTGTAGGGAGTGGCGCTGGCCAATTTAATGAAAACTGATATGGTCAGTGAAAATTTCAGAGCAGAATGGTGTCATCACTCTTTGTGTCTCGGGGTGCAGGAATAGCTCCTCTCATGCAGGAGACGGTAAGGAAAGCGAATAACCAATAATAAAACACATTCAATTAGGTGCTGAAATGAAAAATATGATGCGGGTGAAATATTATGTCAAGGTGAATCAGGACTTCACACTTGGAACACATTTGAAAATCCGTAATCTCATTGTTTTCCCAGAGTAAGGCGCTCACTGTATATTACACTTATTTTGTGCTGTGTGAGAAAATATTTCCTGTTTTCTGCCCAGGCCAACAGCCACCAGCACTCAGATTTATTTGTCTACCTTTGTTTTTTTGATCAAAAGGCACGATTGCTGAAACCTGCAATCATAGGCTAAGCTGCACGAGATATATGGAGCTCAACTGTACAATGGGGTTTCAAAGCGAGATTGAGGGTGAAAAGTCACGGCAGATGGCGAGGACGGTTAATATTTACTGAAGGACACGGCCCGGAGCTGCTATTCACTGTGCTGTACGACAAGGATGAGCCGCCACAGTGGTCTACTTTTCTATTGGGAGGCTGCAGGTTCAGTTTGTTTATTCACAGCCCTTACTCCTGTCAAAGTGACACAAAGCTGAACCCCCAAAATGTCACCTAAATTAGCCGCATGTCATTGGTTATAGGTTTATGCAGCTTCCTCTGTCAGAAGTTGATGCTCTCAGGAGCAACATTAAATTGCAGATTTCTACGGGCTCACCTTCTTATTGTTGAAGGCCTGTTCCCCCAAAATTCACAGCACCATTATTTGAATATAAATGCATAGGCATGCCTCTTACATTTGACTTCCTGTCACTCTAACACTGACAGGTCCTTTAACTTTGGGTGCCACATTGGTTTGCATTGGTCACCTCTCAGCAAGAACGACTTGAGTTTGAACCCAACATATTCCAGCTGTAGAGTTTGAGTAATATCCTCGTGTTTGTGTAAGTTCCCTAAAAGACTTGCCATTTGGGCAAATTAAAAACCCATTAACCGTTACATTGGCTAAGTATTTTCAAAAGACATCTCAACAAAATATGTTCTTAAAAAGACATTAGAGAGATTTTCCAATTATTTGCTGCTTCTCATAAAAGGTTAAAAGCTTCTCATTATTTACACAATGTGGGTTTATGTTTTTTCTGTGTCTAAGACTTTCATCAGGGCCACTGATGCTTTGTGTGGAAAAGAGATGAAAAACACAATTTGGAAGTTGGCAAACATGAAAGAACATCAATAGCAGGGCATGCTTTAGTCTGAATAAATACAATTAGGGAATGAAAATAATGAAACCTTGAAAAGCCTTGCAGGATCTCTATTGGGACTATTAATATTTCGAATCCAAATATTTACAACGTTTTTCAGTTTTTTTCGTCACTCTCTTCTTCCGTTTCCTGTACTTTATGTGAACATGTCAATAACTATACTGCACTATCGCATAAGGAGATGTAGGACTGTGGTCATTACCGATGTCATCCCATACTTTAATTTGATCCTTAGTTGTCATCATACCCTTTCCTTGAATCTACCCAATGGGCTTCATTGCCAGTAGTTCATCTGTGATAATGCCATGTTTCTTGGAGTGGTCCTACATTTTCCTTTCTTAAAATCTGTTTCATGGAGAATTTCCACTTGCATATAGACATCTTTATGGGGCAGCTTTCATTTGATGACAGAGTGATTAGACCTGCGTTAATTGTTCAGGGACTTTCTACACAGGAAACTTAGCAACCATCACTGCAAGGCTTGTTATTCATTTGTGTTTAATTGCAACATCGAGTTTAGACAACAACCAGGCTAATTTAATCACACTACTACACTATAAGCTGTATATTTTTCCCACGTGATGATCTATGCACTAGAAAATGTATTTTACAGAGTTTCATTTATTCAATTTAGTTCTGTTGACTCTTGAGTATGTTGCCGGGTCTGTTTTTGTGTCTGTGAGTGTGTCCTCAGATAGTCGCTGATGTGTGTTCACAGTAGTCATCTGAAGTACATCCGTCAGTATCATGAACAACTATCAGAAATAAATAGGGGAGCTGTTTACATTCGGTTCACTGATCCCAAAAATATGAGGTGAGGCACCATCAGCTGGGGATTAACGCACACTGTGTTATCGAAACTATTATACAGTTTTGATTAAACTTGTCCCAGTACTGCCATGTATTCGTGTTTAACCACACATAATATGTATGAAAGTCCTTTTTTCAAGAACGAACCCTTGAGGGTTTTTCCATGAAAAGACTTGTAATTGATTCAGCATGCGTTTATGGGTGGTGTGCCTCCCTATCTTTTATTATCTGTATGTGTTCCTCAGTGTAAACACCAGAGGCTTGGTTTACCCTATTTATAAGAACAATTAGCACCAGCTGTACCCAAACCTGTATCTTTGGGCTATTGCAGTCTGCTTTATTGTATTAAAGGCTGTGGACGTTAACTTTGTTGGATTAGAGGCTTATTTATAAGTATGACTTAGAGAAGTTGATGGAAACAATCTACATATCTAAGTTCACTCAACAACAAATGATCCTCTACTCTTTTATCTACATCCAAAATTGAAATTCTCACAAAATCTCTATGAATAACAAATCTAAGGACTTTTCATGCGCTTTAAACAAAATAACTATGCTTGGCTTTTATATGAAAGTTCTTTTTGAAATGAATATTTTAATTAAATATTAGAAAAAAAGAAGATGTTTTGGGCATTTGTCATTCTTCCTGAGGATAATCTGAACCTTATTTACATTGACACTTCGTTCTGTAGTTTCTGTAGTTCATCCGATGTCTGCAAGCACAAAATCCCTGAGGGTCTGTACACTTAAAGACAAGGAAGTGGTGTCTTTGATCGATGGGTTTATTTATAGCTTGCTCAACTTCAAAGCATCCTATATTAATTTGCATGTTCATTATGTGCCTAAAATGGCCAATTATTCCATCAGAGGCGTGTGCTGAGTGCCGGGCCACAGATCCCGAACAATCATATGACAAATTAGCCAATTAAACGTCTTTGATGTTCCTCCCCCCCTGTAGTGCTGAATAAGAGGTTGACGCTGCAGAATCATTTCATTGATGAAAGAGGAATTTTTGACAAGGATAACAGCAGCTACACCCACATTTAAAACAATCTTTGAACTGAAAAAGTTTAGGACTGAATATATGAAGAATAGTTGGGTAAATATGGACAAATCCAGCACATTTTTGCACACATTTGCATAGTTAAACTACAGGTTTTATTGTTTTACTGGAGCAGCCAGAGGTTCGATGATTTACTAGAATCAATTTAACAGTGAACAGGGACTTTTGTATCCTTTGATTAAAATATATTGTCCCACAGTTTGATCCGTCTCTTAAAATGTTGTAGTACATTGACAAACGATTAAAGCACTCAATAGACTCTTGATGAATCGGCCACCTACATTTGGTTGTGTGTGTTTACTTTGACCGGCTCCAAAACCTTTTTGCAGTATTCACAAGATGCTTTATCTTTAGATTATTGGTTAAAAGCCCTCTTGCTGTTACAACCATTTACCTGCAATGTTTATCATGTCATTGTTCTCTGCTTCCACCAACTTTCTCCATCCTGGATATTTAGCCTTTGAACAATTTGGTTAAATAAGTGAACAATAGCTGCCAACGGTGCTTAGAGCGGTGTCTTATGTGAGAAAGACCCAGAGAGGAGAAGTGTGTGTGTGGGGAGGGAGAGGTTGACTAAGATCCAGCGTTGTGGGCGTTTTTTAATATCAAAGTGTTGACTTCACTCTATGTATAGCTCAATCCTTCCGACCCTGTGATGTGATGAATGTGTTGGATGTTCAGGTGCTGGATATTTCTAAAAATGCTTGCAAAGGATGTCTTTTGAGGAATACATTTTGAGAAGCGGAAGAAAAATCTCTGTGTAATGCAAGATGAAGGTCATGTTTTTAATTGGCCTGAGGAAAAAAAAGATCTGCCAAACCAACAACCTGGGCTATCGTTCCTGCTGGAAATGTGAGGTTGTTTCTTATTGTGCAGTAAAGCTGAGGGAAGTTGAATATTTAAGGGACTATTTTCTATCGATTCATCACTACAATAAACCCTTTTACATTGTCATTGATCAGATTGTTACTATGAAATAAAGACTTTTGTGTATTCGTAGCATTTTGTATGGTTATAAAGACTGTATTATTGTGTGGATAGGTTTGGAAAAACTGCAGACTAGATACATTTTTGGCAGCTACAGTATGTTAAATATTCAGTAAAAATGCTAATTCAAATTTTAAATTCCTCTACTCGTTGTTTGAAACATTATAGCTTCTACTTCTTTCCTGATTTCCAAATTGCAAGAGCACGTAAAGCATCCTTTTTGGATTTTGCTCAAGGAGCTTTTTGCTTTTTTCACGGCTCCTTTCAGATTAAATGTGAGTCTGTCAAAAGCAGACATGACTGATCAGTCTGCCAATATGGTAGATTACTCCATACATCAGAAAACATTCCCAATTCCTGACGAAACCATCAGCAAGAAAGACGTTCTGGACACAGAAGAAATGCTTTATGATCCAGCCGACCTGGACCTGTTTACTCCTCCTTACTGATGGCCATCAGATGATGATGCACCTCAACAAAGAGACATACAAATGTGTCAAAGTAAGGAGTGATTTGCAGTTAAAACTGAACAAAAAAAGATCTGTATGGGTGCTGGAATAGAGGCAGGTGACTGTTTTGACAAAGTATTCCTGTTTCCCCGCCTGTTTGTGAAGCTGAGTGCATTACGACCTGATCAATAAAGGCTCTAGAGTACGCCATATCTGAGGCGGCAGACCTTAAAGAACTCAACTTTATGGTTCCCATGTATGACTCCAGTGGCTTAATGGATGATAATAGAGTCCTTTAACCTAATGCTGACCCCGCTGTGGGATGAAAAGCAAGGCTCAGGAGGAATTGTGATAATCAAAATGTGACTGCCGGTCAGTGGAAGGATCTGCTTTGTACTCTGAGTAGAAAACTGTGGGTGTGCGTGTGTGTCCATTAGTGTCTCTAGTATAATGCTAGCTGCTACATAAAGCTGGATGGATTCTCCTTTGGACCACACAATGGGCTTGTGTCAAACTGTAATTTTATTCATGCGCTACAAGCATTTCTTAGAGGCTAGGCTGCTCTAGGGAACCAAATAAACTCAGTGGTTGAGGTAAACACTGATATGCTGAGTCAAAGAAGCCAGCTGGGTTAAAATGTTAATAGTAATTGCCTTTTATGGTCAGCAGAAAAGCTAACTACTTTTCAAATGACCACTACGTACTTCACACAGTGTAGTGGGTTGACACAATATTCTCAACTCAAAAGTCCAATTTCTTGCTTGCTAAATGTCAAGCTTTCATTTGACAAATATCTCAAGTCAAGGTTCACTTAATCTCAATTAGCAGTGTTGGGTTTTTGTGAAATCAGCCTAAACTGTGCTAAGCTCATTTCTTCACAAACTATGCTTTGGTGAACTTTAAGCACATTGTTGATTAATATAAAGTATTACCATAAAAAAAACATATGAGCTTCCCCTTTAGAGGCTTTTTTTGTCCATGGACTTGTGAACAAAGTGCCAAAAAGGAAGAGCAAAGCAAAGCAGAACGTAAAGTCGGAAAATGGGAAACCAATCCCAGCACTCAGTGAGGCTAGGTTGTAGGGCTGCCCTCGACTAAAGAATTTTCTAGTCAACTAATAGTCGTTAATTCAGGCGATTAGTCGACTAAACACCCTAATCATGAAATGAGAGCTTGAATTTATCGTTTTCTGAGCTCAGATTCAGAATGATTGTATGTTATAGGTTTATATATGTTGATACAAAGCTAGGCTACTGCCTGACTCACTGCTGCTACGGTAAAACCACAGTTTGTCTACATGTACGGCTCGACTGTGCAGAAATGATATTCTCCAGTGTCCCTGCTGTAGACCAAATATAGACATAAGGGAGTGTTTTGATTTGATATCTCTACCTAGGTGTGTTCAGCCCCTGGGTCACTGTCCTCTATCATGACATCAACAAGGCCTGCCACTGAAGGAGTAAGCTCGATGTAATCAACTCTAGCTGGATCAGATTTGAGAAGCGAACAAAGCCTCTGTTCTTGCTTTGTCCTCTTCTTCTTCTTCCTCTGCCTGACTCTCTAACTCAGTCTCCATCTCCCTTTCTTTTGTGTGGGTTTCTGAAATCTGTTGTGGAAAATCATTTTGAACCCATCTTTGCTTTTCTAAAATGTGGGTGCTTCCCCTGAAAAGGACTTGAGGCTTATAAATAAGTTTAACCGTAACGTTTTGAAAGCTGTTCCCATCTCAAGCCCAGCTAAAGCCCAGCTAACTCATGCATGCATTTTGATAATTCAATATGAGCTCCAGCATACAGCATATTCACAGCGTCCTGTTATCACAACGATCGCGATGCATCACGCATTTTCCATTCAATGCCATTACAAATTAACATCCATCAGAACTCACAGCATGATTTCCATAAAGGTGGAACAAAAGCCTACTTTAATGCAAGTGGTCTTTTTCTTTGGGTAATGCAGTGTGTTGAAGCAGTGGCTGAGATTATTTTAAAGGAAGATTTCTAGGCGCATTAAACCTGAAATAATTGATAAAAGACATAGCGTTCGACATTTAGTCTTTCCACCACTATATGAACTTAATCAACTGCTATATAGATGTTTAAAAAGTGGTCTCTGCTAAAGTTTTGGACAAAAAAATGATAGGATATGCACTATAGGGACCTTTTTTTATACAGTGCTTTTAAAAGTGCTATATTTATTGAAATATTAAAATGCATTACAATTATTTCGTTCCCCAAATCAATGTTTAATCGTTATCCTTATATTGATCAAATTAAACAGGATCAAAATGTTGATTATTATCGTGCAACCCTGCTCTGAAGGCTTCTCTCACAGCCCGGCGTCGAAAATGAGGGGGGGAGGGTGAGGTTGATGTGTGTGGTGAGGTTGGAGTAAAGTCTCCTGGATGATAATGATCCACTTCAAGGTGAGAGAGGAGGGGGGGGTAGTACATCAAAGATAAAGACATGAGGAAGATCAGCAATCCTGATGAAAGATGGGAGGGAGAGAATTACACCTGCATCAGAGGAGGTAACAGTAGTGACAGAGACAGAATGAAGGGAGGGAGTCTGTCTTGAGCTCTTACTAAACATTGAGAAAGTTTAACTCAAACAAAGTAAAGTTTCCCAGAGAAAGTGCAGTCTCAAACGATGCAGTGGAGACAGTCAACGTGACATCATCCTGTAGTTTGTGGACCATGGTTTTAAAGGCACAAGTTCTCCTCTCTTCAGTCACCATCTTTGTTTTTTTGCAACCAGAAGGGACATGAGAGGGTTAGGGTTGGGTTGAACAATCTCAGTGAAAAATGCCATGATTAACTTCAGTGAACTGAAAACATATTGTGAACGGGTTGAAGTCTTAGGAAAGAAACACGGAGAGCACCCAGAACAATAACAATGCCATGATATAGAGACCTGTCAATCACAAGGTAGCCGCCCCCTGAAGCATATCTTGTTTCATCTCCAATATAACTCTGAATAGGACTATAATTTATGAAATGAATATAACAAAACAGCGACCATAAACTCGTTAGGAGCATGTTTACTAAGGGAATAAATCAAGTGCAGCTGTGCAAACAGTGATGTTCTCTCTGGGTTTCAGTGATGGAAGTAGAACAGAGGAGGCTTGGCTGTACAAAGTGTATAAGCAGGTTGTTGGAGTTTGATCCTGGAAACCACAGTTAACAAGACATAAAGCTCATATAGAGGTTTTTGTATATTTATTAAATTCACTTAGAGGACTTTTGTTGTTTCCCTATCATTAATAAAGGGCCATGTATTAAACTATGCATACGTTTAAAATGCATAATCTGAAGAGTGAATGTGTTGCCCATCTTTTGCTTCGTTGGTTTGGCTATTTATACTCTAGCCCAGCTGTCTCCAACACGTCGCTCGCGAGCTACCAGTCGCTCGCCGCCCCCTTCAAAGTAGCTCGCCAAATAGTTTACATTTAAACCATAGACTGTATATATAAGACTTAAACACACATTTTCATAATATGCCAATTTCATTTGTCACCTGTACATAAAGTACCGCTCATCTTCTATCTGAAGATATGTTGCTACGATATTTGTTTTCACAAAATATGACACAGAGCGCTGTTATCAACCAGTATTGCTAACAATGGCTAACCCGAGGTAATTGCTAAATCTGTAAACAAGGCGCAGCCATCTTTTCCGACTTTCCGACCTCGAATGTGACGTCACTCCCAGTTCCGACCTCCGACCTCCGATGTAAACGCGGCATTAGCTTGACCATGGCATGAATGCAACAAGAGGCGGAAAACATACTTTTTTCACGAGAATTGGGAAATATACTTTTGTTTCACAAGTGTAAAGGACAAGTGTGTTTGTTTGACCTGTGGAGTAAGCGTGGCGGTCGGTAAAAAATGCAATGTGGAGCGCCATTTCACCACAGTCCACAGAACCTTCTCATGGAGCTTTCCCGCTGGTAGCAATCTACGAAAAGAAAAGATAAAGGACCTGAAAATACAGCTACAACGACAGCAGTCTGTTTTTACCAGACCAGCACAGAAGGCTACTGCTTGTACGGAGGCTTCGTTTAAAGTGGCGCACATCCTGACAAAACGCAAAAAGGCCTTCACTGATGGCAGTGTTGTAAAGGAGGCCATGACCGCGGTGGCTGAAACGTTATTCAAGGACCATAAATGTAAGACCGAAATATTGTCTGCTTTTGCTGATGTACAACTTGGTGCAAATACAATGGCGAGAGAGTCTGCACTGGCTGTGGATGCGGGAAGACATTTGGAAACTGACATTAACAGGTGTAAATGGTTTTCTATTCAGCTGGATGAATCTGTTGACGCGAGCAGTACAGCCCAGCAGGCTGTTTTCATCCGCATGGTTTTTGATGATTTCACTGCGCATGAAGAGTTTTTGACTTTACTTTCATTGAAAACTACAACAAGGGGAGTCGATATTTACAATGCTGTGAAGAACTACTTCACGGAACAGAAGATCCCTATTGAAAAGCTGGTGTCAATAACCACTGACGGAGCACCAGCGATGACACGTCGTCACTCTGGATTTATTGCCCGATGCAAAGCAGACCCGGAGTTTCCGCCATTTCTGGCCTACCATTGCATAATTCACCAACAGGCTTTATGCGCGAAGGTCATGGGATTTGAACATGTCATGGAGCCGGTTGTCAAGATTATCAACTCCATCAGAGCAAAGGCTAAGCAACACAGGACCTTCAAGCAATTCCTGGAGGAATGCACTGTGGCCTATGGAGATCTCCTGCTCCACACTGACATCAGATGGCTCAGTAAGGGTAAAGTACTGCAACGTTTCTTTTCCTTGCTGGGTGAAATCAAGATTTTCTTGGAAGAGAGGGGGGAGGACACCACCTTGTTATCTGATGCAGTGTGGGTCCTTGATCTTGCGTTTTTGACAGATGTAACTGAGAAAATGAATGACTTGAACGTACAGTTGCAAGGTAAAGAGAAAGACTTCTGCAACATGATCAGTGCTGTTAACGCGTTCAGCGCAAAACTGGCCTTTTTCATCCAGCAGTTGAAGGCCAAAAGATTCCAGCATTTCCCCTCTGTCAAAAAGGTTTTGGAAACCCATGCAGGGGTAGCTGATGCTTTGAACACAGAGAAGTACTGTGACCTCTTGATTAAGCTTGGCCAGGAGTTTGCAGACAGGTTCAGAGACTTGAGCCCTGTGTGACATTAATTGCCAACCCATTCATGAATGTGGACATTAGTCAGATTTCTGGGCAGATGGCAGACCTTTTCTGTATCGATCCTGTGGAAATGGAAATGGAACTTTTAAACCTCCAAAACGACATACAGCTGAAATCTCAACAGCATGCTGAACATTTCTGGAGCTTGGTTGAGCCAGAAAACTATAAGAATCTGTGTCAAGCAGCTCTGAAGACAGCTGCTTTGTTTGGGTCTACATACCTCTGTGAATCTTCTTTTTCTGACATGAATGTCATCAAATCTAAGTTCAGAACAACACTGACAGATGAACATTTGAAAGACTCCATAAGAGTGAACCTAAGTGGGTATATTCCAGCATACAGCTCTCTTGTTGGCACCATGCAGTGCCAGGTATCTCACTAACTAAAGGTGCTTGACTGAATATGTAGGCTAGTGAATAAATGACTGAAAGTGTGATGTGGACAAAGTTAAGAAGTTATAATTGTTCAACATCAATAGTAGCCTATGTGATTTCAAAAGTGTGAGTTATGTTTTGACAAAGTGTCAGTGTTTTGTAAATGTTATGCAAAAAATGTGAGTTTAATGTGTTTTATAGTTTGAACAGATAAAGAAATGCATATGCTGATGAGTTCAATTTGGGCTATGTTTTCACACAAAGTGTGAGTATTAGAGGTCAGTGTTTTGCAAATGTTATGCAAAAACTGTGAGTTTATCAGTGATAGCTGAAAAGAAAGAAATGCATAGACATGCATACTGATACATATTTAGTTACATTTCTGTATTTTGAGTGTGAGTATTGGCTGCCAATATTTTGAAAATGTTCATGCAAAAAAAATATGTTGTTGAAAAGAGAAAGACATGTTTTGACGTGCATACTTTGAGTTTAATTTGAGTATTAGTGTTCTTACACAAATAGTGAGTGTTGTATGTACAGTATGTTCTGTATATGCTTGTGCCAAACGAAACCTTATTCAGGGATTTAGATACGTGTGAATAAATGTTACACATGATATAAAACACAAGTAGCTCTCCGTAATTTTTTTTCTTTAGAGGTAGCTCTCAGAGGGGAAAAGGTTGGAGACCCCTGCTCTAGCCACTTTAACTCCAGCGGCCCCTTATACACTTGACCAATTATCATTCAAATACAATACATATCAGCTCAGCAGGTGTTGTTATTTATTGTCTGTGAGAACTGCATTAGCTACATCCAAACTGACATTTACAGATATGGAGGAACTACTTCTTTAGTAAGATTCTCTCCGCTGTTTCTAAGGTCAAGACTGAACCTTGAACCTCTGTTTGGTACGTCTTTACACTCAAGTTTCATTTAGATGCACGGCTCTTTAGCATGCCAGTCAGAGACTAAAAATGTTCTTCTTAAGTCTGGAGTATAAGTAGAAGTCTGTTATCAGTGCCCGAGGTCTGTTGTGAGGTTTTTGCATTCCTATCATCCAGGGCAGAGCGGCTGTGAGGAGTTTGCAGCCCCACTGCCCATATATCCATTTCAGATTCAGTCAGGTGTTGCGGCAGTGACACCTCTAGTTGCTCTTAAAGATTGCAATCAGTGACCTCTGATTTGGGTAACCCAGTTGTCACGCTGTGCTGTCTTGATGTATTGTGAGCCATGGTGGTACCCAAGGCCCTGGAGACGGAGATGGAAAAGCATGAGGAAGGCGATGGGGGGGCAGACTCTGAGGAGCAAAAGATTGGACAGTTTCAGCGGAGTGGACTGTGACTATTTCGCTGAGCCACCATTTCCTCACATAAACCAAACAGTAGTGCTTTTAAAGAGGCAGGTGGAGGCATGTGTGGCTCAAGGTTATATTCCTTTAACCCCACTTTTCAGATGATTAGGATATAATTGATTGCATTTGTGTTAGTATATGCTTTAATAACATCTCTAGCAGTTTGAATTATGTATTATACATTTCATATACTTGTGTTAGGAAGTTAAATAGGTCATAATTCAGTCTCTAATATCTCGTTCTATATTGCTGTGATAACATGTCCTTCAAACGACTGATATCATGTTCAATTTAACTAAACAGAGCTTTAAAGTATGACAACGTAACTCAATGGAACGTATGTGGATGTTAGCAGCTCCTTTTCAACACTGATTTGTAGTTTAAGATCTAGCAATAGCCCCCATCCTTAACTAACTGAAACATGACACAGTATATGTTTTGCATTTGTTACTTCATTACGCAACCGTCGGAAAGCATCGATAAGATGACTCGATTGACACAGAGGGATTTAAGTTCAAGGAGTCGAACATCTATGAAGCGTTCTTCACATTTCATCCCTTATCATGAGCCGAGATCTGCCAGTTGCAGAACAGTTTTGGTTCGTTTTCAGAGCAGTTTCTTGAATCCCACAGTATCTTGTACCACCTGTATTTACAGTGATATGAGTTTATGCTGCTCCTCCTCAATTGGCTGTAGATTCCTTCGGCACAGCGGTGCTCTTCTTGGGTGGTTAGAGAGCAGGAGTTGTTATCTTGCAAATGTTCAAAAACATTCTCCTACACGCTGATAACTTCTCCATTTCATTACACACATATCTGAAAATGCTTTTTAAAACAAATCCTGTAAAGCAAACATTGTTGTTAGCCTTCATGCTTCATCTACAGTGGTAGCATTTCCCTGCAGATAGGTGCTATTGTTCCCAGGGGAATGACATTATGTTGTGGTTTGCATGCTGTGTTCTGTCTTTCCAGGGTGATTTAAGGGCTATATGTCTACGTCAAGGGAAAAACAAAGCAAAGATAAAGCACTTCAAATGTAGCTGTGGGATTACACATTATATCAGAAGTATCTGGATTGACCTAGATGACTTATACTAATACTGTAATTAAACTTCCCTTAAATGAAAGATGCTGCCCTCTGTAAGTTGACTTTGGATTTAACAAAGTCAACCTTTGGGTTTTCACCAGTCATGGGACATGTCTTTAACTTGTATCAGTGATTTTTAAAAGAGTGCTTCTCTGATCTAGCATTGCAGTGCTATAACGTTGTCAGACTCATGATGCACAGCTTGACCAAAAAAGGTCGACGCGGCAGAATGAAGAAAATTGTCTTTTTTATTCCACACACACACACACACACACACACACACACACACACACACACACACACACACACACACACACACACACACACACACACACACACACACACACACACACACACACACAGATCTCTTCTTGACCTGTAAACACACATCGGAGGAGACCCCCTTTATGATAAATTGCTTGTCCGTCAACAAGCTGTTTTAAAGACCTTTTCATGCTAAATCAAGGACGTCCAGAGATTTTAATAACAACATTTCATAATGATATGCACTTAACTCAGAACACAAACTAAATTATGCCTTTGAGTAACTTCTAGAGGGTGAAAAACAGAGTAAAGCCCGATTTAGTTCAATTTTAGTTCAATTAATCAAGTATATCAATGAAAGTGAGTGCGGGTTGGTACTTATTGGCTTTGCATTTATATAACAGAGTTCTTTACTTACAGCCTGCCGCTGCTGTATTGCTATTTTGACAAATGGCTTGAATCATATGGTTTGCCAACAATCTACACAGCGCATGAAAGTCCTTTCACTCTGACTTGTATTTCTTTCCAGGTTGGGACTTGACCTCCACATCAAGTGAGCAGTTCAAGGCAATTAATAAGAGGCAATTGTTTTGCACAGTGCAGCCTGGCCCTCCGTGGGCCACATGGAGACTGTGTGACCACAGACATTTTCCACAAGCAAGGTCACTGAGCAGTCAAAGGCAAACAACAAGTCTGTGTCCTTCATGTGATATAACCAGTAAAAAAAAAAAAAAAACACAGCATACGCTTTGACTTAAAGCCCAAATGTTTTCAAACCATGAAGACCATGGTGAAATATTGAATGTACAAGCTCCTAAGTAATTGAAGACATTTCATAACCAAACAAAACTACTAAATTCAGGTTTCAGCTCCTTTCTACTGAACCTTTCGCCCCTGGAAAATGTCATTTAATTACATGAATAATGTTATAATGTTGACAAAAGCAGCATTATACTCAAGTGTTCCAGTGGGAGTCTTACAGTTGATGGTTCTATTACAACACTGTTACTTCGTCTCGAATGCTGTTTACGCAGCTTGTAATTGGATGTTGCATATAACGGCCGAGTTGTCATTAGTATGTATTACAAAAGGAGCGGATGATTGAAAAGAAAATTCTAAGATTGCCCTTGGGAAAAGGAAAGATTGGGTCATATTTGGTAATCAAGCTACCGTAATTCAAAACACACAAACTGGAGACTGTCTATGGCTGAGTGAAAATCCACCTCACGTCTTTATAGCCAATAGTGAAAAATACAACTACACACAGTCAAAAATACAACTTCAGCATTCAGCCATTTCTCTTCAGGTATTAGGCCTTTTGTTAAAGCAACTTGTAAGATGTGAATGTGTATGAAACCTAGCACAAAATGATCTTTCTCAGCTCCTGCAAAAATCACACTTGTCCTTCATCTGGGCTAAATCTGTGTGCAAGGAGACAGACGACGTGTTGTGGCACGCAAGAGAATGACTCGTATAGTAAACTACAGTCCAGCTTCTGCTTCTTAAAATAACAAACATGCAAAACCATCCATTGCATGAGAAATGTATTTTTTAAGTATTTTAGTCGTGGTAGGACGCGAGTTTGATAGATGTGTGGAGCCTGCCATGATGTTCCATTGTTAATGTCTGTTAAAAAAAGCAGATGATTTGAGAGAGTTAATTTGAGGTCTAAATCTTGGCACCTCGACAGACTGACACTCAATCAACAGTACGATTGCAGCCCTAGCTTGTCAAAAAGTATCCTTGATAAAAATCAACTGACACTGTTTTTCTAAAGTGATTAGTCTTAAATAGAATAAGGAGGCAGGTGATAGCTCGATAGCTTACTTACTTTTTCCCTAAAGGCCTGTTTGCACTAAGGACTTTTTTGGTTTAGTTAAACCTGAGTGAAATGATTTAAGCCACTGTTTAATTAATGCTGCAACTCCCCTGTGTGGACATGTGCTGTTCGGATGCAGGGGGGGCGGGGGACGGTATGTAAGCGCATGTGTGTATGAGTGTGTAAGCAGGTTTGTGTGTGTGTGTGTGTGTGTGTGTGTGTGTGTGCCACTGACCTTCATCTCCCCTGGTTATGCCAGCAGCCATTTATCTTTTATTCATTCTGCCATTTGTGACCAAGGCAGCTTCTCTGGCAGTGACGCTTGTCAAAACAGACCCTGTCCCATGATATGCTGCATGCTGCAGTGTGAACGGCCTGCACTCTAACAGCTGATGCAATTCACACAGCTATGATTTAGACTTGTTGATGCCATTCCTAAGATTTCACCAGACACTCTTGCAGTCAAAATATAATTTGTGATTTAGTAGATCCTCCTATTATTGGTTTCCTGCAGTGACTCACCAGTCACCGCTGTTGTTGTTCACACTCTGCTGGTTTCATGAAGCTTCAGACTGAGCATGCAGCTCCAACACCTGTCAACAACTCAGTATGTGTCCCGCTGACAGTTGTACCTCCAAAAACAAACGGAAGAATCCTTCTGGGCTCCTTGCTTATGCTTAATTCTTTCCACCTGGCTATGTGAGCTTTAAATGAATCAGTTTAGCAAGTTAGAAAACAAAGCATAACAAGATGTGATTTTCATTCACGGCATCATTTCAACATTCTAAAAACAACTTATTTTATAAACACAATATAGGCTGTTAGTAAGTAAGCTGTTGGGCCACCATAAGCCCCCAGACCAGCTTCAATGCTCCTTGGCTTTACTATATGTCAGGGTGTACAAACTGCAGCCCGTTGTCCATTTTGATGGAATGTAACATGGCCGACACATGAAACTTGTGCTGGTTTTGTGTTGTACTTGTTAAGTATATATGTACTAATATATTACACAGTATTCATGTGTTGATAATTGTAGTTTTTCAAATAAACTCAGTCCATCTTAGTTGATAAAAAAAAGCCCAATAACTTATAGTAAGCTTGAAATATATCCTTCCTATTTCCCCTCATTATAAGCAATCTTACGCTTCTGATTTCACTGAGCTGCCAACAAAATAAATAAACACTATAGAGAGCTGTGATGTAGACTGCTTAGTTTCTTAAAGCATATTCAATTATCAAGAATCATTTAACTAAAGTAAATTGATATTGCAAACTTACAACTTTACCTATCAGGCAATATTCCTCACCTCTCGTGATTGTATATGTTTCTGTATGTGGTTTGGACACCCCTGCTATACGTACTCCTTTGAATTAGCACTTTGTTTTCCCAAATATATTCCCTGGAATTCCACTGGATTTAAAGCTGGTGACTGCAAAAGGCCAAATGATTCACATCGTTTTCTCAATCATCAAACCATTCAGCGAGACCTCACGTTTCAAGGCATTTACGTTCATCGTGATGGAACTCTTTTGCTCAGGTTTTTTACTTGGTATTTCACCCAACTGTAACTTAAAGCGTTTGGCACTATTTCTGCAAACGTCCTCTTCAAAATTGCGATTGACCTTGCAGAACAAAGAAAGCTAGCTTAAATCATGTTTAATATACAGTAACAGACATGTGTGGTAGCATATGAAAATATCTTCAGATTCAAAGAAAGGCTCATAGTTGCTGTATCTCACACCTTTTTTGGCCACAATACTAAATATTTCAATACCAGTGAATGAAGTTTTTACACCTTAGGACTTCACAAGGTCACACAGAATTGAAATGAAAATGGCTGGAAATAGCTTCTGTGGAACCCAATTGATTTTACTGACACAATGATAGGAGAACTTCTCTCAGCCTCTTAAACCCCAATGATGGTTCCCACCAAGAGTAAATCTCATTCAAACACACGCTGATTGCTCAAGTTGTTTCACTGAAGGAATACGGAAAGACATGTTTAAGGGAAGAATGAGGTCCTACCCGGCAGATAATGACGTGATTCGTCTCTTGGGTTATTCTGATTCTGTCTTGCTAGTCATCAGCTCTCAGCCGGCTCCTAGTTTTACTTTGTGAGGATCTCATTGCCGCTCTAACTAAACCCCCCTCCCTTGATCACCCCACAAACAAGTTAATTAGTCTCGCAGAAGACTCCATACGGCAGCTATTATTTCATATTTTTCCCTGAGTAGGTACGTAGGATGCAGCAGTAATGTCACCTCCCTCCTCTGGGATCTGAAAAGCATCTCGGTGAACAACAAAGCTTTTCTTGTGGGTTGGTTGACATCAGCTAATATAACCGTTATTATAGGAGAAACACTTCCAGATCTAACGATGCAAACTTGATGTGACATGTGTCAACCTGTGGTTCTAGTCATTATTTTCTCTTCTCGTCGACTCTACCCTGCTGAACCTTTCATGTAGTTGACTTATTTTATCTGCAGCCTTTGATGGCGGATTGTAAATACGAGGCCATCATGTTTTCTGTTGCTGTCAGGGTTAGCTCTTGACACCCGCTGATGGATTTGTTCATCAGTTTCTTTGTGGTGCGGCTCTCTTAGTTTTTAGGCAGAGAAAGGCTGCACGACTGTCACTGTTTGTGCTCCCCTCAGGAAAATAATCCTTAGCATTTGTCATACAATCATAGACAGGCTCAGATTTGAGCTTTTGCTGAATACACACAGCAGCTTATTGTTGAGTAATATACGTCTTGAGGGGGATTCTGGTTTTCAAAGTTACTAATTGGATGACATTTGAAACATTGCATCCAATCTTAGAAATCACAAGTTCAATGCTTTTTCAACACCTGGGAGTTATTTAAGTATTTATAATATATCTATTTGTATATATCCTGCTAACATACACACACTTTTAATTATACAAACAACAGATATAACAGTTCTTGTTTTAAAGGGATATTGTAAATACTTTCTCCCTCTCTTATTCTGCCTCCCTCTTTGTCTTTCCCAGATGATAACTGCAGACTGAGTGAATACCGTCGACTGAAAACCAAGGTCCTGGATCTGCATGACAAACGATACATGGCGTCTAACATCCACGGGGCCCACAAGGACAACATGGCTGCCAGGAAGCACCTGGTTGATCTGATGTTCAAACGCTTTGATGCAGATAACAATGGTCAAATAGATGCCAGCGAGCTCTCACAGGTAAGGCCATCAAACAAAAGAAGAGCTTAAAGCTTGGGAAGGTAGAAACCAGCAAGATAAAGCTAGTTCTTCTCTTTCTCCAGCCCCAAAACAGCCAACTCTATTGCAAAGAAAAGAGCTGCAAAAGTTGACATGAGTCACCAAATTGGAAACACTGGGAACTTGCCCGTGAATTATTATTGCCAACTTAAACAGCTTTTAATAATAATAATAATAATAATAATAACAATAATACATTGTATTTCTGTAGCACACTTTGTTATCTCAAATAAAAGTTATCTAAGGATCATATCTAATAAAATGCATATAAGGAAATCAACTAGTGAGCTGAGTTTTAAAAAGATAAAAGAAAAAGGTTAAGAGCATAACAGGTTTGAATATAAAATAAAATACAGCCAGTGAAGCGAGGTGAGAAACAGGTGGGTCTTGAGGCTGGAAGGACCGAGAGGGATGCAGAGGTCCTTAAGTTTTCTGGGAGCTGATTCCACAGACGACGACCGAGGGAGGAGAAAGCACGGTCTCCCATGCTGGCCAGTTTGGTCCGGGGAACAGCTAAGAGATTGGTGCTGTATGACCTGAGGGTGCGTGATGTTTAGTAAGCAGGTACTGTAGGTAGGTGGGGACTGCGTGGTCAGTGGCTTTGTAAACCATTTTAGTTACATGATTGGATATAAAGAGTATTTTATTTTTCTAAATTACATTAACCACTTAAGCTTTAACACACAGTACATATGTGTTTTCAAAAAAGCTGATCTTGTGAGATTTCGAAATGGATCATTTATTCACAGGAGACCTTTTAATTAGATTTTGTCCCCCAAAAATAAGCCTTTTAAGAAAGATGTTACTCCAAATAACTTTTCAAGACACAGCACAGTACCTTTATAGTCTGTCAGAACCACATTTCATATTCATCCAAATGGAGAACACAACATAACAAAACATCTGTGCTCAGGTGTTTAACCAGCCGCTTTGATGCCTGCCATAATTGTCCTCTTACCCTTCCCTCTGGTAGCCGCTCTAGGTGAATCTTTTGAAAAGCAATGTGGGTTAAAGGAGCCTCGTGCTCACGGGGGGCTGCAGCCTTTGACCAGCGCTGCCAAGAGGGACGGTTAGAAAGAGTCTTTTGTGGCTGCCACGAGGAAGGAAGAGTCTCTGCATAACAAATAACATCTCCCAGTACCTGAGGACTGACTTAATGCAGAAAGTATTTAAATATCTTGAAAGGATAAGCAACCTGCGGTGGTTTTCAGAAACATGAAACCAGTTCCTGTTCTGAGGTCATGTTCCTGCTGATCCAGTAGGATATCCCATCTGCACGGAGGTCACCTTGCTTAGCTTTGTCAGTGCCCTCATCCTGCTCAACAGGGAAGGTCTCCTTGGATTCATCTGAATATATTTCAGTATTTTAGGTTCAAAGAATCTAAATAGCACTTCAAAAGTAGTGATATTTTTGTCATATTATTAACATATTTTTACATGTTTTTACATTTACTTTGTGCCCCGTGCCTGCACAAGAGAAACCAATGTTTAGTGAGTGGAATGCAAAGTCAACAAATCATGATTTGCTGAGTTTTATGGAATAATATTATCAATATGTCCTGAATGTGAATTTGAATATGCCCTTAAAAGCTTTGGGATATTACACTCATTCTCCTCCATGCCAAGCGGTATCACTCTCCCGAGGTGTTTGAAAGACACGAGCTACTCAGTAATACTAAACATCCAGATGGAGAATCTCATTTCTGGGGGTTCCTCAAGGGCTGCTTTAAGCCCTCATCCCCTTTTTTATCCACAACACATATGGGAATGTTGGCAGATTTCATACAATTCAGATCTACAAAAATGCTCAGAGGGAGGAAGAGAAGTGAGCGTTTTCCAACATTTAAATATCAGTGGATTGCAGGTGGCCCTTTTTAGGATTTCCAACTGAATCCAAAGTTTGTTGCATGAATACATGCATGGCCCTCTCAGACTTTGAGGTGAACATATCTCTTTGGGAATGCTGGGTTAGAAACTTTTTCCTTATGTTCCTAGTTTTTAAATCAAGATTATGGATAAAAGCTTTTTGGCCCTCTGTCGTTCTACAACCAACACCCACGGCTTGTTTACAGCTAAAATAATATAGCCCAAAAATGGTTGGAGAAATTGAGCTGCTGCTTGCGTTCCCCTCACATCAACATCATACATTATACATTATTAATTAGTGCATGATAAGTATCCAAGCAAAATAGCTTCATCAATCTGTTACAAGTTGGTAATGAACAAAGGCGTTAGATAATGCCTCCACATAAGGGCGCCTGAATTTAATTATGGAATGGGTGTTTAATGAGTTTTTATGTTGGTGTATTAAAAATGTAATGTAATTTCAAAGTAATGAATTGCTCAGGCCATGCAGTTTTCTTTACTCTCCAAAGGATGAGAGTTTTACAGATCATACATATGTATAAAGATTCAACCTGCCTAGTAATGCAGAGTTTTGCCTTATTGACAAAAGTTGAATGCAAAAGAAGAAAAGGGATTTATGCAAATTAAATGTTGTTGTGGACAAACCCTAAGAAAATAACCATGGGAAGAAAGGCACACGCTTATCACCAGTGCAAAGAATCAAACCATGGCTGCTGACCCCGCTGCCCTGAAGCACCCTTTATAATTGGAGACTTTTTTCTCACATTTGAAATTCTGGCATGTAAATGTCTCACCCTGGCTTACTTGACTTGCTAGAGTGTGCACATGAAGGTGCACAGGGAGCAATTGTCTCTGCCCTTTGAGTCTTGGGTGCCCGTTTTAAAATGGCAAGTCAAAACGTATTCCTTCTTCTTTCAGTGCATAAAGAAGTGTTGCCTGAAAGTATAACTCTGAGCGACTGAGGTAGGATAACTCTCCATCCTAACTGTGTCTAAGATCAAGGAGGATAAAGACCTCGCTGATATTACACACACGTTTGATTTGACTATTTTAAAAGTATTTACGTTTTTCAACTTTCCCATTAAACAAACTTAAAATAAAAAGACTACATACTTTGAACACAAATGTCTCGTTTTGTCCATAAGAGTATTATCTGCACATACATACGTGTCTTGATAAACATTAGTATTTTAATTCTCAAAGGAGTTTTAGGACAGGTAACCCATGTGCACACTTCACACCTGACCAGAGCAATAACAGGGGTAATTATGGTCCTTGTCTAGACCAAAAACCAATATAATGAATGCACAAATATTTGAAAATACTGTTTACATGACCCCCAGGCGAGGTTTGCAATACAACGTCCTTCAACGTGCTCTTAACCATGCGTGGGATTTTGGAGAATTCATGCAGAGGTTTGACACAGACTACATTTTCCCCTGTAAAATGGGAGGCATTGGCAAAAGCAGAAATAGACATGCCTTTAAAATGTTGCTGAATTGTTAAGTGCATTAACTTAAAGGTTGAATATAGTTATAATTCTAAGCTTAGTAACAATGCATGTTCAGAATCAAATGGTTTTATATAGAAATAATCCTGTTAGTAAGAGACAACAGCATTCAGATATGATCTTGCTGTCAGGAACGACCTGAGAACCTAAATGGAACACACGGGAGACCAGGGAAAGTTGGTAACCAGCTTTATTTATAGTAGATGGTACTGAACAGTTCCGGCACAAGACTAACCAGCAGGGGGTAGGCAAAGGGTAGGTCGGTACAAGCAAGGGTTCCAGGAGTAGGCAAGACGAGAGACGCAGGTACAGGCAGGGTCGGGAAACGGGCGAAGCAGGCTGGTCAGGGACAGGCAGGGTTGAAACAGGGATCTGGTAAGAAACACAGGAAAGACTTGCATAATGCAAAGTACGATCTGGCACTGAGGTGACAGTGAAGGGAGCCTACTGGTGGAGCTGATGGGTGCAACAGAGTGTGAGAGAGAAACAAGGTGTGGCTACCAGGTGACTAAGGTGACTGAGAAATACTAATGCAGAAAATAGGTGAGTGAGGAAGCAGACTGTGACACTTGCCAGCAGACTTGAAAGCATAGTGACCGTTACTGTGTTTTTGAAATGATATACACCAACTTGTGGCTATGCTACATATCTCAAATAAATCCTGTGTTTCACTGAAATGAGTATACAACGTTATGAAGCAGTATTAATCTATGTGTTAGACATGTGTTGTATTCAACTAACCAGCCAATGCTCCATTGGCTTTGCAAATGAAGCTTAGTTTTGCATTTTCAATAAACAATGCAGCTGTTTATGACTTCAATGATGTATATCCGTTTTATTCCGCTCAAGGGGGCTGATGAAAGGTGGGAAATATGTCCTTGCTACTCCTGCTATGGTTGAGTATTCACTTACCACAGAAATAAAGTTAATGCAAATATCTGCAGTTTACACAATTCATCAAAAGTTTGTGTGTTGGGACTAATGTCATGTCAGGAAACATTTAAGAAATGGAGTTTAGGCATCACAGCATGCAACTCTTACACCACTTACAAATCTCTCAAAGGCCACCTACAATATTTTAAGTCAAAACGAGGACTCGGGAGTAAAGCATATTTTAGAGTCCCTTAGGAATCTGCACAGGATTTTAAGTGATACTTACCTCATGCTCAATTTTGAATGAGCTGTATATTATCAAATACTTCAAGACAGCTATTGGAAAAACAACCTTTTGCTGATGAGATCAAATCATTAATGTACGAGAGAAACAAGTCAGCAGGTGTTTTATTATGTTCAACACAGTCATTTGTGAGGATACACCGAGGATATGCCATTACAGGTGACCCCTACATTTCGGTCATTCCTCTGGGAAGGGAAGTGCAGTGATCCGATGGACGACGCATGATGTATAAAGCCGTCCGTAGTGATCAGCACTTTGACAGCTGATCTCGTATGATGGATGTTTCACTGCCAGGGCCATGCGAAGGGGGATAAGTGGGACCAAGCTTTAGCAAGATGATGATAACATCTGCACAAGGTCTGGGGCCCATTCTCCGTCTTTTTTGACAACACTTCAGTTTGGCAAATACTGTTTTGTTTGATCAACTTTGATATCAAACACGATTAGCTTGGGCACCTAACGCTGACTTATACCGAGTGTGATCCAACATTTTCAAATAAACAATAGATTTAAAGAATAGAGTTCACTAACTTTAAGGGCTTTTCTAAAGTGCAACTTATTCTTGTATTAAGTGTTTACTTTTTTGCATATTTTCATTTAGTGCTACTTCATGTTTTTACTCTTATACACTTCAGAGGATAATGTTTTACCTTTTAATTGTATTTAAAGAAGAAAGAAACAATCAGGTTTCAGAGATTCAATGCAAACATTAGAAAAGTGTTTCAGTGGAATCATTGTAATCTAGTTCTAAACATTAAGGCATTGCTTGGTTTATATTTTCTGGTACTTGACGAGTGGTTACCAAAGTTGGCACCGAATTAAACAGGCCATAATCTTGCCTTCACATTAATCATGTCCCTAAATATAGATATAAAAACTTGAATGCTTTTTGTTAGATAATACACTGCAATCAGATATTAATGCAGGAACCAAATGAAATATGTTGGGAACATGTTACTGATGACGTTCAATCATTTTTCCAGGGTTGATTTAAAAAAGTAGCAACTATTTTTCAAGCACAACTCAAAGTGCTGCCCACAGTCTTTAACACAACATCAATTCTTTCCCCTCCAAGGTTATCAAGCAAGAAGGTCTGTCCAAGGATGTCTCCGAGTGCACATTGTTCGATCTGCTCAAGTACAACGACGTCAATGACGACGAGCACCTGACAAAAGAGGAGTTTTATACGGCTTTGGGTAAGTGTGAAGTTCTGTTGTTAAAAGTTTTATACTTTTAGAAAAAAAAGCCATTCCAAGTTTGTGAACTCTCGCCCGGACCGCAACCCAGGACAATTGAGGTTAAGGCAGCATATTGTTGTGCCCACATTTAACACAGAATCACAACACATGTGAAAACGGAAACAGAACTTTGGTATGTTGATCACGTGTTAAAGATCATTCTTCTTAATCAGCTTATCCTATAAGCATTGTGACAAATGTTTCAGAAAAGGTTCAGCTGATGACATTACCTACGATTGCATTAATCCTTCTCTTCCTGTTTCCTTGCTTTGAATAGCATGCAGTCTCACTCACTTATCTTAAAATGAGCAAATGCTATGGGCCCCATAAAAGGAAAAAAAAAAGGTTATCTAAGTAAGCTGGGATTGTGTTTTACTCTGTTAATCAGTCTGTTGCTCTACCTTGGGAACGCGGGTCATTACACTGTTACAATGTTGATAATGTTGGAATAGTGTCGGATATCTGGCCAAAGGATTACTTCACATTGATGCCAACTGTATTGTCTTCAAATGTTTGGTTCTCTTGTGAGGATGAATAAAGGCGTTCGACATGGAGTTAATGCCAGAGTAAACAGGTCATGACTAATGGGAAACAGAAGATCAAACCAAACCCCTCATCATTCTAATATGACAGGTACTCTACCACGTCCGAGACCAACATATGTGCACCAGCTTTTGCCTTTTGTCTCCTCCTCGTTTTCATTTTCACCGTTCCTCTCTGTCTGGCATTTTCCATCAGCTCAATATCCTCTGACAGGATATCCTCTGACATTTGGCTGGCTTGACACATTTAGCAGGAGGAGAGAATTCATAATCAACCTTCATCTCATCAGCCTTTTGTGTAAAAGCATTCCTCACAGCAGACAAAATCACCAGAGCAAAGTGAAGGAGTCTCATCTTGGCTGCTTTCTCCACATCATACGTGAATGTGTGGGTGCAAACCCCTTCTGGCAAATCATGGAAATTCATCAACCCAAGCCAATCTGGAGAGAGAGAGAAAGCTGCATATCCTTGAAGAGTTGAGTTCCTCTAACTTCCAACTACTTCTTCCTCAGTTTTCAGATCTTTTAAGCAAGCTTCCAGCTCAACTCCTCACGAGGAAATGGGATATTTAATGTTAGTAAATCCTCCTCTGTGGTGGAGTTTCTTTTAACTTGTCTTACTGTGCTCTTTAACTTCTTCTTTCCATTTCCGTAAAGTACTTTTTTAATATGTAGCAGGTTCAATCAAGCAAGAGTGTGCTCAGGATTATGTTTGGTGTTTTTGCCAACTTGACTCAAGAATTTCATGCAAACTGATCTAACCTTTAAAGGCATTTCAGCTCTATTCACCCACTAACACATTTATTTGAGAATGTTACATTCCTGGAGGTCATTGTAGTTCTCAGTTGGTGTCTTCACTTTATTCATTATTAAACTTGCTTTACTCTGCTCTGGTGCTTCCAAGATGGGCCCCTGGTATGCCTGTGAGGCAACTGAGAAAGAAAGGCTGATAAAAAGGTCAGAAATACACCTTCTTTAAACAACTCTATTGAACATTTATTTCACCTGATTTTAAAAGAACTCTGCTGATCAAACTAATAAGATACAGTTGAGGGACAAATAATCTGAGGCCTTTAAAAACCACAGGCAGCTGGATTTGTCAAAATGTGTTGACTGAAAAAGTGAATGTGGGAACGTTTCAGACCCTAGTGTTGATTTTCAGTGGATTCAGCATTATTAGCAGCTCTTTTAAATCATGGGGAGATATTTATTCCATTTGTATTCCATATAACCCCAATTTCCTGGGTTCAATTCAGTTTTGTCCATGAAGGTACACACCATAAACTATAGTCCTTACTTTTAAGCATCTACTCAAATGCTCACCAACATGGGATTTGAACACCTCTGAATTAGGTACACTGCCCTGATGCTCATTACCATCAATCTTCATCTAACAGATTCCCACCAAGAAATATGTGCTAATTAGGGAAGCATTACTTTTATAATTATAATTATGCTTATTAATATGTTAATCATGATGTTATTGAGTTGACTAAAACAGGCTAGTAAATTAGATTCACTGAGCGTGGCCGATCTTTTTTTATTACTGTTCTTCCACACACAGGTATTATCGAGTCACACAGCTTCAATGCTGACTCGAGCCTTAGCCTTGAACATGCAATTTCATAATCGTGGATTCACTTTGCATTTTAAGCAATAGTTTCAGTGCCTGTCGCCTGAATGCTCGCAAAGTCATGGTTTTTTCCCTTCATTGCCGGCATAATCTGTGAGTGGCAGCTATAAAAATCCTTTGCAGATACCTTAAGTGCCATTGTAAAATGGGCAGCGTCATAAAGTCCATCAGCTGATCCAGTGTGTCCAGAATTACGGTGATGCTCGGAAACAAACGGCAGTAAATACAGAGTTACTCCCCATGAAAACGGCACCTGTCCGACTACTCTGCGAATAAGGACCCTTCGCACACCTTTGTGGAATATTCAAAGCGTGGCAGCGTTGTTTGTCAGGACTGAAGATAAGACTTTAATGTCCATGCATTATTCATTCCTCCTTTGCATAGACTAGCAGGGGGTTGAGAATCAATTTGCTTCAGCTAGCAGTGAGGCAACTGTCTGGCAGAAGTGATGTCTTTTAATTAGATGATGTTACAGATATGAATGATGTCTGCCACGCTACTGATAGTCAGCCCCTTGTCATCGTTGAATAATTTGTTGATTGATGGCCCAGTGTATCATGGGTAAACAGATAAGAAGTCATCTATCATAAAGTGTCATTAACGTTTGGTCGTAGAGCGTCACGGTGCATCGGGGCATTGACTGTCAGACATTTACTTGCAGTACACGGAAATTACATGAGAAAATTACAGTAGAGCAGTGACCTTGAACATACTTTACTCCGAGTTTATGAAAATAAATGTATAATGTAGTACACAACATAAAGCAATTATGTTTGAGTGAGTTTGGGTATATACATCACAGTAGTAGAAGTATTGTGCCTCAGTTTTGTGGGAATAGCTGCAATATTTTATTCAGTATTTCGATAGGTTAGTATGGAAATAGCAATTACTCTGTGATGTATGTGAGTGAAAAAGCCATCATTGCTGTGCCTCTCGTATGCAGTAATCTGCATTCATTCTGCATCTATCTGTTATCCTACATGTCAAAACAGAAGCAAACATTTCTTGTATATCTATGAACAAGACCCACACACCACCTCACTTTGAATGTTGTACATATAATTGCCTTTATTCCACTCCGTTGATGTCAGAAAGCTAACGTAGAATGTAGGAGAACATTATACAGGTGCATGTATAAAAAACACACACATTTTGCACGTGTTCCTTTCCCTGGTTTGCTCTGCAGCTGTGCACACTGCCAAAACAAGATAGTTGAAACCACTCTGTGCAGTGAGTGCTTGGAGGGAGGTCTGCCATCTGCAGCAGAGCAGTCAACATCTGTGAGCACCGCAACATAAATGTATGTAAAGGTCACGTTCACAGTTTGCCACAAGTCATATCTCAACCGGACTGTAAAGAGAGAGCCTGCAACATTGTACTCTTGATGTTTGAGTTGCCAGTGAGTGTAAGACAGGATATTAGTTAAGCTAAGGCTCAGATGCACTCAGACAGAGAGTTTAAAAGCTGCTTCGCAAGATGCAGACTGTGACCGCTACCTTGTGCCAATGTCCTTTAAAGCCCTTTGAAGTTGGCTGGACAATCACGCTGTGCACCACACAGTTTAAATGTTATTCGTTTGGGTACACCTACTTAATGCATTTTCTAAGCCTCTAGACATGCCACTTTAAAGACAACAAAGAAAATGAATGTGCAAGTGTTTGGAGAGTATCCTCTGACTGAATGCTCCCTCGGGCCAGCTGGTTGGCTTGAATCTCATCCCCTGCAACACATCTTCTAGGGCCAAGTCAGCTCAGTGCATCTTGCTTTTTAACACATGAAAACACCTCATCCAAAGACCATAGATTTAAACACTTCTTCTTGATGTACTACTTTTTTATGACTTAAGTACTTGCTTGTCTGTCAGCTTTGTAAAGCTTATTTATTTCCGCTGATTCACCGTAACGACCTTAACTGTCCCATCAAGTAGAGCGGTAATGTATCATGTATACATATATCACCCTTGCTTGTTGTTTTTCGGGTGCTACGATATTGATCTGAACCCTGACACCCCCTGACAGAACACACAGCTGGGAGATGCAACGGTTTGATTTCTGCTGAGGCTAGAAGCCTTGGTGAGCCAGTTAGATTCCTTTGGGGCTACTTTGAAAACTTAGAAGGACTGAAATGTGATCCATCATATTGTAATGTTGAAGTGGTGAGTTCAAGGTTTGGATTGCCCGGGTTTTTTTAAGGACGACAACATTGTAGTTACAGTTTGATACGATGTGATTCTTCATGTACATCGTTCATGCTCAACCTATGGGTGTAACAGTGCACAGAAGTCACAGTTTAGGTGACGGAGTCACAGTTCTGATCCCCTGTTGCATTAGGATACGTTTATTTTTCATTTATTTTGTGCAGAGGAGTGGTGCTAGTGTCGTGGATCCGAAACCTTATACACTCACAACATTAATCAATAGAAACACATTAAGACACGGACACATAAATGGATATGCATAATAATGTGAAAACACCACGTTGCTCCAAGCAGTCAAACGCGCAGTGTCTCCCAATGGATCGAAGAATCGTACAGGTTGTATAGGGAGACTTCCCGCCTTGAACGCACACACATTCCAATCTACATATGTTAGCCTGCCCAGTGAACATGCTACAGATGTGTAGGTTACTGTCTCTTGACCTTTTATGGCACCAGCCTTACTCCCAGGATATACAATGTCAAAGATGTTGAGATATTGCACACATGGCGTATACATTGAGGCCTCTTGCTTCAAAATTTCTAAATAACCTTGGTCCTTATATAATTCAATACATTGAATTGAACTGAGATTGCATTTTTGGCCTCATTGGTATGCTGTTGGTACATATACCTTAACACCCTTGTTATCCACAAGCATTCATATTCAATGTACTGTACCTACAAAACTCAATCCTTTTTTTGAAAGCCATTTCCTTCACTGTAGCAACAAACGTTTGTCCGAGTTACCTCAGGATATGTTTTTAACAAAGGAGGAATTTACAGTATACCAAACATAGCGTTAGGGTTGGGTTTCATTTTGACTTTCAGATTGACTAAACAGCCTCACCACAATGTCCATTTTGTGGTATCTCAAGTCTCAAGTTAATGTAACATAACACATATTGTGGGGTGATCCTTTTCTCGACCGGGTCTCTCGGACCAGAATGTTAATGCTTTGTGTTCAAAGTCATAAGAGGGTCCAGTTCATGGCTAAAGGAAACTTAGCATTATTGATTACCATTCTGACTTGGCAATATGTGGAATGTACTGTATTAATTGCTGCTGAACAGTTTTGATTTTCTTCTTATGCATTTTGGTCTATTTTTTTTGGTCTATCTTCCTTGTGATGTGTTTTGTTTTAGTGGAAGGCGGCTCCATTCTTGTGTTTTTTGATCCTTATTCTTGCAAAGAAAAGTTGGCCATGCTTGAAATGTGGTTGACTTACACTCCCTATTTCAGTGATTCATATATTTAGTCATCCAAACCAAACGTCGGGCCTCCTAAAGAAAAAGGCTTCATCTTTTAAGTCAAATTGGCTGTTATTCAGCATCCATAGCACAGCAACAATTACTGGATACTCCGGCTTTTACTCGTCTAAACCCCTGCTGAGTATTCCATTCACAGGCCGCGAGAAGTGGTATTAAAATTGTTTCATAATTCATGGTTCATTTTCCAGCGTGGGACTTTTCTATCTCCAAAATGTATTAGAGAGATTTGAATAAGTTGAATCCCTTTTTTCTTTAATTCCAAGTAATCCTCAACTGAAGTACATGCACACATTTCCTCAACAATTCTCAAGGGAGGATTGTTCTTTCCTCTCGAACTTTCTGACAAAGTGAAGTCTTCGTGTAGCTTGAACAACGATGCATTTACGCACGCACACAGATGGTTGTAGTGGAATAACAGCAATTATTCCATATCTATTATTTAAGACGGATAAGTCTTATTGAGTTCTAAGCTGTTCATTTGTTTTGGATAAATGTAATTCAGCACGGTGCAGTTAACTTGAAATAAAATGATGGTTGAAATAATGGATTCTAACTGGTTATCTTTGTTCGGATGGCTGTGAATATTACACTCAATACTTTAAAGCCATTTAATACCGGAAACACATTATTACAAATGAATGATCGCGCAGAATATCTGGCAAACTAGACACTTGTTGTTGTCTTTGTCAGTTAATTGTATACTGTACAATGTCATTGTTGTGGTTTGAGTGTAGAGAGCCCTTAAACCCGACAAAAACAAAAAGGAAATATATATTTAAACTTTAACTCCCCTCTGCATTGGCAACAATCTTAATAGTAACTGATCACATATGTCCCTTTAAGGGGTAGCAATAGCAGTAGGATTTAGGCGTTTCATCTGAAATATAGACGCAGCAAATGATGAAAATGTAGCTGCCAAAATTAGCAATGGTTTTGACAGAAGAATTCATCCAAAAAAAAGGTCAATCCACTGCTGCAGCCTTACAACAAATCCACGTCTTCTTCCCAGAGACATACAGCTCAACCTCCTGCATTTTTAAAAGCTCTGAGTCTATGTTTTTCTGCTGGCATGCTTCGGGAAATGTATTCTCTATTGGTAGCTGAAGGAATCGCACAAATCCCAATTCCACTTTATGTTTTTTGAATTTAATAACCACATCAATAGTGAATCCCAGCGGTGGCTCCGATTGAAATACAAAGTCAAGGTGAAAAATCCCATCTGAAGGAGTTCACTTGAAAAGCTTTTTTAACCATTAATTGTGTAATTTTACTGACAAAGAAAGTTTGTCCTTCTGCTTGTTCTGAGGAGTGTGAGGCCTTTACAGAGGTGTTTGTGGATTCAGTGAATGAACACTTCAGAACTTGCCTACGCACCATTGACTGCTCTGGTTTACATTCACAGTACGAAGAAAGCTTCGCTCAGAATATATTTTAGTGCCCTCTGACTGAGAGAGGTTTGTTGTGTTTTTCTGGCTGTCAGGATTGTTTAGCAGTTCAGTGTAAACAAATTGCCACATTCATCCTCTTTCTCAACATTTAACATCTCCTGTCATCCAGTCGAAGGTTTTGGCATCCAACATTTGCAGTGTGAATCGATGCTGATGTTAGACTAGAAGAACACAGACAGTAGTTTCGAAGCATCGAGTAATGTAACTATCCCTGAGGTTGTAACGGGGGCCGTTAATGGAAGCACATACTAAATATACTGTCATCTTAATGCACATAAACACACAAACAGGTTTCTGATGTTGCTCAGAATAGCGAAGGAGCAGACGTCACTCAACATTAAACCCCCCAAAAAACAATGCAAGTGTTGTGTGTGTGAAATATGAAGGAACAACATAAACGCCGCCTCTCTTATGTGTGAGCTTAAGTGCTCTATGATTTAGTTATTGCAGTGAGATAGAGGCATTTTTCATTAGTTGTTTTCCACAAGGTAGCTGTGATAGAAATGAATCCAATTAGAGCTCCTCTTAGGCTCTGGTACATACTAATGCTGGCCGTCCCTCAGGATCCCTCCCAACAGCTGCGTTAGAAACAGACTTGATCAGCCAGAGGTAATGCTCTCACCAAGGCCATTCGTTAATGTTTTACAGCTATCTTGATGTAATGTTTGTGGGAGGAGAGAGGAAGGAAATGATAATTATCCTCTTGCCCTATCAACACCTGTAATTTCTGCATTTTGAAATGTAGAGCAATAACGCTTCACTTTTTTTTCCTTTTTTTTTCTGGTTTTCTAGCTGCAGAAGGCTGGGACCAGATATTGTATATTGGTTATCATGGTCACTATGGCTGTTCAGAGCATTATAAAGTAATCTCATTTAAGTGGAAAAGCTCAGAATCCACATCAAAGGTACTTCTGCCCTCAATATGATGCCAACGGTCTTTGACCTATTGTTGAGCTGCACAGTTTTCCATATACACAGACACAAATATATATACGTTGTTATATCGACTCATGGTGAAGATGTGTTTCTGCAGTGTTGGCGTTAGTTTTTTTTTTACATTTTGAAGATGCAAAGATGATGCTAAATGCAGGTATGTGGTGTTGAGATAACATCCGTAAAGGATAGTTTGTTTTGTATTTAACAAGGTATAGCACACTGGAATGTGCCGGTTTAATTACTAGAACCAAAATGTTCTCATGAAGATACTTAGAAACTGACAAATAATTGATAGTTTTGATGGAACTTAAGAGACATAAAGCATGTTGGCACCAATAGACTACCCATAAAGTCTCTGAGTTTTTTCCTCCTTTTCTTTAGAAGGGGTGCACTTTGTTTTTCATACCTGCACGTGTCAGCAGTTCGCCATTGAAAGCAGAAAGGAGGATTATTCTTAGACAAACGGGGAGGATGTGTGTTTCAACGTTCAAACAGCGTTCTTTTTCTCTGTCAAACATTTTTGTCCACAGAGTCGCTTATTTTCACAATCAAAAACAGAAACTCCCTTGCTTTGGGAGAAAGTTTGCACAAATCAAGCATTCAAGATCAGAGACTGTTCACAAGTGTCTGTTTTTTTGGGATGGGTTCCCCCCTTTGAGTCTTTGCATATGGGATGTAAACACTCTGCATCAGGGAACATTCTTTTATCTCCTCTACGAAATGTCAAACTCAAAGCAGTTGGGGTTACACAAGCATTCAGCCTTAATATTAAACATCATTGAGAAGGAGCGGGAGGAATGAGAGACTTGGTGAAGAGAGACAGAGCAAGCGGGTAAGTGTTGGAGAAAGCGAGCGACAGAGCATGATAGAGGATGGAGTTAGGGGGTTGGCTAAGCAACCTTAGTGCAATTTGTCTTCATGCAGCCGTCCCCCTTCGCAACATCCTGCAGGCCCGGGCTATTTTCCCTGACAAGCTTGTTGCCTCTAGTGCAATAGGTGATTTACCTCTCGCCATGGCACTGACCAACATCCCATTCTGGTAGCAGAGCAGAGTAAATCAAAAGCCTGGACTCCACCGTTAATCACTAATTATAGGTTGGACGGTGAAGGTTGATCCTTCCCAGGGGGCCGAGTCCCTCAGGCCTCAAATCAGACCAAAAAGAGGAGCCAAGGCCACTCCTTCCTCTGATAAATCTCTCAGAGAGATAGCGCTGGACTCAAAGTGTTTGAGTCGGCTCCAAAAGCCCAGACTTCCATCTCTCTGAGGAGTTTCTCATTCAGGTCGAACTCCAGCCCTCCCTCCTTCTCCTCCCTCCCTTCTTCCACCCGCTACAGCACTGATGGAGCCTGCCTGGTCGTAAGTCTGCCCACTTTCTTCTTTAAACTCCTCCTCTAACTCGTCACATTTCTATCATCTCGGAGGAAACGGGACTCATGGAGTTTGGTGCTTGCAGGGTATTCTGAAAGCATTAAGATACAAGCAGGCTGTAATTGAATGGTTAGAACACTATTGAGGGAGATTTTTGTCAGCGCATCCGCCCACCACCGCCACCTCCGCATCACGAAGAGCGCCAAGTGGCTTCATTGTGTGTTGATCGGCTGGCTGTGGTGTTATCAGTGTCAGGGGAGGAGGAGTATCATGGATTAGCCATGTGTGACTGATGGAAGATCCATTTTCCTTAATTCTTCTCTTTGTGCATTAGGGTAGATTGAATGTGTTTGGCTTCCCCTGCTGTGCCGTTTTCCTCATTCTATTATTGATTGACTTGTTTTGGTCAGCTTAGGTTTTTGTTTGCTTGATGTCTTGATTGGTTTCAATCTGTTTGTTTTGGTTTGTTTTTATTGGACAATAATTTGGTAAACTTCCACTACTGTGACAACATGAGATGTTTTGGGAACTAAAGGTCAAATTTCATCACCAGGGAAAGTATTACCCAAAATCATGCATACAGCCATTATGTATATATGTTTTCTCTCTACAGATTACAGTATACACTCACACTTCTGATTCAAATGTACCCTGCCTTACATACTGCAGCTGTTTTTGAGCAATGATGAGTCATTAGCAACATTACATGTGCATTTACATTTGGTTTTACATCCACAAAACAAATCTGATAAAACAGTCTGCTTGCCAGGAACTTGTCTGTTGTCTCACTTGAACTGTTCACAACCTTTACTGTCCAATGTTATGTGGAACTTAGGCCTGTTAGTCAGAGCTACAGAAGTATAACCTAAAAGATTGTTGTGATGATAAAACATGTGTTTCCCCTCCCAGCGAGCCTGTGATGTTAGACGAAAGAGTCCAAAGGTCTGATGTTTAGTTTGACGTCCTCTGGAAGGAGCACTTACTCACCTCAGTAAGACAGTTTGTACTTGATTTGTTCACTTCTTGCTGAAAAGAGGGCGATGTGTTGTTGTTCTCTGCTGCAGACCCAGGTTGCTGAGGCCTTAAGGGTCATTGTGATGTGAGGTTCAAACCACAGCTAAATACAGTAGCATATAGATGTTACAATTGTTGTAAATACGTCTTTGAAAAGGGCTGCACAACGTGAACTGAAGGAACGTTGCCCCACTATAGCTTCACTTGAAGAAAGTAGGTTTAATGAGGCCCTGTAAAAGCAGGAAATGTAAGTTTCTCATCGTTTTTCTTTTCCTTGCAATCATTTATTTTCTCTCTGTCCATGTTGGCTCTCACATCACCCCTGCTGTCTACAGATGTCAATTCTTTATTACATGCAAACAGCTCTTAACGGATCAAACACGCTCCATCAAATGATCTCTGTCACATTTTGATGTCCCCCGGGGAAATGCTTCAGTGGCTTTATGAAGTTGGTTATTTCTCTTCATGTACCATTTAAACCCACTCCTTTCATACATCAATACCAGTGACGGGTGATGTTCATGACAAGAGGAATTTCCCTCAGTGCAGGCCATCACAAGACATTTTAATCATCAATCACTGAAAGAGACTTTTAAAGGGATGGGCTCGTGTTTGCTTTTCGGTCAAAAAGAAAGACTGATTGACTCATTACTGAATGTTTGAACCTTGTTTCTTCTTCTATGTGTTTTACAGATGACTTGTTATGCAGAGTAATATTTTGACATTGGATTTTCTAAACTAAAAAGGTGCTTCATCCAAACAACACTATAATTATTGAGTAGAGTTTTAAATGACCATAAAGTCATTCAAAGATATTTGATATTGCAACGTGTGAATGGCGGCGGGCATCGCAACATGACCACTTGTAACATATGACACAATCTGATGAAATAGCTCGGCAATATACACTGACTTCATGGAGCTGATGATGTTCAATTTCTGTCAAATCTGTCGCAGGATGTTGGCGCAACAGTTATTTTTAGGTCACAATTATGGGTTGTTGCATTAAAGTGTAATGTGTTTTCTTGAGCAGCTTTCTTTTGTTTTACATAGTGGCTCTTGTTGATAAGCCTTGCGGGTTTTCACCCCAAAAAGGTATTAAGTAAATACATATTCATGCAAATAAACACACCATGTATTTAAGAAGTAACAGCGTTTGCTGAAGCAGTTAACACCTTGATTTAAGATCCCCATGCAAGCCAAAGCTATGTTTGCTGCACGATGACATCAATTATCACACAATACAGTATTACTTCTACTGTAGTGTTAATAATAAAACTGAGAAACATGCAAATATAAAATAAAATGCAAATGATCCATAGTTTTCTAACACTATTTGTGCTGTAAATTGTTTTTTTAATCAGATTTTCACCAAGATGATTTGGTTGTTTGGTTTTAATCCACCAGTTTATACAACCAAATCAAAAACAAACAGTTAAGCTCCTGGATTTATTTTAAACAACTCCACATCAGGACAAACTATAGAGTCTGATCAACTCTCCACTAACAGTATAGTCATCCAAATTTCGAGTTACACTCCGCTCCGAAGACACCACTGTTATTAATCCTCTAATTTTGATGTAATCCTGGCAGAGATTTGCCTGGGTTTAAGCACGGTTTCATTGGGCCAAATGAGGGATTAAAAGACTTAACTTGGAGCTTTTGCTGAAAAGAATATGAGTTGTCTCACGGCTCACAGTGATTGGCCTGGATCTAACAGGCCAGTAGAGTGCACACTTCCAAGAGGTCTAAACATCACACATGAGTGAGAAGGTTAAAGAAAAGCCTTCAGAGGCCGTCGGCACCGGCCCACCAGGGTTACTCTGTAATTAAAGGTGATCTCATCCCGATTCTCCGGGCTGTGGCCAGCTAACACTGGACCTGCTCTTTCATTAGGTTCTGTATTTCATGCCCTCAGGAGCAGAACAAATTGAGTCTCTGTTTCTTTTTGCTCTGTTGCTCATTACCCAAGAGAAAGATTAAAAGGCATTCTCTCACACAGGCAGCGTTGCATAATACCACGGAAGTGTACACTGTAGTGTCATCAAAACACACCAAAGGCAACTATAGCCGCTCTAACCTCTGACTAAACAACTCTGGCTTTTATGTACAGCCATATTTTCTCTCTACAATAAGTAGAAATCAACCAAAGATCACTAAAGCACATCTCATCATTACTAGAAACATTTTTTGTGGTATTGTGGGATTTCAGAATTTGGAAATGGTCGAGGTCTCGAGCTGTGTCTCTGTGGAGGGCCTCTCTGGCAGTGCAGGCCTTTTTGTTGCATGTTTCTTTCATCAAAAAGAAGGCACTCATGGGCTTTTACAACAATGTGAAGAGCCTAGCTTGTTTTAAACTATTCCAACTTCTAGATACAAAGCAACACGCTCCAGATGAGTTTTCAGCAACCATCAGACCCGCAGCATCGGTGCCTCCAGGATGTATTTCTGCTGAACTGTTAGCTAAAAAATAAGGTTTATGAGTGGTGGTGAACCCAGGGTCCTCAGAGAGACCCGATAGAGAAAGTATAACTTCCGTTAAAGGACAATTACATAAATTATGCAAAATATTTACAGAACATTTAACTTAATTCCTTCCCATTACTTTGCAAATTGCAATATTTTTGCCGCCTCAGTGCATCTTCAACTAAAAACACATCTGCCCGTACTGCACAACTGCCGCTATTTGAGACAGTGTTTTGTTCTATATTCATGTTTTCAGGCTTCATTAGGAGAAACATGTAAATTCTTGCACCGTAAAGCATCTCAGTGGGTTTATTTCTATGAATTCTGATCTGTTTTAAGCTACAGAACACCGCTTATTACTGACTCAAGTTTTTACAACAAACTGAAATTGCCGTCACTTGAGTCCGTGTCCTGAACATGAACTGTCTGACATTGTGTTTTGTTTTTTTTCCTCCTCTCAACAGATGTGTACCTGCTCGCCCTCCCCGATGACCAGAAAGTGAGCGTCACCACAGTAACAGTCGGCCAGAGCGCCGTATTGACGTGTGCCATCACAGGAGAGCGCAGGCCTCCCATACTGTGGAAGAGAAACCATCAATATCTGAACTCCCTGAACCTGGCAGACATCAATGTAAGAGCCGGCATCAGGCCCCCCTGATTGTATTGTTTATAGATGGATAAATGGGTAGATAAGTGAATGTGTAGCGGATGCATGGATACATTATATATGTAGGTAGATACATAATGGATACTTAATGTGCAATGGCTCGAACAAATGCAGCCAACAGGTCTGATTATTGTGTTCTCGTGTTGTGATTAGGGCGGCAGCTATCAATTATTTTAGTAATCGAGTATTCTACCGATTATTCCATCGATTAATCGAGTAATCGGATAAGGCGTTTTAGGAAAATGTTACATAACTGAAGAGAGAGAGAAAGTATATGTAATTAGCATAATAACAAAAATGAGCTCAGGCTTTCACAAATTGACAGCAGCATTATATTTCCAGTGGTTATTTTTCTTAGCAAGTTTTAGCTAACTTAAGGACATCATAACCTGTTGCCACCATTGATTTGTGTTCTAAACTAGCCATTGCATACAGCCATAATTAATGTACCCTCTTTACTATCCTTTATCCCAACTAGCAAACATAATGATAATGATAATTATTTATGTTTAATGCTAACGTTAGCGTTACCTTGTGCCGGGTCCGCTCCGTGGAGTACTGTTGTGGTACACGAGTTCAGTTTTGCAATAGATACACTGTACACAGTTTTTTTCCCTTTTCAGTGTGTAATGATCCTAAACTTTTGACAGTTTATTTATTTTTCTTGTTCCCGCTCTTCCGTTCACTGCCTGCTGTTTTTTAATTCCGCCATTTTGACTTTAGCGCCGTCAAATTACGTTTCTGTCTACTTCAGAGCCGTCTCTTTCAATGGCTCTGTTGTGTAAATCAACACAGCGTTGTCCCACTAATGATCATCCTAGAGAAACACAGCGCCGCCGTTATATAGAGCTAGTTATATGGAAACGGAGCCTCGATTCAGAGAATTTGCATCGAGGAATTTTAGTAATCGAGTTATTCGAGTTACTCGAGGAATCGTTTCTGCCCTAGTTGTGATGCATCATTAAGTCTTAGCGACAGAGTAAGAGCAGTACATCTCAGATTATTTCATCCTGTGTTTGTCTCTTAGCATACTTCTTTATTTCTCTGGCAGTGGCTCAGATCACAACAGTTTATTTGGCTGTTGGCGCCGGCTTGTGTGTTGTGGGTCTGATGGTAATCCAGGATGTCAGTTTGTGTTCTTGGTGTTTAGAGACTGCTCGGAGGGACAGGGATTTCAGGAAAAGAAAGCAGATGAAGAAGGGGGCACCAAAGGGTTTCAGCCCTAGAGGAGGGACCTACTTTTACAACTCTGTGAAAGACTATGTGTGTCTTTCTCTGTGTTAATCTGCATGCACAGCCCCATGTGTCACTTTCATCCACATCAAAGGGAGCAGGGGCACTTAACAGGCGAGGTGCAGCAAAAAGGCAGACCTCTCTCTCACCTCGACCCTGTTTCGCTCTCTTGTGTGTCAGTGCTGACCAAGATGAGTGTGATACTGCTGTGCATAATTAAGTCAACACTGTCGCAGTAGATAAAGGGAGAGCCAGCGAAGCCACTAATGTAACATTAAATGTTGATGACCCTTAAAATGAGTAAGAGGCGCCCAGCTGTCGCCAGTCATCCTTGGCACCATCAACTGGCTCCAAACCAGTGCACTGCATGAAGGGTGGCTTCCAACCCATTGAGTCATTTTTAGAGTGAACGCTTTTCTACCATTTTACACTAATTTATTCTTGTAATATAGTATGACTGCTTCCAAGCAACCTATTGACAGAAACGATGAATAAGTGCCGGGTGTAACGATAAAAAAAACGAAATGTCAAGTCAGATTATTTCTCGAAAACGCTCTGAATATCTTATGGGAGGAAAAGACAGGTGTGAGGTCTTGTAAGGTCAACACACACTTTGATCTATCTTTCTATTCCACACCCTTATCTCTTTTTGCAGATTCCATACATCTAGCTCATGTTTTGCCTGAAAACACAAAGCCGAGTTCAGAGGGTGGTCTTTGTCTGTTTCACACACAGTCATCAGTTTCCTGGTGATTAATATCAGATCTCACTCAGGTGTGCTTTTATTCAAATGTCAGCTCAGGGATGAAAGCTTCTGCTGACAAACGCTGTTCAGAATATCTATTGTAGATATAGAAGCTTTGTGTTAAGTTCATTTATACTTGGACTAGGGAAACATATAGGACGATTCATCCTTGAAAAATAATGTTGTATTAAAAATGTTCTTTTTCTTTTTCATTTAAACTTTCTCTGTGGAGTCATGCAGGCTTAATTTTCTCTCCTTTAATTGAGAGGGGAAAAAAGAAGCCGTGTTGGTAATCAATCAAGGCTGGGCCTTTTGTGGTTTGCAACAACCCGGAGAAAACATCCACATTTGATTTCTCTCCCCTGAACCCATAGCCTGAGTTATACATCAAAGATGGAGAGAGCAGAGAGAAGGATGCAAATAACACTTCACATTTTAATTAACCCCAAACCACTTTGGTACCCTTAGGATCTTCATATTGCCTGCATTCAATGTTGTTGCATGAAATTACCATCCCTCTCTCTGCGGTGCAAGAGGGCACACTGGGTAGATGCCAGTGCATTTTCATGGAGTGAGGCTGCATTAAACTAGTGGAGGGACTAATCTGTGTCCTCAGTTTGAGAGAACGTGCTCTACTTTGACCCCGGAGGTCTGCCATTGTCAGATTACATTTTTTTTTGTTGGTTTCTAACTAAGTCTGAGTTTGCAACCTCTGCTAGGGCCCAGATTACCTCCAGAACACCACACAGCAACAGCATGAATCAGCACGGGTCTCGTGTGGCTCATCAGGAAACTGTGTGCTTGCCACGCAGCACCAAGACAAATTACCGACGGAGCATTAGCTGCACGCAGACTTAATCCAGATTTATTTTTGGCTCTCAGACTTCCAGTCAATCATTGTTGTCCCTTCCAGAGAGGAGAGTGGATTTTGCCCGCACCTGGCATCCACAGCCTAATTCTCAATTACCTCGCAGACACTTTCTGTATAATTGCAGGCTGTTAATATTTGTGAGCATCCACTGCCAGCCTTAATTAGAGTAATATTCCTATGTGTACACATGGGAGCTTTATGCAGTCTGATCTTGCTGGACCTTCCCATTTAAAAAACGTGGTTATTTTAGAAAATATTTTGGACATTCAGACTTGCTGATGCACACATTAATCCCAGTGGTGCACTTGTATCCCGGAGTTCAATAGAGCCTCTCTAAATTTTGACAAAGCAGCTTACTGTAATTCTGTGAAGTTGACAGTTGCTGGCTGTTGCATCATCATCCAAGGCTGTCAGTATTTCTATCCTCCCCGAGTGGCCAAAGACAGTGTGTGTGTGTGTGTGTGTGTGTGTGTGTGTGTGTGTGTCTGTCTGTCTGTCTGTCTGTCTGTCTGTCTGTCTGTCTGTCTGTCTGTCTGTCTGTCTGTCTGTCTGTCTGTCTGTCTGTCTGTCTGTCTGTCTGTCTGTCTGTCTGTCTGTCTGTGTGTGTGTGTGTGTGTGTGTGTGTGTGTGTGTGTGTGTGTGTGTGTGTGTGTGTGTGTGTGTGTGTGTGTGTGTGTGTGTGTGTGTGTGTGTGTGTGTGTGTGTGTGTGTGTGTGTGTGTGTGTGTATACATTCGTTTTGGGGATACTGATTCTGAGCTGGAAATAGTTCCACCGATGAAAAATAAATTTGATTTTTTGTAATTCTTATAAGAGATTGGAAATCCAACTCTGCCAAAGTTTATTTTGTGGAAAGTTTGATACTTTTGTTTACGCCGCTTCTTTTTGTGACAAGAATTTTTGCTAGTCACTCGTCTTGTTTTGCCTCTATTGATTTATTTTTTTCTTATGAAGGACCAACGTCTCTGAACACATTGCATTTTTAAAAGATAGAGCATTTGTTTTAAAGACAGCTTAATCTTTATTTCTACTTTCTTATCTTGTTCTTTGGAATATTTGATTTTATCTGAAATGATGTTTCAGTGCCTTATTCTAGTGAATGTAACATTATCTATAATTGTGGGGATGTAATATAAGTACATTTAAATATATCTGATCTTTCATCATTTCTACATATGGTCTTAAGTGCCACCATGTTTTATAATCAGATTAGTAGTGCCGTTCCTAGAGGAACATTTAATAAAGCTGTGAAAATTCAACATTGAATGGCAGATAATGAATGAATCTTACTGAATTACACTGTCATGTTCTATTATATCTACAACTTCAATCAAGAAGTTTATATTTGTTAGTCCTCGTTGAATTAATCATGTTGATCAGGAGGTCAGAACCACACTCATGGATTATTATGTACAAGTTGTATACTGTATTATCGTAACATTAGATCTACGTTAAGCTATGAACTGAACTTTTCCTCAACACAACACCAACACTGCTGTAACCTGTGTCCTTTAAAATCTATATTTCTTGTGCTTTTATTGAACTAAACTTCCTAATGTTTGACCTCTGTTTTACTCCCTAACAGATCCCGTCCCAGGTAGGGTGTATTTGGTTTTCTTCACAGCCGACTGACATTTCTTCACTCTTTTGTTTATTTTCCATTCACAAAAACCACAACAGATGCATGACGCACACGCTACGGACATCACGTACATTGACTTTGGTTAACGTTATGTTCATCCTAAACATGCTAAACTTAACACATGAAGGGTGAGGATGACTTAATATGTGTGCATTTATTTCTGCAAACACCAATCAGATCTCTGTGGTATTCAAGATATTCAATCCGCTTCACGACTGAAATGTTCAAAGTATACCAAATAATGTCCTAAACCGCTTGGCAAACAGTGGAGGAACATGTAACCCAGTGGAATAGTGTGGCTCATTTTTGTAAACAGAATTGAGTTTGTGATGCTCGCAGCTCTAAAAATATAAATGTATCCCTACTACTGTGAGCAATAAGTAAACACTATGAACAAGTTCTGTTGGGACTGGTACATTGGTAAAAAGTAGTTGCAGTGTGAGTGGGTGTGTGACAGTGGGGGCTGTAAATGATTCAGGCAGAGCAATGGGAATAAACATGCTGGAGCTTTTTAAATGGCATTCTTAAGAGCTATCAGTACCAAACATTACATTCCTCCATTATATTGGGTTGTAGGTGAAATACTGGCACCTGAGTGTGGTTGAATACCACCAGAAACAAGTGAGACAGAAGGGAGTTTAAGTGAACCTGACTTATAGTTTCAATCCCCTCTTTCAAGCTTTGTTACCTCAGTATACTTTCATTTTAAGGAAACATGATTCTCTCACTGTGAAGGGTATTTCCGCTCCACTTCTTGCACAAAGTTTCATCAACTTCTACAGAGGTTCTGAAATGCCTCGTCAGTGTAGCTACACTATGAGGTGGCTCTTGAGTGTCCTTTCATTTGACCCGGCACTGACAGCTTTATTAATTATAGTTTCTTGAGGGCCATGGCCTATTTGTAAATCCACCTCTACCCGCCCTTGTCTCCCTTCCCTCTGAGTATCTCCTACACCGGCCTGCTCAGTCTGCTGAGAGCTGGGTGCTGCTGATATAGCTTAAGCACGGGTGGCGAGGTGAGGTGGAGGAATCATGTCGACAGCCTCGGCCGTGGCTCGTTCCACCCCTCTGAGTTTCATTTCTCCCCCCATTCATTTTTCATTTAAGAAGGTGACACAATATGCTCTCAGCCCAAGAGGCCAAGACGCACCATCGATTTCCCCTCATATTGTGAAGCTCTGATGCTTCACTCAGCTCGAGCCGTTACCGAGCTCCCAGGTTAGATGGCAGCACACCGGGACGAACTGATGAACACACCATGTTCCTGTAAACACGACGGAGGACTCCCCACCTGTCTGTTGACATTTAAAAACAAGCTTAACACCGAGATGTAAACAGCAAGCAAAGATGTGATCAAAGTGTTAAACACCCTTTAATGAGAAACTTCCCTTTTCTTTAATGAGCTCTCCTGACTTAGGACTGGTAATTAGGCCTGAGTCTTTTTAATAAAAGGAAGCTGTTTTCAGTAACAAGCGACGAGGAGCACAAGGGCAGATTCTCCGCCATGCTAAAGAGCAAAGGGTCGCACCATTAAACGAAACCTGAATGATTTTTAATGCATGGCAGCGATCGGGAGTGAACACGTTTTTGCACTTGGCCTTCATCAGGTTGGTGTGCACTGAAGAAGACTAATGAAGGCAGAGAGCCGGAGCATGTTCACTCCTGGATGTCAGCTGGTAATTTAAAAGTGGGCACAACCTTTCATTTTGACCAAAGGCAGTTATTGTGTTGTCCATGGAAATGTATAATATAATCCTTTAAAATGGTAAAATTACTTTCGTTTTTAAAATGTAAATTAATTTCAGTTTTTTTCATCAAATTAAGAAACACACAGTTTTTGAAATTCAAGGATAATCTGTAACGGAACATTTCTTTATCTGCTCTGAGTACTAAGTTAAAACTGCACTGTAATATTTAATTGTGATGACTTTACCAAGGCCAATGTACGAGTTATTTTTAGAAAAAGGAAAATATATGTGTATTAAGTTTCTTACTCATAAGTAAGTTATTATGTATGATAGTCAGTAACCTCTCTCAATTACTGAAAGGCGAAAGCAGACATTGATCACACTTCAGGCAGCTATAGCAAATCAACCACATGTTTTTAGCAATACAATGCTCAACCACAAAAGGATCCTAATTACCTTATTTTTGAGCAACATCTTCAACACCTCCTGTAGAGACAATATATTATACTTGTAATAAAAACAGCTATAAATAGGGATTCAATTAAAGCAATGCGGCTTAAATGAAAAAGTAAAAAGAAAGACTAACTCAAGCATGAAGAGAAGTGTAGATCGAAAGAAATGCATGCCGAAAAGGAAGCTTATCCAAACGTCTGAAGTATCTTACATTGTACATCGCTTCAAACTAAAAATCAGCCATCACGGCCAATACTGTGCTCTTCTGTCATCTCTAAACACGTCGCAGAAGGCGCTTATTATACATTGTCTCTAATGCAGCCATTTTGGACCCAAATAGGCTGCTTTGAGCCAACTCTTCACTTTTTTAAGTTGAAAAGTACATTATTCTAAAGTTTCTCAGTAGAAGTTAAACATTTGTACTTCTTATAAAACCGAATAGGATGACTTTTTTGTCAGAAACAATCAACACCTTCTTCAGTTTCTTCACTTCTTATTAACATAATACCAACATAACACTATATAATAAAGAACGAGATTACAATGACTTGCCAGGATGACTTTTAACTGCAGTGTGAACCTTAAAAAGGTGGCGCACATTCGCTCTCTGTCAGGCGGATTCATCACACCAGCACACCGTCTACGGGCTCATTAGTTTTAGGAGCTTCCATCTGAGCAACCCCTGCATAAAGTGTCCTCCACTTTGCTCTCTTTCCTGGTCCAGCACCTTTTTCTTTGTGTTACCTGACATCACAATCACAACATACACAGCATGAATTAATCCTGTTTTTATTATAGACATGCACATCATAGGTTTGGATGTAATACCATCTTTTGTTTTTGCTTTAGAAAGGCCACAAGAACCAAAGAGCAGCATGTTTGGTGAATTTAGGGGACATTCATGTTAACCAAATCTTACAAATGGGGACAATGACATTACATATGAGCAGTAGGAGTTGTTTTAATGGACTGGATGTCTGCAGCACTATGTTGCCCTGTTTCTTATAAGCAGCTAACCTTGTGTAACTATATGCTTATCAATTAAAACCTCAGTCCCTCCATTAGATCACTGTCCTTTGATTGTAAAAAAAATCCCACGTACCAGAAAACCATGTTGTGACTTTAACAGTTCTCATTTCTCTTATGTGGCACCCAGTAGCTTTACCTTTTGACTATGATTGATGAACATTATTCCATAATGTGCCTTTTTTGGACTGTTGTAATGTTTTTATTTTCTTTGCTACGAAACATGTTTACCTTCTCATCTGCACACTCTTCATTTCCAGCCTCCAATGCTTCCAAACCTCTCTGCTGCACTGTGGGGGATAAAGACCACTAATGCCTTCTGTAAGTCATTAAGACTTTTCTCTTCCTCTCTCTTGGCAGGACTTTGGGGACGATGGATCGCTGTACATCACCAAGGTGACCACGACCCACATGGGGAACTACACCTGTCACGCTGATGGCTACGAGCAACTCTTTCAGATCCACACGCTCCAAGTGAATGGTAAGAGGCTGCTACATATAAATACACGTTTATAACAAACACTGTTACAAGTCTGTTTCAACCTTTTTCACTTTTCCTGTCTGCTGTAAGCTGTTTCAATCATTTGTACTACTAATGCTTTCCTGCTTTAAAAAACTCAGAAACCAACAAGTTGCATTTTGATTTCAAGATGGCATCCTCTTTTTTTCTGCATTCATTTGATGGAATACTGCTCTGTTTTCAATTAGCAAAAAGCAGATGTATTTATTGCACAAAGCAGAAGCGTCATTGTTCTATCATAAGGAGATCAAATGCACACAACAGCCATCGGCTTTGAACAACAACTAGCTTTAACGTTCCTTCTAAAATCTCTTCCTTATCCGACTAACAAACATGAACACAACATGTCTCTGATTCCCTCCGGAGCAACACTCTGCCAGTCTGCCAGCTGCTGTCACTCAAACCAGAAATTGACACTCCCCTTCAGGGTGATTAAAAAAACTAGCATTTCCCTAAAGACCTTTTTTTTCTTCCTTCCAATAGTCATACAATAATATCAAAAACACATTGGCATTAAGGGATCAATGTATGGATTCTAACAGCCATTGTTTACTGACGGATGGATATGGATATTTGGATTCTCATTATGTGTGACCTTCCCTCTTAAAATCAACAACCCATCAGAAATTACAAGTAATTGACAGAAGCTTCTGTGTTTACCCTTTAACCTTCTGTGCCGCCATATGGTAGAGCACACTTTGATTCACTATATCTTATTGACATATCTATGAATATTAATGAAAGCCCAAAAGAATGTCAACCATCGACTCATTTAGCTTTGAATTGCACATTCAACCTATATACACATATGTTCTTTGTATCATTTATTTAAAGTGCCTCAACAGACAGTATATCAGCATTCGCACACATCCATACAGAGGTAGCAGCTGAAATAGTGCTCAGGGACACTAACATTCACACACATGCACAAGTGAAGCAATTTGGGGTTAACCATCTTGCCCAAGGTTACATTTACATATTGTACGTGGGGGTTGGGAATCAAATCTCTGACCTTCCGATTGGTGGATTGTCCCGGATAGAACAAGTCATTATCTTAGCACTCTATCACTGCCTTGTTATTTGCAATATAACCTTTACCATAAACAGCAGCACTGATCTCACATGTTGTTTATTGTCTAGTGTCTGTGTGTCACATTCAACCTATATCTTCACATCAGTTTGACTGAAGGTCTCGATGCCCATTATCTGTGAAGAGTTAAATATTCCACTTCCTGTTGATTAGTTGGTCCATGAACCAGTAATGTGACTGTTGAACATAGAGCGTATAAAGAGGGCAAAGGTGAAGAGTCTGGATAGAGGTTTTTTTTGTGAAAGAGCCCGATTATGGTCCTAATGAGTCGAATGTGAAGAAATTACAATATGTCAATGCGGAAAGCTCTACATCTTCATTACAATTGACAGACAGACAGTTCATTAACGTTCTTCATAAGGATTACTCCAAGGTTAATTGCAATGATCTACTGGTCTTATTATACCGAGTATTGTGTTTAAGAAAACAGAGTGAATCTCATGAGACCCCGTGACTTTTTGGCGGTAATTGACACTGAAACTTGCAGCTGACCTTTGTTAAGGCAGACTATGAATGTCACATTTATAGTCTGGCTGAAGTCTCCAAGGACCGTCCTATCTCCCTGCCACGACTGTGAGAATTTCTAAAAACTCAATTAAGAAGCAGCTGAAAGAGTAATTGTGGGAAACCGGAGTGTCCATCACTCAGAGGTCACATTTGAACGACAGGATATACAGTACGTTTTATTTAGAGGAGAGGATGAGATTTAGACTGGAAGTTCTTTAAGAGGAACTTTATCTTTCCCTATCAGCAGGGAGAGAGATTTCTGTAAGCTTGTGAAGTATGAGGAGGATCATCCTGCATTTCCAAGCTTTAATCCCTACTCTCCCCACTCACACATGCTGAGTCATCACTCTGTCCCATGTGGATTTTACACATGCTTTTTTGTCCATGTGAGCTTCTTTAGTTTTCTCTACCTCGTGCTGATGAAAACACTGTCAGACTGTTTTCATTTTACGTGTTTTATTTTGATTATTTATTATCTTCTGTATTGTCTGCTCTTTTTCTATTACATACAGCCCTCTCTGTGTTGTTGTGACCCCACTTTACCAAGTGTGATCAATAAAGTTGCATCTAATTTGTACTGCGGCTGTGAAGTTGGTCCACTCTCCCGTCCACTTTAGCAGAAAATAAATTGTTGTTTGGGGTAAATTAATGTGAGTCTCAGTTCTATCCTCAAATACAACAACACGGTCTGCTGCTGGAAAAATATTGTAGTGTTCGACTTTGGGAAGCTGCATTCATTTTGAAAGCATGATTTGAAGTGTAAGTGTTTGTGATAGGTAAAATATAACAACTTGGATCATAATGTTGTGTTTACTCCTCCATGGCAGCATCATATTTCAATGGTAGCTGCAGCTGTTTGCAGATATATATCATACATAACACACACATTACTGATGCAGCATACATGTGCAGTTATTTATCAATGTCATACACAATCACTCTCTCACTGTTTTTGAGAATGATTGCTGCTGTTTAAAGAATAACCACCTTATCGTGGTGGGGGATGTGTGCCCCTGTAACTCGGGCAATAACGCCGCTTCAAGCTCCTGAGGTATGGGGCTCATTAGAAATGTTATAAAGACCAGATGGGCCATGTGGACAAGTCTATAGCAAACCCCTAGGAAGTGTGCTGGACGTTAAAGCAAATTTTCATAGAGGTGTCAGTTTGGGATGTCATTGGTCCCATTTTTCCATTGACTTACACTGGAAAAGAGACCTCAATCTCCCACAGCATGTGCTATACATACAGTATTTCTTTATCGTGATGCTCTACCCAATAGAAACACTTGAATAGCCTTTATTTAAATGTTTGGGGTGTAAAAGTTGTAAAATACGCTACAAGCTGAATTTAGAGTCATTTTCTCTCTCCATTCATTTGACTGAGCGGAGTCCAGCAGTGACTGAGCAGATTGGAGGCGGGGCTTATAGAAAATGCAAGTGCGCATGCTATATGGGCCCAGAGCACAGATGATCCCGGTTCTTTTTTTCTGTAACGTCAGGCCATTTTGTCTTCCAGCAACTTCCATAGGAATGAACAGGGCCCCGACTTCAAATACTGTATCCAGGTGTTTTTATGCATCCACGGTTCTGCTCATGAGGCAAGACTGTCATCATGTAACATGCAGCTAAAGGACGTGGCGTTCGGATCTCTGGCTCGAAAGCTCGTCCCAAGAACCTGTGATGTCATGTTTCTAGTGGGAAGGGGCCAGAGCTTCAGGTGGAGCCAAACCACGGTTATATACAGTAGTTGAGCTCACCTCGATGCACAACAGCAGCTCAACAAAGAGAATCCTTACACAGGGCTGGTCTGTTGCTGCTGAACTGTAGGGGGATACTCATCTTGAAGTTTTCCACGAAGGGCGTGAGGGTTGCCCACATATGACAGCATATTGCATAGGAGGAGGCCTCTGACTGTTAGCGTGCCAAGGATCTGAATAAGAATAGACTTACTTAAGAGAGTGTGAGCCACTTGGGACATCATTGTTTTTACGTTTTATTTTGGGATTGGGTTAACGGCAAAGAAAGCAGGTATTGAGATAACTTAAATGTGCAATGAAAATGCGTCTACTGAGAATTGATATAACCTTATTGTCACTACACACTGGCAATAATGCCAAATATTATTTGGAGTATAAGCTGTTTTTCTCTGTATGACACAACAACAATCCTTAGCTTCAAGACCATCAGAATGAACAGGCAAATTCAATTCATCATAGACTGAAAAACTAGCCTGCAGCCTGTCAGATACTGTATATACCCGGGGTTATTTGTTTTGCTCTAACTAGACAAGAGCGATCGAATATAAACAACATGTTCAAACATAGTGTACCTGCCAGAAGACGACCTTCAATGAAGGATGTTGTGGTTATTTTCTGACCTGCGGCCATACGTGTTGGACTGCAGGCTTTCAAGTGATCACCGCTGTGAACATTGAACTAAAGGTATTCCTGCTGGGAATGATCAAAAACACAGTCTGTATATTTATATACTTTTCTAAATCCATTATATTTGTCTATTTCTGATTTAATTTTGCAACATTTACCACAAATGTTTAGCCTTGTCAATTGATTGTGCAATCCACTCGTGTTTTATTAAAACAAATACTGTTATTAAAAGAAGTCACACTATCACAACCCTGGTAACATATAGAGCAGAATCGCTGATGATATATGATGCTCTCAGGTGTCTTGATTCATTTAAGCAAGCTGTGGATGCAATTCCCTCTATTTAATTTGTATTATTTTACTGTAAATAATAGATAAAATAAAGTGCCTATAGGAAAAAGTGGCAATTATCACACACTGAAGACGACACCTCAGCATTGGTTTTCCCTGAAGATCAATTAAAGTATACTTCTTAATTGCAGTCGTAGATAGTGTCTTTTAATAGCTCCAGTTGTTTTTATCCTTTAAAATAACTTTTCGAACAGCTATGTGATGCATCGGATGCTCTGTGGATTAAAGAGCTGGATTACTCCCACATGTCCCTCCCTCTTGAGGCATGACATTCAGGTGAGAGAGTGATCACTGCTGAGAGGGGGAGCTTTCATCACTTCGTGAGCATATTATTCATGGTGTGTGTCTGTGAACGTCGGTGTGTGTGTACAGTCTGTCATGGTAGTGTATGAGTGATTGTCTGTACACATGTGATGGAGAGGACACGGGATCTTGTGTGTTTTTCAGCATTATTCACGGTTACCTAGTGAGCTTTCATAATCCTATGGTGATGACAGACATGTTTTTCAGAGACTCGGCTTGAGTTGCATTTGTTTAAAGTGTTGTAGCAAGTCTGAAAGGCTTAGTTAGACCTCTTACAGTATTGTGATGGGGAAGTGGTGTCCTGCCATGGAGTTGTTGTGTCCTTTCACTTGTGTGTGTGTGTGTCTGCACGCTTGCTCATCTTCTAGAGCACCGTGGCCGATTGGCGCCCTACTGAGTGATTGACGACAGGCTGGGGAGCTTTATGATGGAGCTGTCAGCCCCGCTGTGTCGCATTCTCCTGGCAGTGGCTCTCCTGACACTCTCAGAAACACATCAGAATGAAGCTTCTCTCACATCTTGTCTGAAATGAGTTGTGAGTGGAAAAATCCCACCGACCGTCTCACCCCCTTTCAAATGCACTACTGTCCGGGCAAAAGAAATAGGGAATTGAGTTAACACGTGCACATTGTGTATGGAAGTGAAGAATTTTCTAAAGGCAGGGAACATACTTTTCCTTTTGAGAGGGGAAAAGAAGAGTTTCATGGTTCTCATGGTGGCTTATGAAAATGCAGATTTACTGCAAGCGAGGGAACAACATTTATTGATGTCTTCAAGCTGAAAACTGCAAGCTTCCGAAAGGTTTTTAATAATTGAATCGATGCATTGATGTCACTACTTCAATGTCTTTGAATGATAATGTATAAGAGTCACTTCAAAGAACGCAGAAGAATATCTGTAGTTTCCCTATGAGCCATCAGTATTGGTAGGTAGAGGTGTATAGCTTATAAACAGCAGGGTGCCGGCTGATTGCTCAGGTCTGATGATGTCATAGGACAATCAACACTTAAAGTGGCAAAACTTACTTAGAACCACATGAACACCTTTAAGCTTTAAAGCCAAGACACAGTGAGACATCTTTCTCAAGACCGAATCAGTTGTTAATTGTTTGGTTTCGCAATTGGTGAACAATTGTGCCTTCCACAGTCATCTCGTTGGAGGGAAACCATTCGAATGTGGCGCAAATCGATGAAGGATGAAGTTATTTGTTTTTGTTTAAGGTCCCTCTGACCTTAAAGTTAACCCATTAACAATCTATACAAAAATGTCAAATAGGTTTAAATGATGAATACAGTGACTGGTTGCTGGAGGCATATACAGTAATTGCAATGTTTTAATTATGGCTATAAAATCCACTCTCTTGCTCAATATTTTGAATGACTCACCTTTAGGCATATTCATTCAATTATCCAATCAAAAGGGATTTGGGGCGTCCTGTAAAATCCTTGCTTCCTTGTGGTTTGTTGTAGTTGTCGGAGCAAAGTCCTGGTATGAAGTGGGTGTGTTGGTTTAATTTCCGAAATATAAGTTTATGGAGAGGACATACAGTATGTGCGTAAGGGAGGTGCCGGTACCGCCCTGCAGCCTGCATTTGCTTGACCATGTCTCTTTAGATTCATCAAATCTGAAAGACTCTGTTTTATTACAAAAAGATGAAGACGTTCTGGCTCCTGTTTCACTGTCATTTGAATGTGATCTCTTAACAAATTGAAACATCTAACTGCAAATGTTATAAAAATGGTTCATTGGCCGAGTGGAGCCACACTGAGCTTCAGCTGGCACACCGGTTCTGTATTAGCGGTAGTTTTGAAACCACCTCCACCTGTGCCTGAAATAAAATAAACAGGCCTATTTTGCCTCTACTGTTACATGTGTTAGATATCGGTGGACCACATTTCAAAACACAAATACAATCAATGAGTGACAATGTATAGTTATTATCCTTTTCATTTTAGTTTTCATTAGACTTTCATCCTTCAATACTAGGGGTGGGGATCACCAGGGTCCCCCATGATACGATACTATGGCAATACTTAAGCCACGATACGATAGCACTGTGATTCTACGATATGCTAGGTATTCCGATACGATATATTAATATGAATAGTTTATATATCGCGATGCTATGCTGTAGGCAACATTGTAATTCAAAGCCTCAGATTATCTCTGTCTTAGTGTTTTAGTCAAATAGATTTACCCTCTTGGCTTTAACCCACTCTCATCTTTCATTGTACCTTAAGGGAGATTCTTGACCCATATCAGTGACCAGGTTTACATGTAATATAATCAATAGACATCCACAGCAGCTCAGGGTGTACTTGCTCTCCCTTATACATGGGGGGAATTCACTGGCAAGAGTTTTTTCCTCAAATAAATAAGGCATGACCTTTATTGAGCTCAATGGGCAGCTAGTGGGATTTCAGCAACATTTATACAACTTGTCTCTTTCTACACAAGTCTCTGACACGCCTCTCCCATCCCATCCCCCTGAGTCACCATCAGTCACATTTTCACAGTACAGATAGATATTCACAGTGACAGGAAAATCTATACATGCTATTTCAGAAAGTGTTTCAGGCTTAACATTGAGGTGAGAAGTGATGAACGTTTTTAAGAAATGTTTTTAAGCAGTACTGCTTTTTAGGAGCATTTAACAGTTTTCAAGAAAACCATTACTTGATTATTAAGAATAGGTTGTTTTTCTCTGTAAATTGATTAAAACAACACTTGCAGTTTTGTCAATCTCATCCCCAGTGTTTTGAGTATCTATTTTTCATAAAATAGCTTATCCCACAGGTTGTTAATTACAGTAAGAGGCTAACTTGAATTCTCTGAACATCTCTGAAAGAGACAAGAACCAGGCTCAGCATATCCTACTGTGAATGCAATCCATGTGTCCTTTATTTGCCTCGTAATTCTCATTCTTTCCATACACGTATTACCTTTGAATTAAACAGAGAATATTTAAAGGGTGTATAAAAAGACAGTTATGTGTGTAATTATGTCGTGCTGATCTGCGGAGGAACCTCTCTTCGGTGTTTCAGGAAACTAGGCTGGGATTGAGTTTTTGGCAGGCAGTGTGACCCTCCCATCACAGATGTTTGGTTGAATTAGGTCCATGAAATCTACAGAGGACTGCAACTTATGCTCTCCCTCAGCCAAACGTAGACTCATTCACAGCCCAGATTGCACCTGCACTTACGTGCTCTGTAATTACACCCCTCCACACACTGCACCTACTCTTTTACTGCAAACTATCTGACACCTGTAGCGGTGTAACCAGCTCTGATTGGTGATCTTCAGCACAAAGTACCAACCAGTTCCATCTTCTCAAATCTCACCTGCAATTCACCCACAATTGTGTGTGAGATGAGGTGTGGGCTCAATGCCATGCTATCTATGTTCTATCAGTTTCAAAAGCATCGAAAGATATTTTTATATACTGTATAGGACACTACAAAACACAATCCGGATCATAAGATCACTACCCTCTCTCACCTGATAGATTCTGAAGGATAGAAAAACATGGAATCACACAAAGACAAAAATAAATATGACTAACTTTAAATTGAGTTATTATAAATGATTGGAACTTGAAAGCATTTCTTGGTGAAATCTACTTTTACGAAGAATGGCGTTGTGTATTAAACCCCTAGGTTTTCTCTCATCCAGATGCATTTTCTGTGTTCTTTTAGCATATTCAACACATTTCTGTTAAATGCAAAATTACATTATAGCAAGTACTTCAATGTAATCTGACCATGCTTTTTTCAAATGCATTTTCTCTGAAAACACGTTAATTCCAGATCAATAAAGCTAATTGTAAAGCATCCAGTGGAAGTAATGCATTTAAATATATGCTTATTTTATATATATTTCAGCTGTGCTTAAGCTTTTGTTTAACTGAAGTGTCTGTCGCTGACTAATGAACCCATTACTGACCAATGTGATGGTAAACAGTTTTTCTACAATAAAAAAAGTCTTGTCGATCTCTTGTGCTTTAATTCAAACACACTAATTAATGCAACATTGTTAGATTGCGTGAGAGGTTTTATTAATGAGGCGCTCGAGTTAGTCCGGTCGGTCTTGCTTGCAGTATACAGCTGTTGATTTATGGGCTGTTGTGGTTGTGGTCCAACAACAAAGGTTAATGCCATGTGCGCCCTGACCCCCAAATCTCTCCACAATCACTCCATACTCAAACAAACAACATCATCGTGTACAGTAACATTTTACAAATGATCATACATCTTTAAATACTTACATACTGCTCATAACGTCCCATCAATTTGCAACACGTTGATTAACTCATTGCATTTAAAAGAGCTTGAGAGAAAGGAAGTGTTGCCCTGCCTTCAACATAAGCACTTTATATGGACTCTACTTTCATGGTTTTGGCGTGAAGAGGAACCTTATCATCTTGGTTTTGGATCATTTGGGTCAGTGCAGCTTCATTTTGTAACATTTCAGACTGATTGAGTGTGCTCAACAGTCGAGGAAGATTTGGTTTCTTGCTGCACTTACACTTTTCTGGATTTATTAAGCTTCGCTATCTTCATTAATGTAAGGGAATGAAAGTGATCCCCTGTAGAGCTGCAATCATTATTGAGCAGCAAACTTCCATTAAATAGACGATAGAGCAAAAAATCCTCTTGTTTGAGCTAGCAAATGTTGGGCATTTTTACTTAAAAGTAAATCAAATAATGAATCACTTCTCAGAACAGTAACCAGTTCATTTTCATCCAATAATCTCGAGGTATAACCGCTGTATTACTAGTATCAGATTTACCTTCATAGCTTGATTTCAGAATTGATCTCCATTTTTTTGTGTCAAGGTTACTAGCTTCTGCGTAACTTCACAGATGCCATTATGGACATAGGCTGTAGTACGTTTTTGACCAAGAAACAGGCAGGTTCTTGGATGTTTGGTTGGCCTTAAGGGTGAAAATACAAGACATGTAAATCACAGAATATACATATTGTTTTATAAGTATATAGGAATACTGACAGATGCATCTATAGATTCAAGCAAGAACAATCCACAGAGTCATTTTAACAAACAGGAGTGTCACAAAGTGATTTACAGTAAACACTGTACACAGAAATGAAAGGAAGGATATTAAGACCACAGAAGGAACATGAGCTGCACACACACAAAGAAAGCGTTGTATGAAAGGTGTGTGTAAGGATATTTAGTGTCAGTGATAATCTTCACTCAAAAAATCGTAGAACATAATTCCCTCCATGTGTTATCTTCTGTGAACATTGTGAAAGCTAAGGGTCTAAGTGTCTCTATCACTGTGATTGGTAAAGTAACCTGAGTGTCTTCGGAGTCCTTGGTGGCCCACTCTGGATGGCGTGTTGGCAGTGAGGTTGACACGAGCTCCAAAGCCCGGGAGTGCGCTAGTTACCAGATGGCCGTGGCAACAATCTTCAGTCATTTCGCTCACCTTGCCTATAAGACTTCCTCTGACCCAGCGCCCACAGGAAATGGTCTCTACAGCACGTCTCCTGCCAAGACTCTCGCTTCTATCTCACGTCTCTGAAGTCAGAAAGGAGGACACTGATTTGGGCCACAGAGGCTAGGAGAAAGTGCTCAAAACAAGATGGCGAGATAGAGAAATGTGACGTTCCTTCTTAGACCCCTGCCAGGATGTCGTCTCATATGTGACAGGCTGTTATGGAAGACTCACGCTGCCTTTTGGTGGTGGCTCCGTAAACATTTAATTGTCACAGTCCAAGTTTCTGTCACCATTTCTTTGGGTGAGTGTCCTCAGAGATACTGCTATCCCCTTTTATGAAACGTTTTATCATTGTTATGCTACCCAGAGACGGCTGCTTCCTTTAAAGGATTATTCAAATTCATTCTTTTGATATTTTCCATGTTTTGTGGAGCAAGACTGTAACTATTTAGCCACCGGGTATAAAGCATAACTTGTGGCGTATCCTCAGCCACTGCATAAATGCATATTATTAATGTTTGTATGTGTTTTATTGATTCATGTTGATTTGCGGTTCTTGGAAATACAGTATGTAGGAGAGTTCTTAATGTTTGTTTGTTTTTGCTTCGGGGTAGGGTAAAAAAAGTGAAACTCAGAAATGACAGAGGCACAATGTGAAGGAATGAGTGCAGTCAGCTTTTGGCTCAGTTTGCAGACGTGAGCGACGTTTAGTTTTTGCCTTTTTTGTTCAACAGAGATTTTGTTTTCTCCACTTCTATCCCCTCATTCCTCGCCTGACAAAAAAAGGTTACATAAGATCAATGTCTACCAAGCAAAATCAATAACGTCCACATAGAGGTTCTCTCCCTTATTTATCTATCTGATTTGTTTGGCTTCACGGTTAACCTTTTCTTAAGGCATTGCCCGAAAATAACACTGGTTCTTATGGATAGTGTATGCTAATGCCAACCCATAAGTTAAAGCTTGGCAACTATTTTACAACCTCTCGTTCAATAAAGTTACCTCACTCCTCAAGTGAAACTAAACAAACACCATTTTCTTCCATTTATTAATTTCTCCCTCTATTTCCTTCTCTTTTTTTCACCATATTTCAGTTCCCCCCGTCATCCGAGTGTACCCAGAGAGCCAGGCCAGAGAGCCGGGTGTCACCGCCAGCCTGCGCTGCCACGCTGAGGGCATCCCCAGCCCTCAGCTGGCCTGGCTGAAGAACGGCATGGACATCGCCTCCAAGCTGTCAAAACAACTCACCCTGCAAGGTACTCCCGCTTTACTGCTTTCTGCATCTACATGTGTATATTCCTATTCCCACCACGGCTACTTCCATTATGATTTTACTGCTGCAGTTACTTTTACAATTGCTGCCACTATCAGTATAATAAATGTCACATTTATCGTATCACTATATGACCGTGACTATTATGACTGTGATACTATTGCTGTGTGTAAAACAGAGCTGGCGATAAAAAACTAAAATCTATGTCAAGAGGAATGAGAGGCCATAAATAATGTTCAATGCAACCATTTCAGTGAATGCAATCCTTTTCTCTGTTTGACTCAATCCTGATATGGATTTAATGCAGTCAATGATGCTTGCCTGTTTTGATTAATCGGTTTAACTTTGGGTTGGGTGTCATTGTTCATTTTGGCTATTTTCAGTTTGAAGATGTTGGCTTTGAATTGCAATATGTTAAATTGTCAAGAGATTTGGTTTATTGTCTGGCCTCAGTACCAAGTATTCTGAATTATATTTCAAAACTGCCTCGTAGTTTTTTTAATCTATATTGAAGCCAAATATTTTCCCTTTTGTGCAGCTTGTGCACAAATCCATTAAACCAGAAAGCTGTCCCAGTGCTCAAAGAAACACAGCATGTGTCTGACATGTGCCACATTCTTATTTTGAACAGCTGCCTCCTCATAGTCTCAGAGAAACAAACCTCTCACCTCCCTTCCCAACATATTAGAGAAGTCTTATGTAACAGAGTGAAGGTAGCATGCAGCTCTCCTTTTATCTCTTTCCGAAAGTCATCTCTTGTCTGTTCTCTCTGTTGTTCCTCAAAGCTAATGGGAGCGAGGTGCACATCAGCAACGTGCACTTTGAGGATACGGGCGCTTATACCTGCATCGCCAAAAACGAAGCTGGTGTAGACGAAGACATCTCTTCGCTATTTGTGGAGGACTCTGCACGCAAAACTCGTATGTATAAGTCATGATGTTCCTCTGTTTCCATCCAAGGGATAATGGAGCCATTCAAATGGAGCTCTAAATAATGAATCCTGTCAGATCCTAATGGTTTATATCCTGTGATGCAATGATAGAGCCTCTGTAAGGGAAGTAATGGTGATACTATCTGAACTCTTTCTCTCCGGGTTAAGAAGCAGGAAGAATTATTCATGCATCTCTCACATCGACAATAGGTGGATTTATTCATCACTTGGTCAACAGATGTGTTTTTCTTTTCGCCTGTTAGTGAGACACACATATAGTCCTGGTCCATGGCAATTTATTATATGCATTTTTTCGCACATTTTCTTTGCTAAAAAAATATTGAATTAATCAGAAATATTATATAAATATATAAATGTTTATATATAACAATTTTTATAATAATCACGAGTTGCAGACATCATTGTAATCAGTCTTTAGCTTTTTAAATGTTTAATTAAAAAATTGTCAGGTCCATAAAATGTACCAAAAAGCTGGAATATACCTTTAATAATTAATAACAGTGTCAAATAGTCATACAGATGTTCACATTCAAATTAAATAAATCAGAGAAAAGGAGCTAGTCCTTATCATTGTTAAATAGGTGATATTGGCCGGCGTATAGCTCAGTTGGTAGAGCCTACGGCCCATAAACGTGTCATTCCCTCTGTGTCCTCCTTCATAGCTATCACTCAAATAAAGGCACTTAAAAAAGGTGATTCAAGGTGTGAAGTTTAGCATTCATGCTTACTAGTTAACCAATGTCATGTATTACCAAAACTGTTGTCACTTTCTCTACTGGTAGTTCGTTGATCAACTAATTGACCCCCCGTTCCCTCTCCGTCAACCCTCCACATCAGTGATTTTTGGCACGTGTAGTAATTGATTTAGGTGGTATTTGGCATTGTCAATATGTAACTGTTCAACAGTAAGGTTGTGACACCAAGAACCTTCTTCAAATTTAGAAGCATTTCTCCACACAAACAATCTCCTCTTGTATGAACAGAGTCGTGCACAGGTAATTAGCTCTGACCTTCTCTGAAATGTCAGAATCTGCCTTTGCGGTTAAGGACCAGTTGTTAGTGTGTTGTTCTTTCCTGTGGGTACTTAGGCTTCCCGAATAGCACACTTTGCAGTGTAGTCACACACCTGTAAACTCTCCTGTGCCTCTTCTACCCCTCAACGCACTTAGACGTCCACCTCCAAGTACGACACTTCCTACCTTGCCTGACATGCATCAGAGGATCATTCTCGCTGACGTCAGAAGTCAGTCGTGTGCTTTGAAGCTTTTGAAGCTCCACCGCGGGCCAAAATGGGGCTGGGAGATGGATATTGCAGACCCTTTTTGGTGCGAGCAACCCCACAGGACACGAGTTCAAAGGGATGTCAGCAGACACACAGACGTGGCTGCACTACTATATCACGAAGATAGAGGGAAAGGAAAAAGATTTAAGTCTGGTGTAAATATCTGACTGATTGCATACTTGACCCACTCTGGTTTTCCTATGAGAATGCACCTTTATTCAGAAGCTAGTGAAGAGAACTAAAGGAAGAGGACTTTCTACTGTCTGTCTCCTCGAGCCTGAGGCTTATGTGTGGTGTCAGCTCACTCCGCCTGCAGCCTTAAACCTCTGAAACCCTCACCTCTGCTCCCAGAAATATACTCCCAGAAGCCATTTAGCTCAGAAGGTATGTTTGAATTGTAATTGTGTATGTTCGTTTTACAAATTTTAGCTCCCTTTTCATCAACTTTACTAATGTTTTAAGTTCAATGTTGTCACTTACGTGCCGCGGGATAGCTAAGTGTCTCTGTTTGCGATGTCCACTGCCAAGTAGCTTCCACTCCTGAGTGCGCTGAAGCTTCAGGTAATGTCATCCCCTCTATCTCCCCCTTTCAACACTGTATCTCAAAATGGTTGTCACTACTTCCACAAGACCTTATAAAAGAGTATGCTGCATTTTCCTTAAAAAAAATTCTATAGACTAAAATATTTCATAGAAGTTGTGCAGGTGTCATTTGCTCAAGTGAGACCCTGCCTCTGCCAACATGCGTCAGGTTTATGTTCCCTGGTCTATGTTTCTGTCCGTTTTCATGTGCTTCAGTCCTTCCCCTGCTTCTTTTCTCTTTCTTTTGCTGAGTGTTGAGATTGGCGTGTGTGTGTTTGACCAAACGAGCAGTCCAAAGTTGATTTAGTCTCTTTGGAAATCTGCTTTTTCATTTTCCTTTGAAATCAAAAATATGAAACAACTGATTTACAGATGATGCATGTTGCTATTTGGCATCACATTTTATATAAGTTCCCTCTGTACTGTAGGTAGCAGTGTTTGTTCATGTGATTGAATTATGTCCAAATAATTTTCATAAAGTTAACTTTGCCTCGCTCAGAATAAGTTCAGAATAACAAAGACCAAACTTAGTATGTCCTTCAGCATTTAGAATAGGATAAACCAGACATGCTTCATGCTTTCACCGACTCTGTCTCCTTCACATGGAGATCACAATAAGAGAGAGAAAGAGCTCGATCAGATTGTTCAGCTTTACAAGTGTAATTTGTTTGAGGCACTAAAGGTCAAATAAAGTCAAATGTATTTCTAAAGTGCTTTTAACACAGGTCCATCACAAAGTACTTTACTGTGTGTGTGTGTGTGTGTGTGTGTGTGTGTGTGTGTGTGTGTGTGTGTGTGTGTGTGTGTGTGTTTTCATTCTCACAGGCATTTATTCAAAGTGCTTTAATTAACCAAAAAAATCCCAGAGACCACAATAAAAAAGATATTTAATAATAAATAAATAGATATTGAAATATTTCATTTGAAAAAGAGAATTTTCGGCTTGTAGTCATTTGTGAAAACCGCGGATAATTTATCGTTTGTGTTGAAATGTTTGCTGAAATTCGCTTCATGACAAATATTACTTTCATCATTGTTAACACCGTTTATCAACCTCTCCGATAATAATAACTCAAACAAACAGAAAACATATTACCTCTATGTGCGGGCTGCAAGTTTGATTTTTGACCCTCTCGTCATTTGCGTTGTCGTTTGATTCGCCGCTGGAGATGGACACATCTATTCTTTATCGGGCTCTGCACTAAGAGGTTGCCGGGGTGATATATTCTAGGTAGTATGCCAGCTGCCTTCAATGCTTTAGAGTTTAAGTCCAGAACAGATTTGTGATGTTCATTGTTAACACGGCATAATTCATCAGGTACAACAAGTGTACTATAATTCAGCACAGCAGCTGTTTTTGCCTGAGTGTTTTGTCCTTTTTTGAGATGTTAATGTGTAAGACAAGAAGCTGTCATTACAAAAATATAAATAATAAAAGCACCAGTGGATTATCAAAAATGTATGATCTTTCTGGATGTGCGTGCTTCAGATATGTTGTGAATCTCTCACAAGTATTAATGCATATTTCCCTACTGTAGCTATGCTCTTCTTACAAGTTCAAACCTTTGAATTCTGATTGATACAAAAATAACTTTGATTTAAAAAAGCAAGTCTTTTTCTTTAGTAACATACACAAATACAGCAAACAGAATGAGGAATCAAGTGTGTTTTAACCTGACCTTAATGCAGAATAAGTAGGAAGATTGATTGAGCTTTAGGTCACCCATTAATCACACAGCGTTGTAAATTCTTCATGTGTATTTTTAAGTGTTGGACTTTCCATTCAGACCTGCAAAGTGTATTGCTATTCCCGCTTTCACTTTTTCAATTTCCTGCCTTCCTTCCCGGAAATGAAGGAAATATGTCTGGGCAGGACGGGGCAGAGGTAATGCACTTGAAATAAAATTAGAAATAACTCATGTATTAGTAATGTTGTTGAAACAGATGCAAACATTATCAGCTAGGTAACCTGGCGAGACGTCACCTGTGCTAAACACCATCCTTTCATCTCACTCCCATTTACTATTTTCTACTCAGTTGGTTTTCATACACTTGCCATGCCATTCCTAATTTATTAACTGGCCAGTTTCACCAATCAAGACTGCAAACATGTAATCAAAAAGAAACATCTGGGTACCCCACTTATGTCCCATAAATCACAGTTGGTCAAAATCCTCATCCGGACCCCCAGGCTGGAGTACATGCACAGTGTGGATCCTGATGAGCTCCATATGGCGTCATGTTCCGGCCAGAGAGGCGCTCTAAATCACTGGTCCACTTAGTGCCCGTCTGTGGATCCACATGTGGTCACATCCTGGTTTCAGGGAGAGGCTACAGGGTATGAATTATGGAAAAAATGCAATCAACAAAGTTCAAATGTGTACACGCAAAACCAATGTAAAATGACACGTTTAATGCCAATTCCACAAATCATCCATACCTTACATAAAACCTAAATTCTGACTGTGTTTATGCATTACTCAAATAGTAATATTGTCCAATTAAGATGTGTTATATTCTGATGTTAGTTGGGTTAAAGATCTCTCTTTGGACATGTAAACAGCAAATTTGAGAATAACCCAGTTTGCAACATACGTCCTCTTTCCGGTTTATGGTGATTTCTGTGGGTCGGAAACAATACCGACAAGCCAGCAGATTGCAGGACTTGGGTTGTGTGTATTTCTGTTTGGAAGGAAAACACATGCACCTACTTTTAAATATTGTAATAGGCTTGGTTGTCAGGCTTTGGGGATTTTAAAACAAGCACTTTTTTCTGAATTTAAAGCAATATAGGTACAAGGTTATGTTTTGCACCGTCAAAGTAGTTGGCCATCAATTGACATTTTTGAAAGACAAATATTTTACGCAGAGAAGCTAAATGGCACATGCAGCTCCAGCCGTTCCACTTTCTCATATTGTGACGTGTTGATAAAACATGTAAGCGGTGCGAGCATGACTGCGTGTCTGTGGTCATATACTTATATATTATTTATTTTAAAGTCATGTCGATAGCTGAATAGGAATACTGTCTTTTTCATAATGAGGGAAAAATTTGCATATTTTGACTTTTAACTTTTGGACCCCAAACAAAGCTTCAAACTTTATCCATCTGTCAGAAGAACTATTCCTTCCCCGTATGTTGCTGAAGTGTTACTCCCTTTTGGTTTTCTAGGTTTTGCAGAAAGTATTCCATGTTCACAAGTACTAACTTAAATTGTCTTCAAACAGCGACGTTTGCCTTTAAGTCGCAGAATCCAGGATGCTTCAAACCAAGAGCTTGATGCTCTGATCCAACGCACATTGAGATGCTGGTGGGCATGTTGTTGCACCAGACGTCGCTTGATCTAATGCAATTGATCTGAAACAGACGCAGATTCAAATGACGCATTGCGATTGTACTTGGATGTATTGGAAGAATCTGAAAGTAATGATCTCATTGTGCCGAGTCATTGTGTTTATGACCTGCCTGAGGCTCCTCGTTCAGACACTGAATAGGAGACGGGGCTGAATATCTAACTAAGCCTGTTGTCAAAGGGCTGAATAAGGTATTAGGCCGGAGATGAACCGAGAAAACATGATTTGATGAGGGAGGCATGAATGATATTTTTGAGATGAATTCACCTCCGAGGAGCTTGAAGGTCAAAACCTCCTCAGCAGAGGCGTAGCGCTGCAATGAATTGTTTTTCTCTCAAATTTACCAGACCGCTTCATTGTTTGGGAAAACCTGAGCAGTCACTGCTCTTGAGCTCTCTTTAACGGAGTCTGTCTCCTGCAAGCACAGCACCATCCATCTCTGACAGTCTGCCGCTAAACTGGCATAAATATCCGCCCTTCAAAAATGTGCCAATTATTTCTGCAGCGTCAGAAGATCGGCGAGGCTCAGAATGAGCGTTTGTTGCTTCAGTTTCCCGCTTAATGTACATTATGCTGCTCTTCATGCCTCACATGAGGGACGTTCAGAGGACTGAGTGGTGTATATACTGGCTCAATCAGATGCCCCTCTGCTCTCTTTAGCTAAAGTACTCTTCTGGACCAAATGAAGATGTAATAGTTATATAATTATTCCAATATTGTAAGTGCAAGTCTCTTAGTTTAAATTAGGATATCATTGTCATTTTCAAGTGCCACTTTTCCATCTGTTACTTAATGTATTTGTGTATGAATTATTTCAGTATAAGTTATTATTTTCTTATCATTTAGGTGATTTACTGAGCAGTAATTAGTATATAGGCTCCCTAGCTTTCACTGTTTGGCCATTTTGTTGTTAATTGGTGTCATTTGAAAGGTAATTAGTGCAGCATAGAGAACACAAGGCAACAGCACTAGTGTTTTATTTGTGATCACTCTGCTGTAACCATAACCTTTGAACTCTGGAAAAGAATTAAGAGGCAGTTTCCAGTGTTTGTGTTGCTAATTAATGACACATTATGTTAGATATCTGGGACTTGTAGTTGCTGAAACATTTTAATGAGGTGTGTCTTTACCCAAGGTTAATGTTTCCCTATAAATTAAGGTTAATGGATACATGCAACAAATGCAAAGACACAAAAGGTTGGGGGAGGTTGTGAAAGGTCCCGCTTCTTTGGGAAACTCTTAAGCAGCAGTATAATTATGATTGATATACATTTAAGTACAATGTCCTTTAAGTACAATGTTTCTTTATCCACGCATTTTTTTTGTAGATTTTCTATAAAACATTGTGATAAATCAACCCTTAACTCTCGCTTATTATATAGATTTAATCCATATGTACCATAACAATACACAGGACGCTTACATGTATGTGTCAACAGGCTCCAGGTGGAGTAGGAACGACAGAATTCCTTCGTATCCTGCTCTGGTCTCCACTCACGACTGCATCGTGAACTTTTTACTTCTGATTCTCTTTTCTTTACTCAATGCTTCATGACTCACTGTTGAGGCCCGTTAAGTAATAAATGACCTTTACATTCTTCAGCCGGGCACACAAAGTCTTGAAACTCTAGTGGGCTGGAAAGAGCTGCACTGCAAAACATCCCCACTGAGTCACGAGTCACTTACGAGTCTTATTCAATTTGCAGATTCAGTTGAGTTATGAGTTATATTTAGACATTTTAAGTTCTGATTAAAGTCAGATCTGAGTGGTTTGTACAATGTGAAGATAGACACACTTACAAACATCTTTACTCGTGAAACCTAATGAAAGAAATACATATTTTCAGGGGTAAACTGGAATTTGGATCGCTATTATTGATAAGTTACCCTCCCGCCTCTCTAACCATAAATCATCTCCCTTAATAAATCCCCTTTGTTCTTCCTTTTCCAGCCTTTTATTGATTACTCCGTATAGACTATGCAATATATGCTATTCGCTCTCTATACTTTACCCAACAGTATCATCTACACACTCATCTGCCAAGTGGGGATACATTTTACCAAGTACATTAAATAAAGTACTGCCTTCATCACGTCCTGATTGGACTACTGCAATGGGGTCCTCTCCGTGGTTCCCAGCAAAACCCTGGAGATGCTCCAACATGTTCAGAACTCTGCCGCCAGAGTTCTCACCCGCACCAAACCATGGCAGCACATCGCCCCCACCCTCATCCACCTTTACTGGCTCCCGATCAAGTCCCGGATCACTTTCAAAACCCTCCTCCTCACCTACAAGTCTCTCCATGGCGTTGCTCCACAGTACTTATCAGACCTCCTCCATCCATACATCCCTACACGGAGCCTGCGGTCCTTGGACACGGGCCTTCTCTCTATTCCCCGCAGTCGCCTCAGAACCGTCAGTGACGAGGCGTTCAGTGTTGTGGCCCCCACCCTCTGGAACGCTCTTCCTGCAGAGATCCGCAATGCTGCCTCCCTGGACATCTTCAAATCTGCAGTAAAAACTCACCTCTTCACCATAGCCTTTGAACACTGACTCATCTTAGTCCCCCGTTCTTCTACCACAACTGCCAATTCTGTTTTCTATTGTATTTACTTTATTTTTCTATTCTTTTATTTGTCCTAGTTTTATGTCTGTCCTCACAAAATGGAAAGCGGCCTTGGGTACCTAGAAAGGCGCTATATAAATTCAAATTGTTATTATTATTTGTATTATTACTGCCCTTTTTGAGACATTTTTACCTTTTACTACAATTAAGATGGAGATATTGTACTTATTACTCCACTTTATTAATATTGCAGCGTTAGTTACTAGTTTCCACAGATTCAGATTATTGATTCCACCTAATTAATGATATGATGATATAGATTAAGTTACCCAGTAGTATATAAAGTATTAAAACTGAGCTGAATCTGCCACAATAAAGTGATACACACATGGTGCATCGAAAATAATGATCAAATCATATTTAATGTATGTTTCCTTAATGCACCATAATGAATAATGAGTCATTTTGATATCTAGGTATATTTCAAAGCAAATCATTTTGTGCTTTTAATTAAATGAACATTTTATTGAGGATTTTACCGAAGAAAATCGGAGTACTTCTTCCACCTCTACATCTGTCTGTACTCTATACTCCTTGCAGGCCTTTTTATTTTTGACATTTGACATTTCGTAGACTTTTTTGTTACAATCAAATGGCTCAGTTTAATTTCACACATTCAGGCCGAGAGTAAGATCTAATCAGGGACGTCGGCCGGTCGAGTGATTGGTGGGGAGAAAACAATGCAATCACTCTGGCAGAGGCGATGAAACCCACCACTCTAAAGTCTGCTCAAAATTCAGTTTAACTCTGTTCGCCATGCTGTCTGCTCCATATCCTCTGAATAGAAAAACATCAACCTGTGCCAAAAAAAAGCGTCCATGCTCCCATCAGAGGCGTTCCTCCCCATCACAGCGGGCTTTCACACAGTGTTGGACACGCTGTCAGCAACAAGGAGCTGCAGCCAGGCGCTGACGCCATCCACAGTTCCCGCAGCTCCCGACTGTCGACTGAGTTTCATGCAAAGGGCTTTGCAAAATATATATTGTAAATCTGACGGGAAGTTTAAATGCATGCAAGCCTCGGTTACAGCAGGGCAGCTTATGAATATTTCTGATGATGCATTCTGTAAAAAACTGCCAAAACTAATTGATCAATGCAAAACATAAAGGAGAGAGGACGAAGCGAGCACACAAAATAATGTATCATAACTTAATTTTGATTATTATTTTACATAAGATCAAACTAAACACTGTTATCCTAACCTAGCTAAAAGGTCCTGTTGGTTTGTGACTTTAATAGGTATATATTTTATAGAAAATCCACTCAAATCTGCCCTGGTGGTTCATTTTCATTTATTAACTTATCCGTGTCTCTCCTATTGCAGTTTACCTTTGTGATGAGCACAGACACTTTACTGTTTCAAACTCTCTGCAGCAACTTTCAAACTCTCCTGCCTTTTTCTCCAAGGATTGGTAGTCTCTTGAATACTTTTCCTCAAAAAGAGATGATACAGCCCTCAGTCCTCCACAGGCTTCTGGCTCTAATTCTAGCGCAGTCAGTCTTGTTATTTTGAAAGCTTCCTGACTCTACCTGACTGTAAATTGTACTGCCGGGGACTTGCCGTTGAAGTTGGCCCTCAATCTTTAAGCGCTCTCAAATTTATGCAGCACGGAGGTGCTAAAAGCAATGAAAAAAGTCTTGAAGAATGTTCTGCCTGAGAGATGGATGGGTAGTATATAAAAGCTGAAAGACTTTTGTCAGAAGGGGGACTTGATCACTCTGTGAGTCATGACTATGTGGAGCAGAGAGAGGAAGTCAGGTGAGAAGCATAAAGTAGTGGAAGTGATTTTTAGCACTAGAAAGGCCACCAGCAGTCGGTGGACGCTTTGAATTGGACATGAAATATCTCCCCGTTTAAAATGAGCCTTTGAGACTTTTCCTCAACTGTATAAACCATCTCTTTCATTATGCAAATCAGGCAGGAAAATATACCCTGTAATTCTACTGTCGTTCACAGAGTTACAATTTCATGACATTCTCTTTGACCCCCCCCCTATTAATCAGGGGGCTTTAAAGTTGAAGCAAAGAAAGATTTCACACTGCCTTAGGATTCTGAATTATTTGCACTGGAGGTTACATTTGCTACCTTTCCTTTTGTAATCTATATTTTATGCAGTTTTTTTTTTTCACTGTAGGGCTGGTGATATTCTGTGTGTGTCTTATTATCTACAAATCATTGTTACAAAACAAAACCAAAGCGGAGTTGATTCTATGAATAAGTGTTGCATGTAAAGCTAAGGCCTGATATATCTTAACCCTATGTGCCATAGAGTGCCATTGTTCAGAAGTATTAAAAACATGGCTGAGAAATAGTCAAGTCATATCATTAGTCCCCAGAAATGAACTATTAATTGCAGTTTGATTAAAGTTCAATTAAACTACAAGCCCAGACATAATAGGTAAAACTGAACCTTTGAGAAAACTTAAACTGTGTATTCATGAGATGTTTTAAATAATGTTGTTCCCCAGTAGGAACCAATGGGTTAAGGGGCCGAGAGCAACAGACCGAGTGGGAATTTGATGTCTTTAAATCAGATTTGTTGACATCGAAATGTGTTTTATACTTAAAAGACTGAACACTTAGTTTCAAATCAAGATATTAGTCCATAAGATTAAAAAACATGGCATAATTTCCCAAATTCAAAGTACACCTTTGGTGGAAAAACATCAACATATATAATTTAGTTTAGTTCAGCTAATCAGCTCGACCTGGAGCTCCCCATTGCTCTTAGTAGGAAGCAAATTCTACAGGACTTTAAGACAGTTCGTCCTCCTAATCCTTAACTCTGATGAGGAGACCATAAACAGGACAGAGTTACACTCTTTATTCATGGAGAATCAATAGTGAGAAAATTAGAAAAGAGAAGACATTGATATAAATTCACTTTTCTGCTGATCTTCAGGTTTAGAGGCTCTAGCTAAAACCCAAAGCGGGGGGTCCTGAGGCGTTTTAATCCAGGCATGGATGTACTTTAAGGGAGAGTTGGCAGCTGCACCTGAAGTCTTGTTGGCATACCTGCAGAACTGGATGTCTGATTTACCTGTGCTGCATGTAATGAGTCACTGGACTGAAGCAGCATCTGTTGTGTATCCATGCAGATGAGGAAAAAAGACTGGAAGATGTGTATTTCCCCTTTGGAAATATATTTCTGTTCTGCTTCATCATAGTAAGTGACTATAGCACTTGCAATATTCCTATAATAAAGTATTTGTCCTTATGATTAAAGCAGAACATTTCCAAGAAACTTCTGGAGGGCGTCAAACCCCTTCACACCCCAGGCCCCCGTCCTGAGTTACATTGTGCATATGCTGCGACACAATTACTCTACCTTTATTATGCATCTGCTGTCTTCCTGCCATGCCACTATGGTAAACACCAAAGGCATTGTGGCCACTGTCACTGCTCCCGTAAACAAATTGGATTTATGTAACCTTGCCGACGGGCAGGAACTGCAGAGTCCAGGCAGAGCGTGGCGTTCCCGATGTTTGGACCCCGGTGGAAACACAGTTATTACGGCCAGAAAGAGTGAACTCACCGCCTACAGTGGCAGCCGGCTTGTTTTGTTATATGGATGATGAAGTTGATGTATGGGCTGCTTGTATGAGCAGAACAGCCACAGTCTCTCTGCCAAGTGATGAATAGCATCAATACTGTGGGCTATTGGAAAAGACCCGGGCACACAAGATCTCATCTCGACTCTTCTTTCCCATTTTCTCCTTTTTCCATTTTCTCAAATAGAAATTCTCAAATAAATTGTATTGTTTTTGCCCTTCCCTTCCCTTCTCTTCCCTTCCCTTCCTTCCTTCCTGCCCGCCTGCCTTCTCTGTCCCTCATTTTATAGACCTCACTCCTTATTTGTGTAACTTTTAATGAGCTGAAAGGTATGCAAGAGTGCACAGGAAACACTTGACAAAGCACTTTTGAAAGATTAAGGCTGACTAACGACACAGCGGTGACTGCTCGGCTTTGTCTCTCCTTTTCCCTCTCTGCATCTGTCCACCCGAGCACGAGGCTGCGGGAATGAGCATTGCAATAGCGGCGAGATTAGAATCGGATGAGAATTGGGCTGGAGATTGGTTTGTAGCCTGAAAATGCCTGAACATGGGGAAGCAAAGGGAAGGCCGGGGGACGGATGAACAATGAGAGAGAAGGTCACAGTTAAAAAGCCAGTGTGAGAGGATGGTCCTGCAGCTGCTGTGGCAGAGGATAAGAATGATTGAGCGGCAGAATTTGCATGCAAAATAACTTTATAATGGCTCTACTTTTTTCTCTTCAACATCATTCTTTAGTCATGTCATTTTAAGTAATGGCAACTTTTCTCTCCCAGTGGCTGCTTCTGAAAGCAAGCAGCTGCTGTGCTTTTCAGGTCAGCCACTAAAGCACTCAGGTTGTTATGTGGCTTTCATTCGACATTTCCCCGTCATTAGTCACCTTTAAGTGAATTTAAAGAGAAATTATAGGAGCAGAAACTGGGTTTTTGCCACCAATGGAACACACTAATCCCTCTTAATGACGTATGCTAATCATCTGAGCTTGAAGCCTGTGGACTACTCGTTGGCGTCTTATCCATACAGATCATATTGATGATCTGATGTCTTCGATTTTCTTTATTAGACATTTTGTACGTCTCTCAGCATTCTTGTGTTGCAGCAGAAATCATAAACGCTTTATAGTACTTGCAGTGTGTTGACTGCACTCTATTTTCCAGTGTTTGGTATCAAATTTTTCCCAAGCAGAGGTCTCTATCGATTGTTTGTTGCACTAGGTGTGGTGTCAGAGAGACAGTTTCCATAAAACTTTCATGCGGCCTGCTTTCCTTTTTCCCTCAATAGGAGTTAGTGTTCGGGTAGCTCTCACAAAGGGACCCCATTGATTCCTGCATTGATTTTTAACCACGCTTTCCTCTTTTTCTCCCTCACAGTGGCAAACATTTTGTGGCGAGAAGAAGGTACGTCTAGACTGCTTCTGCTTCACTATAGGATTCATTAAACAGAGTTAATTGAATTTTTGTAATAGGGTTACTGAACTGTGATGAGAAGGATTAAATGATTTGATGCTTTGAACGTAGATAACAATGTTGTCGGCTTATTTCCTTTGCACATTTTCACACTGCGCAGTCTCATAAGCTATTTTGGGGTCTTCACAGTCTGTGACAGGGCTGTTTTTGCTTTTCTTTTGCAGGTCTCGGCATTGGAAACATGTTCTATGTTTTCTACGACGACGGTATTAAAGTCATTCAGCCTGTGGCGTGTGAGATACAGCGACACATAAAGCCCAGTGAGAAGCTGCTAGCTCTGCAGGTGAGTGTCAGATTTTTAGTTTTAAAGATGAGTTACGTTCATAGTGATTCTTCTGAACTGAAATACCTCAGTCATTTGTGTAAATTGAGGCTGTGAGGAGAAACACAGATCATGGTTTACTGATTGTGTGATTTTTATATTCTCTGAAAGGCTGGTTCTTATCATTATGTTTGATTTGGTTTGGTACAGCACCCATGATCCTCAGCTGCTATTGGTATAGAAAGGAAACCAGATAGAGGTTCATGTTTAGCACTACAGCAAATGCATGTGAGAATAACCTTGAGAAAATTGTTCAAACCTTCCTTCACTTCCTTCAGATGTTTTACAAATCATCACTTTGAACTTGTCCACACTTTTACTGGGGCGTGCAGCAGACATTTGAAGCTCTGATTGATTTTCCACAATTCCTGCTATTTCCATTAAGCATTTAGAGTCTTTCAGCTAATCGTGTTTTGGTTTTATAGCTTGCAACAACAACAATAAACTCTGATAACCCCAGTGTAAGCTACCTGCTCAGCACCAAACAGCAGACAGAAAACGTTGCACCTTAAAAATGCTTTTTCTCAGGCGTTAATGGAAACACAAAGAGTGAATGTTCGGTCTGCTGGATTTGTAACCAAGCAGGCAGTTTCAATGATTTCAGGTTCAATGATGACAGTTTCAATGATCTTGTTTTTCATTAGATCAAGGCTGGTGTTTTGATATTTCTATTTAGCTTGTCTTTTTGATAATTACCTTGGAAAGTGTCACATTATTCAAGCTTTATATTAAAAATGATCTCAGAATACAATTAAACCCAGAAATGATTCTCTAAGAAATTGACCCTTCAGATATCTTTCAGACAAGCAATTGTAAAATAATCTGTATCGTCTCTACAAAATCTGTGTGCAAAACACATGCACATCTTTCTTGTCCAAAGAACTTGAATTATTGATGCTTGGCAAAAACTCCCCACTAAAATCTTTATTTCATTGCATTAGAAAACCTTGTAAAAGAAACAGAAAATGTCGTTAAATCAAAGTGAGAAAAGTGAGCGATCGACAGTGTTGCAAGCTCTTGGCAGGCATAAATCAGAAACTACATTTTGCACGATAAATACTAAAACATTTATGATGAGTCCTTTTTCTTTTACGATGAACCACTGTGAGTAAACAGTTAACTGTGAATGGTGAAATGTGTTAATGTGTGACTGGTGTGATTCATTATTCGCTGGCATTGACGTGCGTCCTGTTGGCTGACCCAGTAACAGCGACTGAAATCAATCATGAGCGTCAATATAGTTTATACTGGGATTCTCATTCTAATGCAGCCGAGCAGGTAAAGGCTCAGTGTCCTGACCTAGAAACGCTTTGCTATTGCACTTGTAAATGTGGTCACAGCCTTTAAACATCATGCCAACAGCCTACATATACAGGTACACATATATAATTTGCACACAGAAATGTACCTGCATGATCTCCACCTGTAATTGTGTTGAATAGCAATGGATGTGTCATGATTTGTATTTATAAAATGCCAAAGAGCTTGATAGTTTTTACAATAATAGCTCATTAGGGTGTGTTACGTCCCAGCTTGTGGGGTAAATGGGGAAGCAACATAAAACCAGTTAGGATTGGTAAAAAATCAAGTTGTTTAATGAAAACTTAACAGAAAGTGGCATAAAAAGGAACCTATAGCCAAAAAAAGGGCCAAAAGGGCGTGGATTTAATGTAAACAAACAAACAAAATATAACCAAAAGAGGGCTTTAACTAAGAGCTGACGACTAAATACACAAAAAACAAACAAGAACAAAAACGTCACTACTCAAGTGTGGATAATAATAAACAAAAGTAGAGTTTAAGAAACTCAGCTATACTGTACGACTAGTTAAACTAACACGGTGAGACGCTATATGTTTTAATGAAACCAATACCATATGTCCATAATTTGTGAGCTATAACTTGAAATAAATGTTCCTTTATTGATTTTAAACATGTTTGGTTTCCGTCAAACAGATGAAGGATATAGACAGTAGAGAAATATAAACAACATTAAAAGTTGTTTGGATGTGTGGGCTACACGCATAGGGTGGTGCAAACAGACACATACTGTATACATTTAACGTTAAAATGTTGTGTTTGAAAGAAGGGCTGCACACAGATACATAATATAGACATTTCACATTGTAAAGTTGTTACTGTGTGTTGCCTGTTAAACATTTGGCCCTATACACATCCAGCAGACTCAGAACAACATTAGCATTCATTTTGCGTCTTGTTTATGTCCGCCTTATAATTCCAACGTTCACTCTCCCACTCGTAGCTCTGTTTGTTTACGGTCTTCCCTAACTCCTGATGGAAATATCTGGCTGTTCGTGGGTTTATCTGAATTATTATTTATACGGAAGCTGCTGCTGTTGATCCGCGGTCATACTGAACCAAACCTTTTAAAGATTAACACCAAATTAATGACCTGAAAGATGCTTAAGTGTGCTGTAGATCTAAGAAGAGAAGGATGATGGAGCGCAGAGAGAAAGCAACCCCTTTCTTACAATGCGTAGTAAATGTTTCGGTACACTTTTAAACTATTGATTACTGTAGCTGTAAAGTGGGAGCCTAATTATCTGTAGGGGTCTCCTCTCCAAAACAAATTGACCCGGTGATGAAAGCTGAACAAACAAAAAAATAAAGCAGGTTATTTTTTCAAAAAATCTGTGTTTCCCGTAAACCATGCAGGGTAAGGCAGCTACTACCTAAAGGCTAAGTTTGCTCAGCTTGTTTCTCTTTAAATTAAAAATCAACGTAAGATCTACGTTGTTAAACGTATGAGTGACAATCATACTGAGATCCAAAAAGGTGAAAATGTGGCTTAAAACTGATAAAAAGTCAATTTATTGAAAAAGAATATTTTGTTGGTAGAGCAAATGGACAATAAATAAAATGTACCTTTAGCTTGATTAAAATGTGTTTTTTCAGTATGAACATGTTTGTTTGGAGTAGTGCTAGTACCAATCAAACAAATGTATAACACCTTAAAGCAGTTTTTAGTTTTTTAATATTAATGCTGAAATGTGAAATATTACACATACTGTATAATATAATGACTGATTCAGATGACCTGATTTCCCCGGGCAGATTGTCACAAGTTCTTCTTTCTAGCTCCAGAAAACAAAGCCCAGTGGACTCCGAGGCCACCGTACAGTGGTGTGTTTGTTATTTAAAGACCACAGGCAGTCAGAGGGGGCTTCACCTCTCAGAGGACTCGTTACACCGGGCCTCCCACACCAAAACACAGTTTATCACCAAAACCTCTAAGCAGAGAAATATTCAAAGCGAGTCGCCGATGGATACCCGTTAAATTTACATGTGTTCTTGAATGGACGCTTTCCCCTGAGCTGTTTCCCATCCAGGAGCCCCAGTGCTGATTGGGTGGCTGTTATACATAAAGCAATGCCATGAATGCACAACAATCAGCGGAGCGTTCCTCCGAGAGGTGTGTTTGCATTAGGATATCAATCACTGCGAGCGCGGTGATGCCAGCTCCACTTCTGTCATGGGGGATTGCTGCACGAACACATGGAGTTCACGTTTCCTCCATCACTGAGGAGCATTGATTGATTTGTTTATGGTAATAGCACAGCCAATCCATTATCCTTAAGTACCATATAGAGTGTTTTAATGCGATACACACAGTAGCGGGAAAAACACTGTGAGGTCCATTTGTGGTGAAGTTGGTCCAGAAGGTATATTTGTTTTTCTTCCCTCTGCGCCCGATAAGAAGCGTCCGTGTTTTCCATCTGCCACAGCATTGTGTCGAGTCCTGTTGTGTTGTTCAAAGGTTGTTTTTTTTATTGGTCAGACATTTGGAGGTATTGTGGGTATGAATTGAAAACGTACCATGGTAACCTGGCCTCATAAAAAGGACTTTCCCAAAACCAATCAAATCAAAGTGCAGGGAGGATTTCGGCGTGGATGAAAGGGTCCAACAAACACGCTCACCCAAGAGGATGCTGTTTATGTCCTGTGTGCAACCAAACGTCAACTTTCATCTGACATTCGTAACTTAAAAAAAACCTAAGCCATACATGTTATACTTCATCTAACCAAGTTGTTTTGTTGCGGTTTTGTTTTGTTTGAATTGTACAGTGTTAACCATGTGTTAAAACAGACCAATTTTATTGGGGAGAACATTCAGTCCCCCTCGAATGCAGTGTAGTTGTAATAATAACTTGACTTTATTTATACAGCACACAGGAGCAGTAATGCAAAAAATAAGTATAACAAATAATACATGGTTGTTCAGTAAAACAGAGTGGTGTTATCATTAGTTAAAAGCTTTAATAAAAAGGTGAGTTTTGTAGTGGGAGGTCATTTTTATAGAAAAAGGGTTGACCATATACCTGAATCTTTCTATTGTTGGTTAAGAAATGTTTTTATTTTGATCATTAAAACAACATAGCATAATAGCACTCTATGGTAAGTGTAGACGACGTGTTTTCTTGTTGTACCTTTTTCAATATGGTACGTTACCATCATCAGAAAAAAAAAGAGAATAACTTTGATTTCTTTCCCTTCACTTGTAACAGAAGCTTTTTCTGAGCTCCTGATGTTTTCTGTTTCCTGTGGTGTTTAACAATTTGGTATAGCATGAAAAATAACTGTTGGGGAAATTCAAAAAGGAAAAGTGCCAGGGTGTAAATCTGTACAAAATGCTCCTTGAGTATTTGTAAATTGTCTTCTGTCTGGTAAATTAGTATTTTAAAAGGTCGTTATTAGGGTTGCAAGCTTAAATTCCAATTGGGTTGCCATCCACTTGACAAACAGCACATACATCGAACCTGACATCCCGCAATACTGCAAGTTTACAGCGATTCGGATTGAGATGTTACAGAAACACATTGAAGGATTTAAAGTGAGTGTTACTCCTCTAAAGTTGCTCTTTCTGACAGTTTAGATGTCGCCGGTTCACTATTTACCGCAGTTTCCCTCCCCACATATGGTGTTGTTGATGTTGTGTGACAAATATATTAGCACTACAAATCATCCAGTGGCATAGCTGGGGAGAAGCTGGCAAAACCCCTCATATTTGTCAGCACAGCTCTTTGAATATCATCACTTTCACAAGTGAGAGCGATATAAAGTTTATACGTATTTACAGTTTCTTCTCTCAGTGCAGCATTGTGTTTCCCTGGCATGGATCCAGTGCTGCATAATGCTGTATAGATTAAAGTGAATCCATGAAAAATACATACAGTGCATTTCCATAATAAAGGGAAAATAATACATATATGCATTCTTTAGAAACTGTCAGTCACCACATGAATCGTATACATGCATTTCTCCCACACATATACAGACATATGTAACACACCAGCACTGAAAGATTACAGCCGCCTCCGTTCAAACCCTCAGCTGGGCATCAGATATTCGATTTATTTCCTCTTGAGGTGCATAAAGTCAGATATTTACAGCCAAGTAGCACAAAATGACCACAGTGTGGGACTGCAGGAGCTTTGCAGGGTTCAATAGCAATGACTCAACGATTACTTCAGCCGGAGCAGGGATTGCTGTACTGTAACAACAGACCTTTTTAGCTGGTTTTAGATCTAAAACAGTAACAGATGCTGCTACAACTGGGCACTAAAAGACATTGCTGTGCAGCCAAAAATGCCAAAGCACCACCATTGTTTAGTAATCTGAGTGACACCACGTCTCTAGAATGTAACTGTTGCATGCCTTCCCAAATTAACCTTCTTTTCAGCAAACATAATCAGGGGTTACACCAAAGAAGAGATGCAGGCTGTTTTAATAGTGCTGCGTCACTGCCTGGCTTCATGACGGTTAAAACTAAGAGTCAAAGAAAAAGCTGCAGTGTCGTGTATTGCACGTCAAACAACAAAAAAAAGGTCCAGAGGTTTTTTTCTTTACTCTCAATTAGGGAAAAGGACAGAGAAAGAAAAGAGTTATGGCTTGAGAAACAAATGGGTCAGTCAGTCAATTCCTCTGTGGGGAAATCCTCATCACAGGTTAATTATGATGCTAATGAGGTCAATCGTCAAAGTAAACAGCTGTAATGTTTAAAGCCAACGACATCCCACTCGGGTCATTCCCACTCCTCCACCGACGGACTAATTGGACATCAATCCTCTATAAGGGTGTGGTACAACTATTAATTTGCTTTTTTTCCCTCTATGCTTTGACACTGATCATTGATCATTAATGACATAGTGAAAAGGTTTTCCTGACTCACTATTGGACCCCTTGTAGATACAAAACTGCTAGCGAAACTTTATCAACCGCCAGTCAAATGACAGCAGATATTTTCACCCAGAAAGGGGCCATGATGTAGAGGGAAAGTACCCAGCTGGGTTGCTTTCATATACAGTATACCCTATGGGTGTTGTCGCCCTGTGGAAAGTCATTTGACTGTGAGGTTGTAAATATGGGAGAAAGAGTTCATCCCTCAACGCTGGAGCACTCCATTCATCCTTTCTGGCCAACAGCTCGCTAAATCGTCCTACAGGGTCTGGAGGTTTTTTGTAACCAGGGGGAGGAAGGGGAGGAAAGCTCCAGAGACAGAAGGCCGGTAAAGGTTCCTGGTGGCCCGGGAAGGCGAGAGCTGCTAGGACTGAAAGTGTGGACATTATGTATGGACAACTACAGGGCGATTACAGAGACTTTTCAGGACCCTGCAAAGCTCATTTATCTAAGTTGCCAAGATAACATGACTCACATCAGCACAGGAGATAAGGCCGCTCGTCGTAAACAACACAGAGTAACGTCTGGATGAAGATAATTGTTTTTTAATGAGACGTGTTTCCCGGTGATATGAAAGACAATTAACCGAGAATGTGTGTGTGTGTGTGCTTTGTTTTTTTCCAGGAGGAGGTGTGCCCCATCTCGCCCGGAGAGGAGGTTCAGAGGTGTGTGTGGTCATCAGCGGTCAACATCAAGGACAAGTTTATTTATGTGACGCAGCCGACCTTGGATCGAGTGCTCATAGTTGACATCCAGTCTCAGAAGGCTATCCAGGTACTGTTCAGGATAAATTGCAAAACAAGGTTTGTGTCAGATTTGTCATCGCTGCACAACAATGTTTGATGATGGAGGATTTTTACACAAACTCTTTCCTGTTTTTTAAAAGTTTGCCCTCCATATGTGTGAGAAAAACCTCAAGGTTGTTGAAGGAAAACGTGTATTATTCCTGTCCATCTTATTCTAACAGTCGAACCCAAAACTCCCATTATGTTCCCACATACTTAAACACAACATATTTCACAATATACTTTTTCATACATCACGGCTTCATAGGGGCTCTTTTGTATGATTGATTTTGTTGAATGAAGGACACTGTTTTCAAGAAATCGTCTCCTTCAACTTGAGGATTCATTTCGATACAAAACATTGTCCTTCATCTGGAAACTCAGTTATTCGAGTGTTCAACTGCTTGCTCATCTTTTACCAAAAGTGCACATCAAACTTTATATTTTCTTGAAACAGCTTGCACATTAGTTACCCATACAACTATACTATTCTACTATAATTAAGTAGTATCTTCATAAACAAGATAGAGTGCTGTGGTGAGCTGCAGAGGAGGCCGAATTCAAGACATGTTTGACAACTGGTTGACTTAAAACAACACGTTGGTAAATCATCTGTAATCTTCCTTCAGTTCCTGGTAATTGCAGCAGAATACTGTAGAGGCTCAACCTGACACGTATAGATGTCACAATGTGTTTGTGATAACAGAAAGTCATCAAGAGCTGTTCTTATTTGCAATATTTCCTCAACAGCTAACCTCTTTTAGCAATGTAGGAAAAAACAGCAGCATTAATGTTTGTTTTTTTACTGCTTTAAATATGAAAATGTCACACTAAAATCAAGACCTCCAGTATTTTGACTTTACGATGCCCTGTTTTTATGATGTGTGATGAACATTTAATCAACATTGACATGCTAATCACATTTTCCGACACATTAACCAGGCCAGTTGTTAATACTTATTGTATGTATATTTATTCACCTGAACAATAAAAACCTTCTCAGATTAAATAAAATGAGGTAAAATAGATTCCGGTTTGATAAACCTCAACACTGGTTAGACATGTATTGGATTTTTCCACGTTATAAGGTTTTTCTTTTTCTCCCTCTCCAAAGCCCTGTAAGGCCATCGATCTGAAGTGCTGTTTTTTTAAGCTTTCAGATCTGTTTTCCATCCGTTAGTTCACCTGCTGACCCGTCTCCTACTTACCGCTGCAGTCAGGACCTACACTTAACCGCCACATTGATGTGGTAACAAAGTAACCCAGAGACCCACGGATACAGTAACCTGGCAACCCTTCATAGATGTTTTAACAACTGCAGCAAGAAGCAATTCCTCTAACTCTCTGCAGCCATTTATTTTCCTGAGAGAATTTTATATTTGCGAGGCACTCTCAGGAAGAAGCACATTTCCTCCATGACAAAATGAGGCACATTTCTAGCGTTAAATCCTGGGTGTCAGTAAGTTTCTGGGAGTGTCATGGTAATCCAGGGCTGCACAGATCCCTGCAGATGTTCCTGACACGGTGTTGGCTGTTTACAGATCACGAGCCTCTCGGGTACCTGCCAGTAAACAGGTCGGCTCCCAGAGACTGTCACAGGCTCATTATTCTGGTGCCTGGAGCTTTAGCTTCATCGCATTATATTAGCAGTTGTTAATTAACCACCTGAACCCGCCTCTCGTCTGGAATAGTAAGAGAGACACAAGTTTTGGTTTTCCAATTCCAGGTTTCACTGAATTATTAATATGATTGACGTGCGTAAAGTCATAATAATGAGCAAATAACATCCTGAAATTTGTAACCAATTAAATGCTCAGTGAAAACTTTTAATGAGCAGATTGTATGTTGCATGTTATTACCAATTAATTGCGCAGTGCACATAGGTAAATGTGTGACGGCGCAGAGATGAGTTTTTCCGCTCTTCTTCTCTGACATCGTAAAGTTACTCGAACATGTTGGATGCAGATCTTCATAATCTTCCTCAGCCAGAAACAAGTTGTTAGTCAAGAGAAGAGAACAACAGGAACACCTGTTTCCTCCGATGACTACATACTCAGAGATTAGTCAGGATTCAACAGATATCCTCATCTTATGTGCAATAAACCTCTGAGGAGCTGTTAGCGCTCAGTGATACAATATATATTTTGCCTAGGTAAACAATACTATTAGTGCTGCGAAACAAATAGCAAAGAAAGTAAGTCAAAGGGGATTGTGGGAATACAGGCTTGCAATAATTTTCTTTAAAAAAAGATGATTGCTTTCTCTTGCTGTTGTTAGCTACTGCATGCATGCTTCTCCCCTGTGATCTCCCTATTCTCTTTGAGCTGTCTGCTCTCAGGTGGACATAATGCATGAGGAGGGTTTTCTGTCACATGCGACTCATCCATTGTTCTCTCTCAGAGTATTGCCGCTGTGTGTCGGATAAATACTGAAAGCCATTACTTCAGTGTGGTGAAGAAATTGTCTGTCACCACTTGATTTGCTATGCAGCTCGACACCAAAAACACCTTCTACATAAAAAGCACACCTCCACACTGCCTTGTTAAAGGAGCGCCGCTCCTGTCAACCCCTGATGCATTAGTCTGCTGGAAAACTTTCCAAAAGCATTACCACTGCACATCAAAGAAGGATCTCTTCAAAAGTCTAGATTGCTTTAAACTCTTATTCTGTGGACCTGCTGTCTTTAAATGCTCAGTTTGGTTTGATTTGATTTGACCATGTGTGTGTGTGTGTGTGTGTCTGTGTGTGTGTGTGTGTGTGTGTGTGTGTGTCTGTGTGTGTGTGTGTGTGTGTGTGTGTGTGTGTGTGTGTGTGTGTGTGTGTGTGTGTGTGTGTGTCATCAGACTGTCAGCACCGACCCTTATCCCGTGAAGCTCCACTACGACAAATCTCACGACCAGGTTTGGCTGCTCAGCTGGGGAGACGTGGAGAAGAACTTCCCCACCCTCCAGGTCAGTCTACAACTTTTCCTGTTTATAACACTCAAATGTTATGTATCTGCAGGGATGTATCCATGTGAAAAGGCAGAGGGTGAGATACTCAAGCAGATGTGTCAGGATTTGATACAAAGTTACTCAGCAAAGGGCCAGTACATGTGATGTGTCCTCTTGTCAAATGATCGTTAATTCTTTGAATGATTTAGTTGTTAGAGTGATAAAACGGCCATTAAAATGTCCAACAAGGCCAGAGTGATGACTTCAAAGTGCTTGTTTAGTTCAACCAACAGTTAAAAACCCCCAAAAATTCACTTTACAATGACATATTTAGATTCTTGTACCAGCGCACGCAAGCTTCTTTTGAACTCTTTATGTATCAAGGTCGAGCCATAAAAAACACAATGATCAGCAAATGAAAATCTGTCTTGACATCAAAAATAAATCATCAATTAAAAGTATAACTCTGAAATTATACTAGCTAAATGTTTGGCGGTTCTGCTTGAAAAGTGACTCAGAAATAAAGTGTCCATACTCAAATGAATTGTTTCTTCTTAACCCTAACCTGTGAAAGATGTTAAACGAGTGTCAACAATAACCAAAACAGCTTGTTTTTACACCTCTAAAGGGAAGAGTTTATTGTTTAGGAAATTGAAACGTCAGACACGGGCCTTGCTTTACTGATCGAGTAAGTGCTGTGGAAATGGAGACTGAATTAAAAAAAACTAACAGGTCAACATGGAGGAGGGTTTGATTGTGCAGGAAATTAGAAATAAAAGCCTCATTCTCTCTGGCAGTGAGACAAACAAAGGACAATTTACTCCTGAATGCTAGTATATCAACATGGCCCATTCTTCAGCACAGTGGCCCACCATAGTGGTCACATCCATGTTAGCTGAACAGTGAAAAACGTTGTTTCAGTAGGTCAATAACATGTTTAAAGGCATTGAATGTTTGCTTAATATCGGTGTGAAAAAAACCTCACGTTGAATAGAGTAGAGTCACTATGTCACCCTGATATAGATTTGAAGATCAGGCTACAAATAGAATCAATAAACATGTAATGAAGTAGTAATACATCTCAAATAAAAACATGTTTTTCTTCCTCTGAGGTTCATCTCGATTCAGCTCGAGTGGTTTTACTTAAAAATGCAGCTTTTCATCGCCTTCACAGAAATTCATAATGCAAAGTTTGGTCCGTGGAAATTTGCTTTGTGCCACAATCAAAGCAGACCTCCCAGCCTACACACAGAGCACATGTCTGCTCTGCATGCACAAGTGTGTGATAGAAAGCGGTGACAACAGCACACACTCTGAAGATCCAACACCTCAGAAATAAGGAGAGGCTTGTATCTCACATCGGTGCATTTTACCAGAAAGAGTGAAAGCAATATTTTAACTATTTTAAACTATTAAGTTTGCATGACATCTAAAATAAAGTGTCACGACAAGTATTCCTCTGAGCAAAATTTGATTTCTTGAAAAGGGACTAAACTGATTCAATCATAAATGTGTACTATTCTGAATAGTTTACCATGAATATAAAAACCTTTGACATCAGTCGCCAAGCACTGATTACAATATCAAAAATGGTTTCTTTATACTGACTCTAATATAAAGGTTTCTCAGCAAAAAACACAATGATCTGTTACCTTCACACTTTATTTTACCTACAACAAACGTTTCCCCTGCAACACAGGTACAGAATATTGAAAATACTGACTATTAAAACATCCAGATTTGTCTTGGTTTCCAATAAGACATGAATGTGGCATTGATCATTGCAGTCTCTCCATTTGTTTGTCTGGCTCGATGAGAGGCGATTAATAATCACTTTCAGTTCAGTGTGTCAATATTTGGACAGTGACACATTTCCAATTGTTTAAGATCCAGCACATTTGGTTTGAGATAAAGCTGTGATTGGTCAGATCCATAGTAAGACAAGAAAACGATAACTCAAAGAGGCCCGTTTTATGCTATGGATTTTTCTCTTCTCCTGTAGATTGAGGGCTATATACGTTTTTGTGCATCTAAATGGAAGTAGTTTCTCTCTCTCACACCCCATTTACACAATGCCATGAATAGTCAATCACATATATTTCTCCCTTTAGGTGATAAGCTTTGACTCAGCACTGTTTACAGACTTAAACCTGCTGCACTGAATGTATTCATCACGCTCATATTTAACACCCACCTTCTTCTTCGTTGGTGCTCACCAGGTGATCAATCAGGCTAGTGGGCGAGTCTCCCATCACACGGTTCACACACAGCCCATCGGCAGACGCTTTGACCGGGTGGACGACTTCTTCATCCCCGCCTCCAGCCTCATCATTAACCACATCAGGTGCGTCTGGCAGGATCCAAGAGCGCTGCTAATGCAAATTGATTCGCAAATTACATTCACCCCATTGGCATTTCATTCATTTTTTTTCCTACTAGACTCAATACTGTGATAATGATTTGGACGGGCATTTGGTGTGAAACTGAGTGTGTGTGTGTGTGTGTGTGTGCAGCTCTTTTACGGCGTTAATGGGAGGTTTTTGGAGAAAGGCCCAGTGGTCGTCTGTGCTGCAGAAACCGTAGCCAATCACCTGGAAAAGATCTAAAAATAAACCCTTAGTTACATTAGCTGTGGGATTAATTTTTAATATCCGATTTGTTAAATCCAGGAGCCAGTTACTAAGACTGATCCCCATAGAACTTGTTCTTGATTAAAAAATGTATCACATCGAAGCAATAAATATTGTTCTTAAAGCTGCTTTCAGGAACAAGTCTCCAAATATACAGAGAGAGATTGTTTGAGTTACACTTCACACACCACTTGTTAGTGTTTGCTATCAGATCAGAATAGATTCAAGGGAAAAACTGAGCGTATGTCAAAAATCAAAACAACCATAAGAAGCTGTTGGACGGATTAGATGTTCATATGCATGACCTTTTACCCACAAAGACTAGGGCTGATTCTTATTTTCGTCACACATTTTTTAGTCATCAAAACGCCAGGAAATAAAGGCACGCTTGTGGATATTAATTTGTAATTTTCTTGACTTGTCCAAATTCAACAGTCCAACGTTCAATGACATTCAGGTTAAATGATTTGTAAAACAGAAAGCAACAAATACTCACATTAGATGGAAAATTAATATAACCAACTGATTGTTCGTCCAACATGTTGCCCTTTTAATTTTAATGTTGAAATATTATTTTTCAAGAATTTTGTTTTGCCAGATTAGCCTTTATTGGAGAGTGATAGTGTTGAAAGGGGTACATAGAGGGCATATCATGTGTAAAATGGTTCCAGGCCAAATTAGAACCTACAGTATGTCCTCTGCACGGGGACTGAGCCCCAGTACATTGGGGCTAAAACAAAAGAAAAATGGTTTTAACTCTAAATGAGACCCTCCCAAACATGGTGTGTTTATGGCATGTTGGTAACTGACAAACCTTAGTGCAACCAAGATGGTAAATACATAAAGCATCATCATCCAATAAGCACTTTTGATGTTAGTTCCTAAATCTTCAATTAGGGAATTTATTGTGTATTGAATCCAAAAGGTAAGCAGAAATCATTTGTATTGTGATATAAACTAATATGTTTCCCTACATGGCAGACTCGACCTCCATCACTATGTTGTGCGAAAGCTGAGTGCTGTTAAGAAAAGTGCTCAGAGTTTGAGCACACTGTTGTTAACAGCTTTGTCTCTAAAACAAAGGTAGGCAGTGTAATTATGTTGCTAAGCACCAGAATGATGAGTACATGCAGCATTAACTCTGCCTCGATTTAAAAGCCATGCAGGTTCATGTTTGCTCCTTCTTTAAATTTACATACAGACACAGTTGTTATAAACTGAAAAACTGAATTAGACAGAATGTGAACAGCGTCTGGCATTTTACTCTTAGACATTATCAGAGACACATTGATTTAATCCCAACACCTCCTCAGAGTTTATTTGGTAAGTGGTTAAAGAGGCTGGTTCTTTTCCCAATAAAGTAATCTAATAGGTCATTACTGCACTTAGTCTAGCATTACTTATTTATGTTTTCTCCTCTATTATAAAGCTCTATGTGGCCCGGAGGGGACAGTGGGCACTTTTCCTCCTCTGACATTTGAGTTAACCGAGCCCAGACATGCTGCTGAGGTTGTCTCACTTAAGTTAAACTTGGACAGTGAAGTCTGTCCCAAACAATACTCTAAGGTCACAGAGAGTCCAGGAACGAGCAGGAGGTCTGCAGGACTTCAGGATGCTAACGTTCCCCTAGTGAGGGTCAAGTGTGTGTGTGTATGTGTGTGAGGGGTTTCTGCCTCAGCAGTAATTAGACCCAGTGAGACCTGCAGAAAACAAAACAGTGTTGTATAAAGATGGACATTTTCAGTGTTTCTTGAAAATGGCCATCTTTACCGACTAGTTGCTCATGATTTGTGATGCTCTTGGAAATGATCCTGTGACTGTTACTGCCAGATCCTCTGAAAATGTAGTTCATGTGGCATGTAAATCACAATAATTATACTAAACTATAAAATACACATCATTTTTTGGAATATTTTGCATCTTAAACTGGTCAGCTTATAGCCTAAATAGCTAAACGTTAAAGTAGGTATTATTATTTTTATTTCTTTTACGGAAAATAACGGATATAATGTGGATTTATATCAATAATAATTTAGTCAAAAAATAAAAAAAGCCATTACAATTTCTCAAATGTTTTAACAGTTTAAATCCTAAAGATATTTATTTTAATACATCTGATGTTCATTTTTTAGAGGCCAGGACTATTTAATGATTGATATTGCTTACTGACAGTTGACAAAAGTATGTACGTTACATTACACTAGTCATGCAATATAGACCTTTTTTGTTTCATTGAATACTATAAAATGTTTCCAGCATGTCCTCAGTGATGGTTTATTCTTGAGTTGGGAACTTGGGTCTCTGTTAACGATGTGATTCACTGCATTATGCTGAGGCAGATGGAGGAAGCATGATTAGACGCCATTAGCTCTGCATGTTCCAGCGTCGTTACAAACTCATAATCTGGATTTGAATCTTCTGGATATTTACTCGGATATTGTTGAAGTACACAGAGAGCTTCAGATCCATGTGTGCAGGGTCCGTGTTGTTTTTGCAGAAATCCAAAATGTTGAAATGAACTGCTTTGTGGCCCAGATTTTTATTTTCTGGGTCTTGTACCCAGACAGCCATTTGTCTGTTGGCAGGAACGCAGCATTGATTAGGCGATTTAGCAACATGAGCAGAGTGTGAGCAGCCGACATATATTCAGCAACTTCCGAGGTTGTTTAATGACTCGGGGATACCCTCAGCAGCAACTATAGAGCAAGCAGGAACTTCTGGGGGCTGTCATTCATTAAAACATCGACCTACAGTCAGGAAACTGCATGTCAGCAGAAAAACCTGTTGTTTATTGTTTGTACCCAATGTACAGCAGCCTGCAGCTGGATGCACCTATCCTCCCCCTGCCTTATGGCACAACAAGCTGGGGGAGATGTTGATTCGTTGTTCTTACTCCGGCTGAACAAGAATTGCTGTGTTACCAATATTTTTAACCGTGTAGCAGTTATTGTTCTATTCCCTGTTTATTAATTCAGCCCTGAGGAGCTTTAACTGAACTGCGAACCAAAGTGTTGAGACCCAGTCACTTCGTAAAGGGAAAATATTGTCATGAAGATGTGTCTTTAGTTAAACGTAGCCCAGTTGTTCAGAGCAGGGGGAATCGTTCATGTATTAATCATCGGTACAAAAGACAAACAGCAGCTGTCAGTTTGCTGAGAGCAATCTGCGTCTGCCAACGAAGCAACCCAGCTGTGTGTGAGGCCAAACAGTGTGTGATTATTAATTTACAATACACGAAAACACATCCTGCTGCTGGAGAAAATAATCGTTTCATTGCAGGATCAATGCACCATTGACCTTTAGCTTCTAAGCATGTTGCAAAATATCACAGTAAGTGTGTGCTGCCCATTGATCTGTCACAGCAGATTACATTCAATCAAGAGCAGAGCTCTCAGCAGACTTTGACAGAGCGAAAATACTGGTCTATAAATTAACAGTGGAGGAAGAAATGTAAGGTTTAAGCTGCACAGGACATTAAACATAAAAACAATATTTGTCTTTTGGAGTATGTTTTAATAATAAAAGGTGGGGCAAATTACAATCAAGAACCTGATTTGTGTCAGAGCGCTTCTTTTTGGATTTATACCAACAGATAAACAGTAGCTTACAGAGTCACAGAAAGCCATTTTGGTTGGATTTCACATAAAGTCAAGACATACAACCTCCTTATTGTTAAATGTTGCGTATATGTCATTCACAGCATTATTATAGCAGCACAAACACTTGCTAAGCAATAGAGGAGTCATGTATAAAGCACACGCCTGGTTTCCCCCTCAGGTTAGCGCTGTTGGCTAAAAGCAATCGTTCATTCACAGCTTCCTGTTCAACCCCTTTCAAAATAATGGAAAAAGGTGTCTCCATTCATTATTCATTTCAAGTCTTACTAGACAAATGGAAACAAAGGTGAAATATTCCAATACTTTTAAAACAAGCTCACTATAGTTTATAACGGATATTTGTGGGGAATCACAGAAATACTGTCACTGCTAGAAAACCCAACAAACTTTTTGACCTGCCAGAAACCCACCGGATACTCAAAAGACAACAATTCTAAAAAAAAGGGTAAAAGAAAAGTCGTAAGCGCCTCATTTGGGATACAATTTGGACATGCTCCGAACAACTTCTACCTGTCATTACACCATTTTATAGATCACCTTTATATTCTCTTCATTTTTGTCTGAATCAGCTCAGCGCTGCCTCCTGTCTGAACCCAGTGGTCAGAACGATCTCTGGATCAATGGTTCCCTCCGCCGATATAATAATGTGGCTTTCAAACAGCCATTTTCTGTCTGCAGGTAGGAACGGCTTGGTGTTCAAATGACATGAAAAATGATGAATGACTGCAAGATTGAAGTAGCTGTCAGCATCGATCAGCTGGTATTCACATTTAATTGAGGTCTGTCTGCTCGTTGCATATTACCCGTCTACTTGTTCAGCTGTTTAAAAGTAATGTGCCATTAAGATTCTTTGGGTTTTTTGTAATGAATAGTAGTCCCACTGATCCATGGCCACATATAAAACTGCAATAATTCTATTAGAGGGGAAAGTGTAGATGATGCTAGGCTGCCAAGTGAGGATTGAAAGGGAGCACCGCTATTAGTCTAATGGATCTCTCAGATAACTATTTTCCTTAACATGTCTTTAAAAACAGTTTGGCAATCCAACAAATACCACTAAAAGTTTCAAGTGGATTTGTCTTGTTGTGTGGATTTCTTTTCAAGATTCAGACAAAATGAGTCACCACTTTTTTCTGGCACATTGGTGACTTTAAAGTGGATTTTCTGACACAATGCGTGATTAAATTAATTTAACTTTGATTGTGTTATCATCCAAGAAGAGCATTGTTGCACACCATTAAAATGTATTTCATTTCAACGTGTTTCTTGTTAAGTGTGGCGTCAGGTTTCATTGTTAGCTTCGAACACTTCAGCCTTTAGCAGGTGAAATATGTCCCATTGTCTTAGTTCAGACAAACAAAATATTTGTCTTTTGGACCTTGTTATAATACAATGTCAAGCAGGTGCAGTAACATTAAATGGAGATGGTGGGATGGCAGTATCTTATTCATTAAGATCAGATATATTAAAAGTGATATGACGACAGCACTAGAAAAGTTAAGAGATGGACAAGGTTGTTATTTCATTCAACCTGAGGTAGAAATATCCAAATTTCATTGCAACCCCTTCAATGGTTATTATCTTTAGCTCTAAGTTAGAAGATCATCTAAAAACTTTTGAAGCAGAAACTAAAACCTGCTGGTCGCACGATATTTAAGATTGGATATTAGTGATCGTCTTCTAACAACCATAGATCTTTTCACAAACTGTTCTAGCTCTCCATCCAATAAATGTTTGGCTCGCTCTGGACCAAAGTATTAACTCGACTGGGACTGCCATCTCTAGAGCCATGATGTTAACATGGCCAAAAATCTGTCATAATTTCAGCTTCACAAGAAGTCAAAATGTGATATTGATTAAATCATTTATCTCTTTTTCGCTTTTCTATAGATATGGCCTCATCCTTCACCGAAATGAGCCTGTCCTCCACAAGATCGACCTGGAAACGACGTCCTATGTGAAGAACATCAGCCTACGGGAGTACAACTGCATCCCCAAGTCTGTAGCCTACACACACCTCGGCGGTTATTACTTTGTCAACTGCAGGCCCGACTCCACCGGCGCCTCACAGCCACAGCTCATCGTGGACAGTGTGACGGACAGCTTGATCGGACAAAACGGCGACGTCACCGGCACGCCGTACGTGTCTCCGGACGGCCACTACCTGGTGACTGTGGACGACAGGGACGGCCTGATGAGGATCCAGGTGATCTCGGAGCGCGGAGAGATCCAGGAGCCCTTCGACATCCACACCAACCTCCACCTGTCCGACCTGGCTTTCCAGCGCTCCTTCACCGAGCTCCACCAGTACAACGTGTTCGGCAGCTCGGGGCGCCAAACGGACGCTCTGTTCGTGGAGCTGAGCAGCGGCAAAGTGAAGATGATCAAGAGCCTGAAGGAGGCCACCAAGGCGTTCGAGTGGCCGTGGAGCGGCAGGAACAGGGTGATGGCGGGCAGCGGTCTGTTCGGGCAGTACCTCATGACCCCGTCCCGAGAGTCCCTCTTCATCCTGGACGGACGGCTCAACAAGCTCAACTGCGAGATCACCGACGTCCTCAAAGGCAACGTGGTGGTGTGGGTTGGGGAGTCTTAGGGTCCTAACGCCCAATGACCGTTGTTTCCCTCAAAGGTACTGTTGCACTGAATTCTGTTGCAGATTTTTTTATTTTGTTGGAATGTGATAGTGGATACCACAGATTCAGAAACCAAATTGACGATTTGCATAAAAAGAAAAAACACGTGAGGAAGTAATTGATTGTTAATGTCTTAAACCAAGTTAATCATGGGTGGTTCACATTAAAGTCAACATAAAGTTATTGCTGGTGATCTTTTTCAGGAAAATTGGTAAACATGTGCAACGTTGCATTATATTCACAATCGGTTATATTCAGTGTGTGGGAATGCTGTAGATAATCTCTGAACAAAACTAATATCTAAGTGAATTGGCAGGAATAGATATATATATATAGACTGTATATGTCCGGATTTACTCTTGTACTTTTAGTTTTCCCTTCCCAACTTTTTCCTGTGCCTTCAAGGAAAATTCCCCTCCGTCAGAGGAATTAGCGTAACTATTCCCCGTGTGACTGCCGACTGCACCTCCTCCTTTGACCCTCCATTCGTGGTGAGCGTGGTTCTTCACAAATCCACCGCTCTCGTCTCTCTGCCCATCCCTGATTCAGACTAATTAAAACGAGCCCTCGCTGTGATCCTATCCCGTTTGAAGTGGAGGCCGAGTGGTCATTACGCTCCGTAACCTCTAATCCAAAACGTAAACCCAGCGTTTGACGGTTCTGAATGATATCCTTATTGTTTTCCTCCTTAGTCCAAAGCAGAAACATGAGTCAGTGGCAGTGTTAGTTAAATTGTACCAGCTTGATACACACCACATTGTGAAATTAGGGATTTAGAGCACTAGTGTGTGGGAAGAAAATCATAACTTTAAAATCTCTGGACCAAAAAAAAAGAAGATAGGAAAGGCATTTAGAGTGAGCTTTTGATGACATGCATTTGCAGCATGTTTTATTGTGAAGTACTGAGAGTGGGGTAGTTGTATTTAAGTAGAGGGTCTTTGACAAACAACTCTTTCTGGAAGCTCCCGCTGTAGACACGTAGCTGGAGAGTGAAGCGGTTTCCTAGCTGGACACATTTCTATGCATTTTCACCCTAGCACTCTGACTCTGTGAATCACAATGGGCAACTGTATTCAGATTTAGTAAGGACTTTTGATGTGTACAGATTATATAAAGTCATTCCGTCTCTCCTGTTTAATCTTAACTCGTATATATTTTAATTTGTTTTCCAACCTTTAAACCTGACTGTACTGTTCTGCTGATGATGACCTTTCTCTCTATTTACGTTCTGTACATAGCGGTGGACCGTGAGTCCATTACTTTCCCATTGTATGTACAGATTGATGCAGGTTCTGTTCATAATCAACACTCTCCTTTTTAAGAAATGAAAACAAAACACACAGCTTTCATTATCTGCATCCTGTACGGGCACATTGTGATCACAATCACCGCTTCCACCGCCACATAGCCATGTCTGTATGTTCCTTCATGTGATTGTTATTTATATAGAGAAAACACGCTTGTCATTTTACCCAACAATAAAAACTAGACCATGAAAAAAAAAAAAGTGTTTTTGTTTCTTCTTTTCCTCATTAAATCCTGGAATCACACATTGAAAAGTTTCCTTTAGGAGTTAAAACAGCCGGTTGCCAATTATTATGCTACCAGAACAAGGTCAAGGCTCCGTTGTGCCTTCGGCATGTTTATCTTGCAGAGAGGCATGACGTATAATTATGATTAGCAAACAGAGGGAATACAATTGTAAAACATGACGATCTCTAACCTTAATCACGAGGAAAGGAGGGCAGCATGGGTGTTAGTAGCTTATCATTTTATGTCAAATATATTTAAATAATGTAGGAAAACCATAACTCCCTATCAGGATGCTTGTGACCTAAACTGAAATACAGCTCACCCACCTGTGATATCAAGGATGAGCAAATTTTTTAAACTGAAGGATGTGTCCTGCATTTTGATCACTATAAGTTATGTTATCATTAATAGGTCACTAAAACATGTCAGTGTGTTATAAAAAGATGACTTGGTATGTCAGAAACAATTTCCAATAAAGATATTGTAGTTTCATATGTCTTCAAAAAAAAATCAAGGAGAATTAAGACGTAGAAATATATTGTAGTACATGATAAAAACTTAGAGTGTAATATATATATATATTTGACGGCATGTTATATCGTGAGTTTAGTTTTAATTACATCATTATGACAGACATAAAAAGTCAGAATATAGTACGTCATAAAATGAGTCATGATAGTGTAGAATATTATTGCTCTAATAAAAAAAGAATCTGTCAAATACGAAATAAAGAAGTCATAGTTTGAGATAAGAAGTTATAAAAGAAATGATAAAACAATACATGACTGTTGCTGAAATATGTCATTATAAAAAATGTACTTGGTTTCTATAAAAAGTCATAAAACAATTCATATTAAAGTACATGATAAAGAGTAGTGTGGAAGAGTTTAGTATCCCATAAAAATCATTCTTAAATACGTCTCTTTATTTTCCAAAAATAAAGACAGCATAGTATGTGGGGAAATAAAAGTAAAGTATCTTAAATAATTGAAAATAACGGTCATATGACTGTTTTGTAATACTTTTTTTAACATGCTTTAATAGAAACATAATATTCTATTATATATAGTCAACAGACTCACAGTATGGAAGTCATAGTACAGCATGTCAGACAATAAGTATATAATACATTGATATATACAAATATGTAGTGTTTAATGTCATGAAAATGTCAAATATATATATATGTAATTGTAAAATATAATTTTAGGGGAGGTATTGCGCACAATACACATTTCACATAACTGTATTAGGTTAGTTGAAAACAATAATATTGAGTTGGACCTAATATTTGTTATTTAAAGGTGCCATAGAATGGAAAACTGTATTTACCTTGGCATAGTTGAATAAGGACAGTTCGGTACATTGAACTGACATACCGTGAACCTCAAACACCATTGTTTCCTCCTTCACGTGCAAGTCATGAATATGCATATCACAGCGGTAAAACGGGCAGAATTACAACAATCCCTGTATGTGACATCACACACGGTAGTCCAGCCCCAACATTTGCATACACCAGCTGCTGGAAACACTAACACTCACCACTCCGTAAATCTCCGACCAACTGGCTGTTCTTCAAATTCATCGGTTTCCTCCTCCGATAAAGGCTCAAACATGTAAGGTTGGATACCAGTAGCCTCCATGGTTCATCTCTCACAGTTTCACAAACTTCACTTACTTCTGTGGGCTCTGAGGCATTGATTGCTCCTTGTAAACCAGCCAATCAGAGCAGAGCTCGTCATAATTATTTAAATGGGCCCCCAAAATAAGACAATTGGACATTTTTGGGATCAACCAAAGTTATATACCTTCTTTGTAGATATCAGATATCAATTTAAATTACCAGATAGATCTATTCTATGGCCTCTTTAAACTTGACATTTTTGCTTTCAACTAACCTAATACAGTTATGTGAAATCTGTGGCCATAATACAGTCAAAGTTTGTGTACTTTGGGTCCCAGTTTCTTTTTATATTATTTGACCATAGAACACCTAACCTGATTCTTTCGTTTCTGTTTTAAATAGCATATTCAGTTATTTTACAAAGAGTTCAGATCTACGAGGACAGTTCAGACACAAACATGAAACCTTTCATAATGACTCATCTGTAAAGAAATGTCACACAGCTACAGTATTTTTACCAAACTCACAACCATGAGAGAAAACATTAAGTGCATCACCGATGAAAAGCCATTTTCTCTCAAGGATTTATGCCCAGGCAACATTTATGTGCTGCAAACATTCCAACATGTTCCAGTCAATGACACTTTCAGACCAAGTGTTATATTCCTCTCCGGGTTTATTCATCTTAGAAAATATATGCGGCTGCAGGTTGTGTCAGGCATTTCAGATAAAAGCATCCTCCAAACTGCACGAGGCTGCACACTTATCTATGAAATCCATGTGGAGATATCCTTCCATGTGAACAACTCCTTCATCAGATAAACATTTTACATTGGTAATAAAAAATCTGCTGCATTTACATCTCTGACACTTTCCACCTCCTCTGTACTCGCTGCAGGATCATTTGATTTTGCCACGACTAAAGGCACTCTTTGGTTGGGTCAATTATTGGTTAATCCAACAGAAATCAGTAATTATAGCACCATTGGTCTGACCACCAGCCGGCTCTGACATCTTTTAAAATGTATTGTGACAATAAAAAGCCAATCATGGCATTTGAAAGAGGACATTTGTTTGAAAATAAGCAAGATCAATAAATTGTCCCGCTTGTTATCCTGTATTGCATGGATATACATTTTCTCAAAGGGAAAAGGAGAATACATTTTGTACACGTGTACATAGTGCAGTATGAATGTGTGTACCTGTGTGCATAGCGCAGAACAAATGTGTACATAGCACAGCATAAATGTTTGAATCAGTAGAGCGATAGCAGTATAGTAGAGTGTAAGTGTGTAAAAAATAATAGATGTGTAAAGCCTGTAAGCAACTAGTTGTTCATGACTGTGTTCAGTAATTTCCCCAGAGATCATCAGAGCTGAAACTGTGGTGTAAAAGTGAGCAGCCGTCATCATCACGCCCCCCTGCGCTCCTGATAAACGCTCCTTCTCACACACACACACACACACACACACACACACACACACACACACACACACACACACACACACACACACACACACACACACACACACACACACACACACACACACACACACACACACACACACACACACACACACACACACACACACACACACACACACACACACACACACACCAAATTTATATTCAGAGTCACACAGGCTGGTAGTTTATATTATATTTGTCCTTACAGATCCTCCTTTAATAAAACCGCTGTGTGAATGGAGAAAGAGTCCAGGCAGTTCCTTAATTATCTTCAGTCTTTTATCTTCTCCGTCACCTGGGAGGTCTCCACCCAGCACACACTCGACTCCATCAGGAGGATTTAACACCGCTCTCTGTTATTCCATTCATAAAGATCGCAGCGTAATCACAAAGTCAGCTCCTTCATCATGCTGTCCCCCCCCCACACCTCCCAGTTTGCTCCACCCACACCATGGAACTTGTCTGATTGAGGCCACGGATGGAGCCGGGTGAGGGTCCTCCTCCCGCCTCAGGGAAAATCACTGGATGATCGCTGATAGAAAATAGATTTTATCTCAGGGACAGGAGCCTTTCTTCAGCTGCAGAATGTTTGACTACATTAATGATCAGTGAACTGTCCTGGAAGTTGTCAAATAGGAAGTTGTTTCGGTATTAGTCGTGTTTTTATTTGCAAATAAATATCCGAAAATTAAAGTTCTTTAGACAAAAAATATTTGAGCCTCATAAAGCAAAAAATAAAATAATAAAATAAAAATAAAATAAATAAAAAAGATAATCAATTAAGGGCTCCCAATCAAGTGTTTTAACTAGAAATATTCATATATTCATCAATTACTTGAAAACATTTCTTTAAATATTAATTGATAATCAATATAGCTGCCAATCATTTCAATAGTTTTAGTGGCACATTGGATAAAAAACAGGATGTGTAATTATTGTCTTCTCTGGAGGGATCATTTTCTTTTATTGATTAACGTCTTAATGCTTAAAATGGTGTTAAACATAACCATCATTAGACAAAGGGGGGATTTGAGCTAAGGGATACTTTAACCCAAAGTAGAGCTGATAGGAATGTCATTAGTTTTGGATGAATTTAGTCTTATAAAAAGCAGTGGGAAAGTTAAATTTTTGTCAGGGGATGAGTAAGGTTATTACAATTAATCTTCAGGGGGAAGTGAACGTGTGAACCACATTTCATGAAAATGTATCCTAGTGTTATGGAGGTTTTCTCGTAAAGGCATACATCACTTGGTGAGTCCACTCGAGGAAAAATCGGTATGATGCATCATGTGGCAAAAAAATGAATACCATTTAGTATATTTCAGCCATTAATTCACAAAATATGGGAAGATGTATTAAGGTTGTGGTTGTATTAGAGGATCAACAAAACCATCCACTGGGAACTGTGAGTTTCTCATTGCATTCATGGAAATGCTATTTTTAAAACATTTTAAAAGACATTTCAGTCTGGACCAAAGTTGGGAAGAGAAAAGCAACAATCCTCCAATATGAAAAGCTTTACCAGTGCATTTGGAGATTTGTTTTCCTAAAAAATGACCCAAACTACCTGGTAAAGTAAATATATATATCACTCTTTTGATGGATTACCTTTTGTATCCCTACAGTTCGTGAAGCTTGACACACATTTTAACTTCAGTTGTTAAGACTTTGTTATTGATAAATGACTTGGTTAAAAAATAATTTCTTCAGCACTACTCTTGCATTGGGCGATAGTGACAAAGTCTATAAGAACTTGGCTTGGGAACCGGAAAGTCACCGGTTCAAATCCCAGAAAGACGCTAGAAGTAGTAGAGGTGCCCTGAGCAAGGCACTGTTCCCTACACTGCTCCCCGGGCGCCGTACATATGGCAGCCCACTGCACTAGGATGGGTCAAATGCAGAATGCACTGTATTTCGACGCAGTGGGATGATAAAGGGGATATTGTTCTTGTGAAATGTTATTTTACAAAATAGCCTCAACACTCCTGAGTAAAAATAATCTAACACCTTCACGTTCTGCTGGTGTCTCATCTGGACCTCCTTGATTCAACAGATGGGATGTTTAGGGGCTCATTAAGCCGGTCTGGAGGTCTGTCTGTGCAAAAGAGAGAACTTTTTACAAAGGTTGTATGATAAATCTTTCCACATTATAAAGTCACAGTTTAATGCTGACTGCAGATGCTGAATAATGATGATTATTTTTAGGGTTTTCTGATATGTTTATCTGAGTTTGGAGGTGAGTTTTTAACATGCAAAGTGGAGGACAGATGGTGATGTGAGCCGCTGACAGCAGACGTCCCCTTTAGTCGTCCTGTCGTCACGCTGAGTTGCCTGTCAGGACACCGAGGGCGAAGCGCGCCTGCGGACACTCAGCGGTGACGGGGATGCGTCCTGTCATCCAGACACGGCCGACTGATCGCGGCCTGATAGCGCTCAGGTCGACCATGACAGGAGCTACAGACTCCGCTTAGCATGCAACTTGTCCGTCCTTTTGCTGCTCAGCGTGCTGCGAGAAGGCAGCGAAGGGAGCGTTCCCCAAGGTCGCCCCTTGAAAGAGAAACAAGGAGGAAACAGGTCTTAAAGTCAACTGTTTCTACACCTTTTCCTGCCAGATTTTGTCTGACTTTGGAGTACAATACAGGACCTTCAGAGCAGAAAGTCCCAAAGACAGCACAGTCTTTGTGTGTCTTCCTGTACTGTATTCAGCCTGATGGGTAACTTGAAAGTGTGAACCACATTGTATGACAATATCTCCAACAGTTGTGGATGTATATTACTAAAAGCTAATAATGATTGTCCACTTCAGGGAAGGTCAGTTATCACAGTCAGTAGGACATATCATCTGAGAGCCATGAATGTCAGTAAACAATTTTATATAAATCCATCAAGTAAATCCTTCACAATATCACAGAAAATTGGATCACCTGGATGGCAAGAGAAACATGTAGAGGACAACAAATTTATTTCCCAGGGAGCCTAAACGTCCAACACCAAGCTACATTGTAATATAATACTAAATTGCAGGTTCATATTAGTATTTAGTGCCTCTACTGAGACATGTCTCCATGCTTTAGTGTTCAAAAAGCTCTTTGTTTTTCTCATACTGCCTGTGCTGCAGAGACTCTTTTCTCCCTCTGTCTGAAACCACAGCCCAGTCGGCTCTGATTGGTCACCTAGACGGCTCTGTTGAGATTGGACAACCGCTAATAGATGCCCGCCCCTTAGCCTATCATGTACATTGTGTTGGAGCGCTAACCAATAGAAGAGCGTGTTACATAGTGATGTCACTATGTTAGGTAAGAAAACAAAGACTACAATCGAGGCGTTTCAGGCAGGGAGGGTGGTGTGTGGGAGAGAAACCCCCTATTTTAGCCTTTGCAGACCATTTACATGCACACAAACCCATATAACACACTACAGGAAAGGGAAATCCCCAAAAAGCACAATAGGGTCACTTTAAGACAGGACATAAGATGGGGAAAGGAAAGCAGAAAATCCTTAGATACAAAAAGCTTGAACAAGACCTTTTATTTCTTCTATTTACATTATTTAAACTCTATTTTATTTATTTATTGACTCCCTGAACAAAGCTTGATTCACAGAAGGTGGCTGTGGATACTCAGCTGTGACAGGAATGCCCAGGTCGACCATGACAGGAGCAAAGGACCTCGCTTCACATACAACTTGCTCGTCCTCTGCTGCTCAGCGTGCTGCGAGAAGGCAGCGAGGTAGCGCTCCCCAAGGTCGACCCGAGAAAGAGAAACAAGGAGAAAACAGGTCTAAAAGTTAAACCCAGAAATCAATTGTTTCCTGCCTCGCTTTGTCTGAGTGTGGAGGAAACATTGGCGCTGTGAGAGCAGGGATTCACAAACACAGCACACTGTTTGTTTGTTTCACACTGTACTGGTTTTATCCTGTTGGGTTTATACTCCCATGATTCAACCTGAGCGCTGGGAGATTACACAACGCCTGTCCACAACCCACACACTCCATACCAGAAGGTAAAATAATATTCAATCGTACTGTATTTGTATGTCTTTGAAGACAGCATCAAAAGATTGAGCTTCTTCACATCTCCCAAAACATACTTTTCAAACTCAAGCTCCAATCACATTTTAATATACGTAAGTCAGATCTGTACATGTATAACCTCTGACGTACTGCATCACTAATGCTGATGTACTGCTTCGATGGATTTCAAAATGATGTTCAGCCCTGCTTAACATGACCACTGGATGTGAGGCACCTTTCAAAATAGATCTATGTTATTTTTGCTAGATATCCCCATGAGTGGCTTCATATGGATAAAAAATCTATGTTTATTGTGTCAAAAAGTCAACACAATATTGGTTTTGTTTGTAACAAACTGTTGTCCATCATGGATAACCCCACCCATCCTCTCCACCGGCTGCTGGAAGGACAGATCCTTTTCCAACAGACTGCTCCAGCTCCGCTGTCACAAGAACAGGTACAGGAGAACATTCCGGCCCACTGCCATAACTCTGTACAATAATTCCCCTCTGACTGGCAGACAACTCACTGCTCCGTAGCCTCTCTGTTAACTGGACGTAACATGCACACCTTGAAACTTAACATTGTACAATTACATTATACTGATTTAATATTCCATCTCACTGCATTACTTGTACTTGTGTATGTTTCTCATTTTTATTTTTTATTATTTATAATTTGCTATGCTTCTTCTTTTTGTATTTCACTGCTGCAATCAAAAAACGTCACAGTTTGGGATAAATAAAGTATTTCTGATTCTGATACCTGCACACAAATGATATTATCACAGGTATAGAATAAATGTTCAGACCAAGCCCAGACCTGCTGCTCAATATGAGATTATGATTTGTAACATTTAACTTGTTTAACTTACATGTGTTGTAAGTCTGCCACTGGTGAGGAAACTTAAAATCTGAGAACTGATTTATTTTTTTTTTCAATTTATCCATTATTTATTGAATGATAAATCCCCATTTGATTGGGAATCAAGGTTTCTGGGTCTGACAAACAAATGAAAACCAACAAATATTTATTTTAATACAATGACAATCAGAAAATCCTCTGGCATTCAAATAATTGGAAAATCATTGTTTACTGACTAATCCTTTTTGAACAATTGTTTCAGGTCTGGTGTATCGTGTAAGTGCCAAAAAAAAAGCCCTTATTCACCCCATAACCAGAATGTTATGAAACCCTATTAACAATATGAAATCTGAGCTTTTTAAAACTCCACACCCAAAACCTGTAAACAGTATTGTGAAACTTCATGGTTCAACCAGAGACTTACCACTGACATGCAAGCTGCAGAACAAAATGTACTCTACATTTTATTTGCCCTAACCTCTGTACCGACTCTTTGAACATGCAGCCTTTGAACAGAAAGTTAGCCCTGCAGTTCAGGGTGGGTTCAGGATTTGATCTCTAGAAAAGCATGAAATAACCATTTCTGTAAGCTAGTTCTGCAGCATATCAAAAATGCATTTGTTGCCAAATGGGTGCATTGTGCTTCAGTATCTCATCACCGCAGACCTCAGAGATATCTAGCTGGGATGTCTGAGGGAAATGAGGTTGATATATGTGAGCTGTCTATATGTTGGTACTCTGCTGAGAATCTGCTTGATTTGTTTGTTTGGAAGTTTTTAGGCAATGTCTTTGATGTTAGAGTTTCTCTGAAAGTGAAACTCTGTTGTTCATTTAGCCACGAACGTTTAGCTGCTCATGCAAATGTTCAAACTTTAACAAGATAATGTTTAAGGAAAAACATCCTGCTTCCAATGTGTCAACAGGTTTTTATACAAAAAAACAACAACATTCTTGGGAGAAAATACAAGTTTTATAGGTACTGCAGATTATTTTAAGTAGATGTTTTTGGATGTGTTTGTGGAGACAGCATTATAGATTGTGGCCTCTGTGTATGAATCCCCTTTCCCATGCCAGCGGTGGTGGCAGAAGTCCACGGGGAATTGGCTTTGGAACTGGAAGGTCACCCGTTCAATTTCCAGTCCTCGAGAGACCAAGTGCTTCTTTGGAGTCCTTGAGCAAGAAACCGTTCCCTACTCTGCTCCCCGGGCACTATACATATGGCAGCCTAGTGCTCCTAACACTAGGATGGGTCAAATGCAAAATATAAATGTCCCATCTGTGGGATGGCAAAGGGTTCCTTCTGCTTCTCCTTCTCCTTATAACTGAAAATCTAGCAGCTATGTCACAAAATCCCCACAATACATTGGACTGTAGCGGTATTACAAACTCTTTTTAGGGACTGTCATCACAGCAACTAAATACCAGCCTGGCATCATGAATCATTATGTAATACACTAATGGGGAGGCACTATTTTTATTTTTTAGGTATTATGATTAACAACTAAGTACACAAGTCAAAGACACCAGCACAGAACACTGTATACTGACTTATTGGCAAAACTGAGTTTGTAATTATCTGTATGAACTGGCTGTAAATGAAATCTCTATTGTGTTGAATTAATCATTTAGACATTAAGCATCCATCATCTATCTGGCTCACTGTCCATCTGGCGCCACCTCTCTCAGTCCACCCTGTGCGACCTTGGAGAAAATAAACCCGCAGAGTGAAATGTCAGACAATAGAGAGCGACTCGCTGCTTCATGCTCTGCTTCAGCCTTCCTCATTTCCATGCAGGCCATAAAAACCCTCTGAAATGTGTTCAACGTTTCACAAATCATGGAAGGTCTCCATCTTTAGATGTCTCCCTCTACTAGAGCAGGAGGACATCTTTACAGCCGCCCCGGCGCATCGGGCCGTCGGCCAGCCGCTCGTCATTAGGAGAATTTACTCCTCTCTGCCGAGTGAAAGGACCAGATGCGAAGCCGTCTCCTGGGCTGCCAAACACAGCGAGACGCATCCCGCACCGAGGGAACGCTTTCTGCAGGGCAGCTCCATCACTGCCAGGAGGAAACATCGCACGGATCTCTGCGGCTCCACGGCTCTCAGCCAGAGAGCCAGCTGTTAGAAGAGGAAGTCTGAGTGCAGAGGAGAAGAAGTCCTGTGGTTCTCTGGCCAAGAGGGACTCCTCCAACATGTAACGCTCTCCAGTGAAGAGGAAGTGAGGGAAGATATTCACCTTGGTTTTATATACTGTCTGTCTCTGTCTGAACTCTATCACCAGGCGTTGGTTGAGTGAATAAAGCTACAGAGATGTAGAGCTAATACAAAACAAGAGAAACACCTACTATTGTGTTTTTCTCAGAGCGATTCATCTGTGTGCTTGACATTTTTGTGTAAATTGCTTTGGATTTTAACCAAATGAAATGAAATGAGGATGATTTGCTAGATTTGAAGTTTCCTACAATGTCAACGTAGTGCCAAATTCGATAAAAGATTAGACCATCTCCCTGCTGGCTGGTCCATCCAACGTCTGCAGCTAATTCAGATGAAGCTGCCCGACTGATTTTAATCTACCTAATACTACTACTAATACTTATGCTTCCATACTACTACGACTCCTCTGCTCCCTTCACTGGCTGAACAAATCCGCTTCAAGCCACTGGTCCTGGGCTATCGTGCAGTGAACGGACCCAGTGCTTCCTACATCCAGCACACGGTTAAACTTCACACTCCAGCACGTGCACTTCAATCTGCATCAGCCAGTTGGCTTGTTACTCCTTCACTGCAGGTTGTACCAGGTTCCCCTCAACAAAAACACACCTGTCTGCTCTCCTGGCTCAAAAATGGCGATAGGAGCTCCCCATCAATAGGAAAATTGAAATTCTACATACCTTAGGCTTGCACCTTGGCAATTAAACTTAGCACAAAACAAAAAGAATAGAGCACTTCAAGGATTAAGCCTGTGTGAAACTGATGCACCAGCACTTACAATGCTTTGGACAAGCTGAACCTGATTTCAATATTGCACTTCACAACCCTTTGCTAAAGTGGGCAACACTTCCAAGCAAGACCAACAAGATTTTATCTAATAAAGTAGTTTTCTTGTTTTACAGAATATTTAAAATGATCCAACATTCCTGTCTGCCTTTTTGTTCATAATTTGACTCTGCTTTTAGTTCGTTAGACATTTCAAGTTGTTGAAAAGGATTGTTATTATAATTATTATAATAGAACGGTATTTTCTCCTGAGGCATTTCATGAAAGAGCATGCAGCTTAGGAACAGTAGGTATCAGTTTAAATTTTTTTTACACACATAGTTTCTTTCAAATATTATTCCTAGGTTTTGAATTTCACAGCAACAACGTCATGTTGTCATTTCCATTTCATTTAATTAACAGCAACATGTAAATTGATTGTGGGAGCGAATGTGAATTAGTCACTATACTAATCGTGGAGCTATTATTCATATTTAACAACATGTTTGTACACACACACACACACACACACACACACACACACACACACACACACACACACACACACACACACACACACACACACACACACACACACACACACACACACACACACACACACACACACACACACAGTAGCAGATCCATGTACAAGCACTTCCTTCTTTAAACAAACATGAACTCAGAAAAATCCTTTATAATCTTGACTAGACAGTCGTGTCCCTGAGTGAAACCCACCAGATAAATCTTCAAACAGTGAAAACCAAATCCCCCATTCACACACACACACACACACACACACACACACACACACACACACACACACACACACACACACACACACACACACACACACACACACACACACACACACACACACACACACACACACACACACACACACACACACACACACACACACACATTCTATTTTATGAGGGAAAGTTTGCAAAACAAAATTGAAATGATAGACACTTTCTTTTATGGATTTCCAAAATAATAATTCGTTTTAAGTTACATTATGTGCTTTAATGTTGTTGATGTGCTTTAATGTTTTTGGTTTTTTTGCTTTTATTGTGCAGAGCAAATCCCCACAGTGGAATACAGGTTTCATTCATTCAAGCAAAAAGGAATGCCTCTGAATTCAGATAAGATCCACTCTTACTCATATTTATGTATAAAAGTAGTCATGAAAAGCATAGAAACCCTAAGCTTGATATACAAAAAAACTGTTGTGGCACTATTATGAAATGGCAAGACAGGATGTAAACAATGTTTTGATTCTGGGCATGGAGCCAAACACCCAGAAAAATCATGCTGCAACAGAAGCATATCGTTGAGTAATGTCATGAGGATAACTGTGTAAATCTCCTCAGTGACACTCAAGTGTTTTTTTAAATGATACAGTATGTTTTGACATACACGGCTTCAATAAATCATTGACATTTACACTTTATATGACTGTAATGTTAAATAAAACAAGAGAAAGGATGCAGAGTTTTTGCTGATCTTTACAAGTTGTTAAGGAATCAGTTTGTGTTTGATCATCAGTCAGTTAGCATCCTGTTGGGACTGAATCATAAGCATTTAACTTGAAGCAGAGTTGGGCTTATCTGGAAGAAAAAAAATAGATTAGTAAAACTATTAATGTAAATACTGAGTTTTAATAATTCACAGCTTTTATATTCTCATTAGAGGCTAATACTTTTTTATACAAATTAACTAGCCTCACCAGGAGGGGGTCAAGGCCTTTAAAGAACCATAAACATCCACTCTCTTTACTGTGTTTACCTAAGAGAAAGCTTGTTGTTATGTCCCTTCACAGAGGGACAATACACATGGTTTATTATTAAATGTAGAGACAGGTAACTCATTTCTTATTCATATTTTCACATTAGACTTAGCATCAAAAGCCTCAGGAGGAAATTAAAGCAGCAAATGTAATCCTTAGTGGTGAACTTTACTTTAAAGGACCCAATGATTTGAGTGGTGTTTAAGCGGTTTTACAGTGCGGTTGCTGATTTACAGACATCTCTATCCCAATGTAAGGAAAAGGGTATTTTTGGGCCAAATGGTGTAAGATAACTGACATGTTGTGATTTTATATAAGTTCACGCTTGCAATTGATCGGGAACTCTTAATGTGCAAAAATATCCAAGTTTGAACTAAACTCCTCCTGATATTCCACTGTAGGCGCAGATACTCACAATATGTTAGGGAGATCACGTTATTATAAAGTAATAACCCCTCTGATTCTCTTACCAGTTTCTCTTGCTTCTTTTAAAAAAACACCTCACGTGTGTTTACTCACTGCCAGATCAGTTGTTTTGCTAACACACACCTTAAGTCTCGCACTTGACCTCCTGGCCAAATTGTCAGTGTCCATTATGGGGACAATTTTGTGGACCTACCTATGGAGCGGCTGGTCAAAGCTCAAAGCAAAGTGAACAATTGACTGCACAAATCTTTGCTAAGTCACAAAAGAGGATTAGCAATAAAGCACTCGAGGACACCTTGGCTTCACACTGAAGATCCAAGTTCACTTCTGACCAGTTGAGAAAAAAATGCAAAGAAATAAGTTGAAGTAGTTGAATGCTCGGGAGAAGTTTTTAAAATAACCTGGTAATAAGACTTTTTTTCCGCACAAATAATGATTTACTTGTCTCACAATCAAAGAAAGGAAAGCTACGGCCACAATATGAATTATTTTAAGGTTTCATTTGGAAATTCTAAGATCATCATATATAAAGGACGGACCCTGAATACGTCTCAGAGGTTCATTGAGCTTGTAGATTGCTTGTTGGGTGGACAGCTCTGTCAGACATACGGTTTGTATCTCAGTGATTTTCTGATCTTTCTGTGAAGGTTATTCAAAATAATGAGAGCATCTCCACTTCTCAAAGACACCCGGTCTACAGTTCCCTCCCTCGTCAGTCTCCCTGCGCTCTGTTATCGCATGCTAACGGCAGCCGTTTCCAGGCAACAGTTGACATCAGATTACAAATATCAGCATGCGAACAATGTTCAATAATCCATTAATAGGCAATAACATTACAGCCATTTAACACTATCACTGTATCTGATGGTGTACCTAAGGACAGCAACATCAGCGGCAGTGTGTGAACACTCACTGACACAGATAACATCACACCAGAGCAAAAGTGAAGAAGTCTAAGGTCATCATCACTTCAACGCCAGAGACCATCTTTGAACACAGACGGTGGGTTAGTGATCTTTACCCTGACATTAAACTATCTTTCATGATGATAACTGAACTTACTTCCATACCAGCTGGCCAACTATACATCCGCAAGTGTAGCACAATTCTTTATGTTGATCGAGTTGTCACAATGCATTCATTTTTTAAAGCTTTTGTTGCAAAAATGTATCTAGACAACAATATTTTAAGATATTTCAAAAGGGCCCTGTTTTGCTTTATGGAATTGGTTACTATCCTGTAGCATCATAAGCATTCAGTTTGAAGCAGAGTTGGGTTTATCAGAAAAAAAACCAAAACTAGATTAGTAAAACTATTAATGTAAATACTGAGTTTTAATAATTCACAGCTTTTATATTCTCATCAGAGGCTAATACTGTTTTATACAAATTAACTAGCCTCACCAGGAGGGGGTCAAGGCGTTTAAAGAACCATAAACATCCACTCTCTTTACTGTGTTTACCTAAGAGAAAGCTTTGTTGTTATGTCCCTTCACAGAGGGACAATACACATGGTTTATTATTAAATGTAGAGACAGGTAACTCATTTCTTATTCATATTTTCACATTAGACTTAGCATCAAAAGCCTCAGGAGGAAATTAAAGCAGCAAATGTAATCCTTAGTGGTGAACTTTACTTTAAAGGACCCAATGATTTGAGTGGTGTTTAAGCGGTTTTACAGTGCGGTTGCTGATTTACAGACATCTCTATCCCAATGTAAGGCAAAAGGGTATTTTTGGGCCAAGTGGCGTAAGATGCAATTGGTTACTATCCTGTAGTGTGTACAGTATAAAGGTTTGTATGCATGTAAATGGTCTGCAAAGGCTAAAATCCCAAAGTTTCCTCCAGGGGAAGTATCATCACTTACATCAGTATGTAACCCTTGCAATTGGCTCCAACACTTTGAACTTGAGAGGCTAAGGAGCGGGACATTTCTAAGCGGTTGACCAATCATAACAGAGCATAACCAGAGACTGGGCTCTGGTTTCAGACAAAGGGTGAAAAGAGGTGCTGCAGCACAAGCAATATGAGAAAAATACAGACCTTTATGAACATTAAAGCATGAAGACATGTCGCAGTAGAGGCACAAAATGCAAATATGAACCTGAACATTTGCATAATGGGCCCTCATTAAGATTTTACCTTATCAGAAATCATCGTCTTTAAATACACGGTAGAAATGACATGAGCAGCAATCAGGTTCTTGTTGGTCGCGCTCACACCAGAGCGCACATCTACACATGCATACAGTTTATTCATGGGTACCAGAGTTTCTTGTTGTAGTCCGACTGCATACATATAGGAAGAGGAAGTTGACACACATGTGCTGTGCCACTATAACCTTGTCAAAAGGATGCACATCTTGTCTCGAGTGTATCTCTTCTACAGCCTCTGACACAGTAGTTTTGTTGAATTCAGTGACATGACATCGGTTTTTACTACCCGAAGGTGAAGTACTAGCACCAGTAAAGGCAGTGGGGACAGTCTATTGTGCAGTAAAGTTGGGAAATTGGTTGTGCTTTGAGCTCAAATATTTAGGGACGTTTGATTTACATTTTCAGCCACAAATCTGTCAGATGTTTGTCACTGTAACACCGTCTTACTTTTTATTTCTCACACATCGCAATCCAAGGAATAGTTCTCACACTCGAAAGAGAATAGAGCTATGTTTTATAGTGCTCAATATAAATGTGTTTTTGTTATAGTAAGCACATATGGCATACATATAAACAGTTATTTGCTCCAGGACAATGCTATGCGCAGGTGAGTTTGTGGCAATTTGAATTCAATGGAGCAAGCAAGATTAGATTTCCCCAAATAATAAAACATCTACCAACATTTCCTTCATCTTTCTGCAGCTTGTGACCCCTCACGTGGGATTTTAGAGCTTTTCCTGGGAATTTATTGAACACATAAGTACCTCTCAGAAGGCTGCATGTTCATTATTTATTATTGCAAAGTCCTACAGTACAACAGGCTTCAGGAAATGATATGGTGACCACTTCTAAAGGTCTGCAATTGTATACAGCTGAGTGGAAATGTTAAGGCGTGATCCCATAAAAAGGATCATATATAAAGAAAATGTATTAAGGTAATAGGATTGGGTGACTTTTTTGTTTTTTCGCTGCATGCATGGGATATAAAGGGCAGGGGATGTTTGTTGTTCTGTTTTCCATTTGTTTGGTTGTTTCTTGGATTCTATCGTAAAATAACAAGTTCACATTGAACTTATGCTGATGTATCATGGCAGGTGTGTTTACTATCCGAGTTTAGACTCTAAACACGAGTTGATTAACACTAATCAAAAGAACGAGGTAAAGTGATTAAGATTCAGCAGTTAACATTATTGTTTGTCTCACATTTCTTGGCTATCCATTAAAAAAAAAAATAGGCTATGCTCTTAAAAGTGTAAAAGTCTGGAAATAACTGAAGTAAATACGGTTCATCTTCTTGTAACCATGAATGCCTACTAAGTTGCGTGAATGCATCTTGTGATGTCACAAAAATAAGTGGGAAGTAAGTTAGGAAAACAGTACTTTTGAATACCAGTGGAAATAAAGAGGATGTGGGTGTAATGAATCTTCAACATTGTTAAATAGTTTGTCTTCTTTGAAAGGTCCTTAAGTTGTTTCCTGCGTAAATTATTGTGTCACTTTTTTGTGCGAAAACTAGGATTTGGATAGAGAAACTAAATGATATATAACCAGAAAGAAAATAATCAAAGACACACATGCAGACGATCAGAACCTGGATACTGTGATCACTATCAAATTCATATTTTGGTGAGTGATCTAAAAAGACAGTTTTTATAATGTGTAAGAGAAACTGACTATAACGTAATGCTGTCATTGTCTCTGCCAAATCTGACATTAAGTAAGAGTTTAAATTTCCATAAACATGGCCGCTTATTTCCAAATGTTCTGTCTCGCTTTCTTTGGAAGCAGAAATACAGCGTGTCTCACATCTCAACCAAAATAAATACTGTGTCAAAAGTTGAACCTTAACCTTTAACTTCCTGAGTGAAACCTTTATGTAAAGTTAAGACAACATTTGCAGTCTTTAGACACGAAGACTACAGAACAAGATAACTCATGTCCTATTGTCTTTTAATCTAACTGACATGATCTGTCTCACTCTTCACAGGCTGTTCTGCTTTTTGGCTGCACAACCCTCCAGGCGTCTGTGTACCGCAAGAGACATTTACTATGATGGGTTTCTGTTATTTGCATGCATATCGAGAAGTCTGCATTTTTATGTTATTACTTTGACCTTGAGGGAGTTACTGTGCCCAACAGGCGAAATAGCTTACTAGAAATGCGTCTGATTAAAACTCTTTAGCGGGAAAACAGCGAGTAATATTTACTTATCAGAAGGAAAATGTATGGCATTCTTGAAATCATGTTTATTGTGACAGTCAGACGCAGCCTGTCAGCAAAACAACATCAGTTCATTTTGTTTTAACCAGCGCGGGAAGTCGACACTGTACAAAAGAAAGTGAAGTAGTTCATTATGTTGTTCAACCGCAGAGGACAGGATAAAAATAAAAAGCTCTGCTCTTTCTATCACGATGAGGACAGCTTCATTTGTTGCCTCTAAATAACTTCCTGGCTTGTCATGTCCATTGGGAACTATCAAGACTTGTGGCTCTGTTTGTCCCATTCATTTGCATTTTTCCGCTGCAAACTTGAATTTAATTATCACACAGAGAGCCCATTTACAGAGATAATGAGAGAAAAGCAAGCAAAACTTCCCATTACACAGCTGAACACTATATACAAGACAATCAAATCCACCCATACACTTCCCTCCATATGTTGTCTCTAAAGACAGATGCAATTCTACAAATTAAACAACGGCCTATCGCTCTTTACTTCAGCACTAGAGGCTTTAATTGGTCACTGTAGGGCAGAGTTGTGGATTAATGAGGGCGTATAAAGAGATCAGTCCAAATTAAAGTTATATTTCCAGCTCCCTTCCTTGAAACATCTCGTCTAAAAGGCATACAAACTCCCTTAAAGCACACCTAAAGCCCCCGATACTCCATCAGAGGTTCGCTGAACACTATTCAACTCTCCATGACAGCAACATGGCAGAAATTACAGTCGGTAAGCCGGGGAAAATGTGTAGCTGTATGCACTGTGGGTTTTAAAGTAATCTAATAAATACCAGCAGCACTGAGCGCATACACTTTGTTGCTCCTTTACTCTCACCATTTCAAATACATGACAGGGACAAATAGGTGTAGCGTTGGGCTATTAAAGAGTTTATCGCAAATCGGGACAAAACACACTCATCATAAAAGGTGGTTGTGTTTCATTTCACACTTTGGGATACCCGTGAAAGTCGTTATATGAATGAAATGAGTAATCTTTTAAGCTTGTATGACTTACATACTCAACACTATGGACAGTATCCAGCACTATCCCACTGTGCCATACCCTAATACATCTCTTAGCCAAATTATTTTTTTCAGGATCATAATTTCAAGAATGTGGATTATTAAACCCATTGATTATACTTGTGTCCTGTTTTTGGTTTATTGACATGAATTGGTTCATGTTTTTGGTATTGTAACTAGACACCTAATGCATGGTTGATTACTTGTACCCTTTAATTGTGTATTGTACTATAGTTATGTAAACCCAGTACAGTACGGTATTCAGTAGATTTATTAACAATTTCACAGAGCATTTTTATTTTTTCCAACTTAATCTGAATATACTGTTTGTGCAATAGTTCTCACAAAGTCATAAAAGAAAGACGTCCAACTACAGCCACAAAAGAAACTGTCAATCACTCTGGTTGACATTTTGATAGCAAATGTAACTGTCGAAGTGTGAAGAAGGTGAGGCGTAGGATTACATTTTGTCTGGTGTTTTTCCCTCAAGCACCTACAAAGACCATTTAATCATTCTCAGATCGCAATAATGCTCAAGTTGTGATTGTTCTGTACCAATAAAAACTGCTTCTTCCAGTCAGGAGAATGGCCTACATTAAGGTTGCAGTAAATGGTAAAAATATTTTGGATGTTCGGGATGGAAGTCCTTTCACATAGGGATCAGATCCTGGAGAAGTGTGTCAGTATTGAAACCCCTCGTAATCCCCTCGGATCATCTCTGTGAAGTGAGATCCCTGCAGAACAGTAGATGTAGAGACATTGACTGAATGGACGCTGCAAAACCTCTGGCACCATGAAAAGAGTTTTTTAAAAAAAAGGTCTTAGGAGTTTTCATTCCTTTGGCATTTATCTTGTTCTCGTCATTGGACTCATATTAATTGTATCTCCTTTGGTAGAACTGGCTGCACTCAGCCTTGAATGTAAAGCAGGGCTCTGCTAGCTTGCTCTCGACACACCTCAGAGTTCACTGAGGCGTGAGATTCTGCTGCCATGTTGGCGCTCTCCATTTTCTCAGCCAATTTCATTCTCTGCGTCAGGAACATTTGCATGCAAATAATGCAAAAGCCTATCTTTACTCAAATGGTATAATACACAAGCATTGTCTGACTCCATGTTTGAGACTATAACCTCTGAGAGTTGAATACCAAAGCTTATTTTTTGCAAAATCCTTCAATGGCTGCTGATTTTGGAAGCATGATGATAAAAAAAGAGACTGTTGCTACTCATTTCAAGCTTTTCTCTCTTGCACTTCACATGGATGTAGCACTTGAACTTCTTTGTTATTTTTTGTACAATGGCTGCTTGATTTTAGATAGAGCTCAACAAAAGCAGGATTTTCAACTCCAGCTGTCAACTGTTGAATCTTGCGGCTAGCAGGCTAATTAAATGTTAGCTTCACGAGTTGGTTGAAAAGGCCATCTCCGGCTGACCTTTAAATGTTGCAAGCTGACTTATTAATGAGAACAACCAGATGTTACACGACATAAAGCTAAATTACTGAGGCTACAACTGCATAACCCAGCTAAAAGTCAGCATAATAATCAGCTGATTATCCAAAAAGAAGACATGTGGATAGAAAGAGCAGCATTGCTTTTTTATATTGACGTATTATTTACGCAGTATGACGAGAAAACATAGAAGATCGTACTGTGTTATTATGGACGAATCGTGTTCTTTGGCTTGGTTGTTTGTATTTTCATTGTAACATTACAAGAAAATAAGCCTTTGAGAAAATAACAGTATATCCTTGATAGCTAAAGTTATACTAGCAATGTCTCAAGTAATGTTAGCTGGAGTTTCTGGAGTATAAACTTCCCCAAATCCAATAAAAAGCAGGAAAGAACTGCTAGTGTTCTGCCCCTGGCATTGAAAGTGTGTTTTTTGTAATGTATGTGGCATAGGTTCCTGTACCTTTAAGAGGGAATGCTCTAAGGGAGGGGCTGCTAGTTAGGTGACCGGAAGTCACAAGCACGTTATTCACATAGAGAGCATGCAGGATCGACAGCTTGATCAGCTCTTCCATTAAGATGCAGTTCCACATCTTCTTGTTTGTTAAAGCAACGTCTGTAAGTGTTATCTTTATTTTCCATGTGTTGAATTATAGATTTACTTCTTTATGCTTACTGTTTAGCTTTATTAATACTTACCTTATGTTTGTATTGTGTTTACAGTTTCACGAAATTACCATTAAACTACATGAGTAATCCTCAACACGATGTGGAGTTTTTTGGGAAACGTTTAACTGAATGGATAGTTAGCTTGCTTGGCTAGCGAGCCCATTACAGCTAGCATTAGCTCGGTTAGCTTCCAGCTTAAACACATAGGGGGAACTTCACAGTGGATGCTCTAAAGGTAAACACCGTTTCATTTTTTGTGAGTAATCCTGAAACTTCACCAAACATCTTTGTTAGAGACCTTGGAAATAATGTGTTACTGTTACAGCTAGTGAGCTAGTTAGCTGAACATGCTAATGATCGCATTGTTTCGTAAGTTCTTTATCATTTTGCTCTTGTGTTTTGTGTGAGTATTAAAGAAATTCAACACTAGATACTGTATGTCATGCCTTAATGGTTAGTAAGCTAAGGACACCACTGAAATCACAAACATGTTCACTTGTGCAAAAGAAGGAGAATAATATACAAATTATTATGTTGAGCTTCAAGAAAAACTCAAACGTGTTTGTTTTTTCTTTACTTTCAGTTTACATGAGGATGCTTTGAAAGTGGCACATCATTTCTGCCAAAGCACAGAAAAGACATTGCACTGGTTACCCTCTTTGTTCTTGTGTTGTGGGATATGCCAGCCATTGCAGTGTGATTCTGAGTCACGCATTGACTCCAGAAAAAGCCTAAATACTCATGCATAGTTAAAACAAAAATGTTCTTTCGTCCTCATGAGACATTTCAGACTATGAACAATTAACACAGGCTCATGAAACCAGAAGGCTGGTGCAGATTCTTCCACACATTACTTGCTCTTGGCACCATGCTTTAGAAAGACAAAACATATAAACAATCCCAGAGAATCCTCCCATTTGGGTTTAGCCTTTGAAAATATCTGAAATAATTGTGTTGTGGATCACAGAAAACTTCACACCTTCCTGGAAGTCCCTGCTCGAAGGAGTAAAGTGAATCTTTAACTCGGTGGGACAGTAATAGCTCTGCTTTATACAGTCCCTATTCACATGTGAGATTGGCAACCATAAATGCCAGACAGATGAAAAGGTGTTGAAAAACTATGCATGATTTAAGAATACAAAGTCGCCAAGAGGTTGCAACCATAAAATCTTCAGCCTCTGGGTCTTTCTTTTCTCAGATTCGATTAACGAACGAAGGTGGATTGGTAATCATGAATATATCACCATAAACAGTAACACTCTGTAACTGTACAAGAACAGTTGCCTAAAAGGTGTTTGCTGAATTAATTGAATGTTGAGGTTTATAAATTAAAGAGGAGCCTTGTAAATTATAATCCTCAATTCACTTGACAAGTCAGGCATGAAATCCATTTCATCTTTTTTTTTTTTTTCTCCATCGCGTCTCCGAGAATTAATGCAACTGGATCCGACTGCAGATAAAATGGAGCCAAAAGACATAAGAGGGCGATCGACGTTCATTTATTACAGACTACTGCACTCACTGACTTACACACAACATCTCCAACTCTTTCCCAAAAATATAATATATATGCAAACTTGGCTTCCCATCATTCTTATTAATATAACAAGCTCTCAATCTGTCACTCGAGATATACAGGCACAACGGGTGATTACTTTGACCTGAGTCCCTCCTACACCTGCCTGGATGAAAGCACTTTTCTGTCACTTGTCTTTAGCTGTAATTGTTTTAACTGGAAATCCATGGTGGCTACTATGGAAACTGTAAATTGTGTTTTCAATGAGGCACGAAATAGGTCATGCAATTAAAAAGTCATGCATGCTTCTCTTGCAGGAAATTAAAGGTGTTTTTGACTCATTACTTAAACTTCTTCCTGTAGAAGGTTTTCTTTTTCACAAAGAAATGTCAGCATTAAAAGTTAACAACCTGTTAGACCTTTTTTTTTGACAAGCGCTCTCCTGCAGTCGTGAGATTAATTAGTTACACCTCTATATAGAAAAGGTGGCAAAGTTACTGAGTGCTTTTTCATCCAACTATGTTCATGGGCATATGAATTTGTGCAAAAGAACCCTGAGTGGAACAGAACCTCTACATTGTCTTTCTATTGTTCTGGAAATAAGTATTGGTATAGAAATTGCAAAACAAGCTCGGGGCAGAAAGTTTGCTCAATAAAGCGTTACTTCACATCTTTTAAAGCTAATATAAAGATACAGTTTTTCAACCTCCTTTGAGTTGTCTCTTTTTTGGCATTTGGGAAAAAAACTGACAAGCAGCATATTGTTGATTAGCTGTAGCAGATGGTAACCTCTTGAGCATGAAGGTTTCAAGGTTTCAAGGTTTCAAGGTTTCAAAGATTAAGGGGGTGGTTTAGTGAGGCCAGAACATAACTCCACATCTTAATCTGATTGTGGTTACATCAAACATGATCTGCAGCAGCACAAGCAGTTGTTGAAAAAGGGCAGAATAATATTAGAGTTGGTCATTTAAAGATGCTTTTTATAGTAGGTTTTAGCGCATCAAATTGGCTGCAAAGGCTAAAATCCCTGTGTTTTGCTCTCCCCCCCATGCCTGAGACACCTCCATTGGACTGCTTTTGAAAATTATTTTAACACAAAGACATCATAATGTAACACTCATGCTTCCATTGGCTAGCGCTCCAACACAATGTACATAGAACAAGGGGCGGGACATCTCTAAGCGGTTGACCCATCACAACAGACTGGGCTCTGGTTTCAGACAGAGGGTGAAAAGAGATGCGCAGCACAGGCAGTATGAGGAAAATAAAGAGCTTTTTGAACATTAAAGCATGTAAACATGTCAAAGTAAAGACACAAAATACAAATATGAACCTGAGAAATTAGCACAATAGTGCTCGCTTAACATAATTCACTGATCGTGTGTCAGCTGTAGATGCTACTAATATCATGAATCTCCATTGTAAACATAAAATCATTTCAGGCCTCTTGAGATTAAATTATACAAAGCCGTGTTGAGCTGTAAGACTAAACACATATTGTTTATAATCTTAATCAACTGTCACTATCTCGCCTTGTGAGGCTGATCGGGTGTTGTGCATCTTCTGTGTTGAATATATTCACTTCAAGCCTGTAAACAAGTTCTCATTATAGTTTCCCTTGTTGTTTAGTTTGAAACGTGTGTGGTGAAAAGTGATTACGCTTGACTTCAGTGTCAAGTTGTTTTAGTTGCCAGAGAAATGCAATAAATTATAATTCACACAGCACTAAGTTAGCTGTGGTACATACTGTTTTAAACCAATGTTCCTTTAAAAATACTTTTTTTCTAAAGGATAGCTTGAGTTCATTACCAGAGCCCATTATGTTTATAGTATTTATAGTATAACACTATTTTACTGGTAATGTAATGAATCTGATTTACATATTTGTATACTATATATTACAGTTCAGTTTAACTCCAGAGCGTAAGTAGTATCTTTGCTTTAATGTTATCATCCAACCAAAATAAATCTGCAAAAATGGAACCCATTTCTCTGCAGAGTAATCACAAAAAATACACTTTATTTTTTCTTCTCTCAAAAACGTTCTGCCCTATTTTTGCATAAACTTTTTTGTGTCTACAGTTAAGAATACCTCCTGAGTCTTGTGCGACTGTTACTGTGCTTGTATACAGTTTTAATGCATGCATGAAACACATCTGATCACCTTTTATTGGACAGATGGGGAAGCTGAACAGAGTAAATCTGATGGCTGCACATCTGCTTTTCAACCGGCCGATCTGGTATCCACTATCATTGAAACTCATTACACACTGGAGGAGACTTTGACTGATAAACCTGCTCTCTGAGTCCATCCATTCTGCAAGCATGTTCAATTAAAAAATTCATTTGTCTGCAGGACTTTACATAAATGTGTAATGATACTGTGATATTCATGAAACATCAGTGTCTACGCCCTTATCCTTTATAAATAGAAAGTGCCACGGGATCATACATGGTGTAAATTATTCATGTCTCGCACTTCTGTTGCTCCTATAGGTATCACGATTGGTTCAGAGAAGTAAATGCAAAATAAAGTCGGAGGGACACAATCACATCTGAGGCTTCTTTAAAAAGCTTTTTGCGGAGATGTCATAAGATCACTGCTAATGGGATAATCATCATGATAGATATAAATTATTTGGGTCTAAATGTCCAAAAGTTCTTCTGTCCTGGATATTTTGCACCTACCAGCAGGAATTTGTTTTCTTTCATAGTTTTAAGGAAACATGACATTGGCAAATATGACTATGCTGTGAAACTGTTAAATACCAAAGCATAACATCATGGTACCCTTGTTTGCCAATGCTTGACCCTTTGTATAGTGGGTGCACATCTGTGAAAACCTGATCATTGGGAACATTGAGAATTAAAACAAAAGTACTTGGTTATGTTAAGAAGATGATCATTTCAATTAAATGAATATGTTTGTTTGTTATTTAAGTAACAAAGACACATTAAAATAGGCAACATTAACGGTTGGTTTTTAGACGAAAAGCTGTTTCCCGCCAAAAGGTATTTATAGACTTACCTGAAAAAGCATTGGTTTGTAAAACAATTCAGATTATTTACTTTAGAAACATGTAGTTTACCACACTGTGAAAAGGCTGCACTATGAGTATAACACTTTAACAAAAGTGTTATACAAATATTTGTGATGTATTTATGAAACTGGGGTGTGTGGGTTTCAAGTGTTGAAAATCCTCAGAAATATAATATATTAGATACTAATTTTAGTGGAGCACATACAGATTCATCATCGGAGAAATCTCAACTCCAAATTTCACATGTTTATGTTCCCCGGGGAGAAGAGTATTACATTTTAAAAGCAAATAAAGCTGTCGGACAAATAAAGGTGTACAGTATTTGCTTAATAAACTGTACACTTCAGTATAAAGATGCATACAAGTATAAAGTTGCATGAAATATAAATTATATCAAGTAAATTACAAGAACCTGAACCATACTTTTTTTTATTTTCTTGGACCATATCCTTAGAGAACTGGTTAAGTGAAACCACACAGTATAACAAGAATATTGGACAAGGTCAAGATTCAGGAAATGCCTAAAAGCGACCAATTTTCCTGGAGAGCAGCGCCAGATGTGACCACCACTTGTGTGGTGAAAGCACATCAGAGGAAAAACTCCCATTCATCCGAAGATGTCAGTTTTGAGGATTTTATCTGGCATTTTATCACAAATAAATGTCGCTTTGACAATTCCAGAGAGACAATGACGATTAAACCGGAGCTTGTCTGCATGATAATTTTAATTTCCTGCCTGTGTGATTAAATCTCACTATAGTGTAGAAAGTGTTGCGTGAAATGCATGACTTGTAGAATAATCTAATAATATCCAAATGAAAATGATAGGCTGCCTCTTCATCATTGCTGTTGATGTTCCCTTGACCTTAGTGGAGATGGATCTTCGTGTCCCAGAACCTCCCACAGTAAGTCTCAGCTGCTCGAGATGCTCACGGGTCCAGGAGGGGATTTGGCAGCTTTACTTTAGCAGGGCAGACATCCAAAAAGCTCAGAGTGTCCCATAGCTCCTCCTCTCCTCATTTCCTCCAACCTGCTCTTCACTTCCCCTCTACATTTCACCTCCTTCCGTAGTCTTTGAATTTACCACAGGGATCCACTGATTCAGCTTTCTTCACAAAATCCCTATTTCCCCACCTTACCTCTGAGTGTCGATCAGATCCAGTGCTCTTTATTTTATATTCAAAGTCTTTATCAGACTTCTTTGTGCAACACATTTCAACACTTTTTAGGTAAGGATGCCAGAGAGTGATTTGGTGCTCAGCTAAATGTGACTGAACGAATATGAGATCTGATTACGGGAAAACGGATTTTATAATGACATTTGATTAGTGACAATAAAAGGGCTAACAATGTTTTTCATTTTATCTATGAATCAAATCAACTAAACGATCATTAGTAATCATTACCAGAAGCAATTGCATTTTCAGCATCACTAATTTAACCATCTGTAACTTTTTTCTCATTTCTATCATTGGAAGTCTATTTACTTTGTTGTTGTTTTTTGACTGATAAACCATGATCTTCAAAGATATCCCTTGAGGCCTATTTTCCCTTTGTACACTTAATCAAATGACACACAATATTATGAGGAAAGCATGTAAAAATAAAGGAAATTGAAAAGAAAGTGTGGGTTGCAGCACTGATGTTGATGCAGTATATTGGATTAGTGAATCCCGCCTCTCATTGTATTGCCGATTGATTTTCTACTTGCCTCACTAGAACTTTTCCTCCCCTTACTTCTCATCTGCTCTGTTTACTTTTGTGTTCTCCAAACTAATCCTACTTTACTAATGCACTGCAAGTTAGTGCTTGCCTAACAAATAACCCTAAATTTGATTTCCATTGGCAATTTCTAACCTTGCTTGTTGGTTGATGTTAATGATGAATTGTTACCTATCCTGCAACAACGAACTCTCTACTTATCTGAATGGAGCTGGTTTAATTTATTGTGTTTCCATTTGTTTTCATTGAAAGTCATTAGAAAGCAACGACACAAACTAATTATTACCACAGTCTGTCTTCACCACTTCCCACAATGCACTGGTACGGGTTTCTGTTAATCTAATATACATGGTGCTCTAACTAAATAAACGAGAGCCGGTGTTGTTAAAAGCTTGCCTATGTAATAATCAGGGTTTAATTACAAAATAAAACCGCTACCCAAAGTCTGACACAGCTAGAAAATGGGGTTTTTAAGGGTTTTCTCATTTAGCTTTCATCCAGGGAGCCTAAGGAAGCTACAGTAAGTTCACTTCCTCTCGTCTTCTTTGAAGCTCATGACGATATATCTGCCATCCAGGTGAAAAGGACAGTGAAGAAAGATGAGATGAGGTGAGGAGAAAGGAAGGGTGATCTCGCTGCCCTGAACCCTTTGGCTCTTCCCTTTGTCTCTTCTCGGTGGAGCATCTGGCAGTGTGAAGCGTTCCATATTTCTTAGGTTCTTTCTCTCTTTCTTGGTGTCTGTCGGGCTCTGACAAAGGCGACCAGGCAGACAAACCCAGTCAAGCAGAACACCGTGCTCAGATGTACGACAATTCATTTTAGCAGGTCGGACGAGTAGTCTTTCCCTTTTCTGCTTCATGGTCAATTTTGTATGGAGCGTCAAAGGTAATAGCAACATCTGGGTAATGGATAAAGACGTTAACCTGAGAGAGAAAGGATTTGTGCTGGCTTTAAAAGCACATACATCGACATAAATGTGAAGTTTTTGAGAGTAAACATGGCAGAAATTCAAGCAGTGAAACAAATTGATCCCATAGTATTGGAGGATGAAAGGGTATAAATAGGTCAAATTTAGTCCGATTAATACCTTAACTTTCCATTTTTGTGTCTATTTTTACTAAATCTTACCTATTATAAAGCAATGTGAAGACAGTTCAATACGTGTTTTGGACGATTTAGTACTTGAGATTGAACTAGCTTAATCTTTAGGGACATTAATGGTCTACAAAGGCTAAAATCCCAAAGCTCCCTACAAAGGGAGTTTCTCTTGTTCACAGTTAGGCTTAGGGTGCGGGACATCTAAACAGTTGACCAATCACAGCAGAGCCGGCCAGCTAACCTATCAGAGCAGACTGGACTCTGGTTTCAGACAGAGGGTAAAAAGAGGTAATGCAGCACAGGCAGTATGAGAAGAGCTTTTTGAACATTAAAGCATGGAGAAATTTCCCAGTAGAGACACAAAATACAAATATGAACCAGAAAGTTAGCACACAAGAGCCCCTTTAAATATTCAGAGCGTCACTTGTTTGCTTTTAGTCCTGCCCCTTAAAGGAACTATGAGTCAGATGGAAATGTTGCAGATCATTAAGGACACACATCTGTATTTAAAAGGAGACATGTCATCAACAAAGTGTCGGCCGCTTGCAGAAAGAACAATCACGGCTCAATATTAGTTCACATTCAGGTTGGAAACCTAATCACAAACTTGATAGGACTCTGTCAGGTAACTGCCGCTGTAATTTTGCACTCCAGTGATTCCAGAAAAGCTCTTTGATATATATGTTTCAAAGCTGAAACCGACAGCTTATCTGATCCTCGGGGTGCCTTTTATGATAGATTACATACAAGGTAAGGTCAAAATAATGGGACCACCCGAAATGTCAACATTAAGTCTCCGCTGAGTGACGGATGGGATTTCTATTCTGGAGTGGTTTCATTTCCTGGCGAGATATCTGCCCTCCGGGAGCTGGATTAATTGTAATCATTTCTTATACAACGCTTTGAGCTGAATACTCTCGTTATGGGATGCAGCTCCTTCACATGATAACTGCGCCACTGTGACAATCAAGCAGTCAGAGGAGAACAAAGGAAAGAGAGGAAATGGCTCTATTTACTGGTGGGTGAACGACTTTATCTGAAGTATTTAGTATAGCAGTTATTTTAGCAAATAAAGCTCAACTGGAGGAATTTAATTATGTCATCTAAAATCCGCTCTTTGGTACCACACACTGTTCAATTTCTTTCATCTAAACTAGCATTTTGAGATGTTAAAAGTCTGTTTACATATTCAATTTTTGTCCAAATTAAAACATGTCACACTTCTTTGCTTCCTGATGGATTTTTGGTTTTTCTAAACTGAGCACTTTCATGTTGAATTAGACCCGGAGCCATTTCTGGCAAATCTAGCGGATTACATTTGTCCTCCATTAACAGGATTTATTCGAGAACAATTGTATGTGTAGTTTTTGGATGGAAGTTCAAACATGGATAGAATTTGACATTATAGGGTTATTTTGAAATGTTGTAACGGTTATTTTGGCTTAAATTCACTGTCTTTAGGAGGCATACAGACTTGATTTACATTGAAAAGGCACCTGTTGATCGTATTTGTTAAGGAACTATGTGAAAAGTTGCAATGTTATACTTAGATTTCTTATAGTTCTTGTATAAACTAAGGACAGTTAGTAAATTGTAGAAGTAAAATACATTTTTTATGATATATTGTTCATGTGAAGATACATATGTGGTTTATAAAGCAATCAGAAACTGTGTCCCCCTCAACTGAATGTATAATAGCGGGAAATGAGGTAAAGCACAGCATACTTGAAAGGAAACTCTCCAAACTTAAATACACTCACAAGACACCCCCACTATGAGTGCTCTCTCAAAATGCACAAAAAGAAATACCTGCTCAATTTCAACATCTTAATGGATGGTTCAGGTTTTTTGAAGTAGTGTTGTGTGAGTTACTGATTCATAGCTATTGAGAAACTTAGTGCTAGGGAAACCTATTATAGCCTCTTAAAGACATATATTTTGGTTTAAGTGTGCGATATATTTATTATGATTTAACTGCTTTACCTTGCTTTCAGAAAGCCATTTAAGTCTTTATGTTTTCTTTCTTCAAGCCACTAGTCTCCTTTGAGAAAACCAGCAGTTTTCTACTTTGTGGAATAGTGACTGTTGTGTTTGGTGATGGCCCCAGAGCCTGCTGCCTGTTACAGGTCCTGGATGGGGTGGAGCTGAGGAGGCCAATCGTACTAACTGGGGACAGCTGTCCAGTGACCCAGGACACACATAAGCCCGGCTGCCCGGAGTCCACAAAAGGTTAGTTCTGATTCACCAAGGTCACAAATGAACCCAACCTAATTAACCAATCAAGGCAGGGTAGAACAGCAACTCCAGTGTCATGTGAGGTAAATAACAGTTTTTATCAACGGCGGGCTGGCCGACCGACCGACCGACCCGACCGACCGACCGACCGACAGACCGACCGACAGACAGACGTACTTTAATAATCCCAATTTGGGAAGGCATTGTACATTAGAGAAATTAAAGAAATAAACTATCCAAAATGTAAACATTTCAAGAGAAATAACAGCATTAAAAAAAGTAGAAAATATAAAGAAAATATAAAGCAGGATATTATATATACATTAAGTGTGTAAGGAATGGAATATGAAATACAATATAAATGTATAATGTACAGTGTGAGTTTGAGTCAGTTATCCAAGAGAAACTATGGAGAAGAGAATTATCTGCCAGCCAGAGGTGATTTGTTATATAGAGTTATGGCATTAGGCAGAAATGTTCTCCTGTACTTTTCCTTGTGACAGGTGCACGGTAATGCATACATACAACCACAACTTTAAAAAAATCCAAAACTTTCCTCTTAAAATGTGTTGAAAACTAAAAGTAACCACTTGATTTGGGTGGACAACAGTGTCACAACACTTCCCTTTATTCCAATATTATCCAATATATGAACACAGTATTTCTTCCATCCACTCAATGCAAAGTTTCTTAATAGATTCAAACTATCATTTCTCCGTGTTGAACTTGGCATGGACCATCCACGGTAACACATTAGAGCTAAACAGCAGCAATGTGACAGACAATTACCTCAATGTAGCCGCGAACCTGAGCAGTGCATGAGCCGTGTAAGAGGCCAGATGCCAACAATTGAGACACGGTTAAGTCCTCTTAACTATTCACAACTAAGCCCATTAAAAAGGGTCTTCCTGCATGATACGTAGCACACAATGAAACTACAACAGACTGGCTCCGGATAAGATGTAGCAGTTCTAAGTTACTGATCCGTGGAGAGAATGTGATAAAAACGTATTGCTTTTTTAGAGATGTGCATCAACGCGGGGAAAATACAGTGGTGAAAGTTCTGGAGATGTTTTGGCTGGATTATACAAACATTTGAACACTTAATAACAGATCAATTACGATCCAAACTAAGTTCGTACAACATTAGGATGCTAGTAGAATAGATTGCTGGTTGAGTTATGTCTATGTTATCTGAAATACTGTACACGATCTCTGCACACACACAATTGCTGACAGTTGCCCATTGTAAACATGTGAAATATTTCAACCCTAATATATAGCAAGGAAATCCCATCCCATCACTACATTTCAAAATATCTCTGTTAGCTCTAAATCTGATTTGTATCTGTTAATTTATCGAAAAACTTTTAAGAACAAATGGTATCAGAAGGTCTGAAACTCTCATAAATTCTTAAAATATTGAGTGCTACATTTTTCCAGTTGCAATATTTATGTTACATAAATCAACTGAAATACTTGAAAACGTAGCAGAAACTGCCATCTTAACAAATCATGGTAATTTGATCTAATGATAGTGTTTTTCCTCCAATCAACAACAGTGTAATCAAGCAATTGGCAAGACGCTGAGCGCAGCAGCTTCTCATCATCGTCAGCTCCACTCCTTCTCACAATCTTTTACTACACACTGTTCTCTTGATTTCATGAAGATGCAACTCTATGTTTCTTTTTTGTAAATCACAGGTTGTTTTTCCGAGTATCATGTAAATGCAGCTTAAGTTGAATACAACACTGAATTGATTTCCATAAGTAAAATGTTGTGTGAAGGTAGGATCAGTTGAATCAGACCCAAATGTCTGGGTGGAGGTCAGACGTGGCTAAGTATTCTTAGTAGAGCCGCAGCAGGAAAGCTAACGTTAACCTCACAGGGGAGGCAGCCTTCCTCCAAAACAACTGACAGGTCTCTCTCTCCCTGTTTCCAGGTCCATACTGCCACTTCATCTCGCCTAGGGCTCAGAGGAGCCTCAGACTGACACTTTCCAGCTGCTCCTCTGCACAGGCTGCAGACAAAATAACAAACTGCCAACCGGCGAAGATGTGCACAGGGATGCTTACTGTGCCCTTAAGGATTTATGCCCTGGACTCTTTGAAGTGTTGCTGCAGTCTCTGTAATTGTCTGGCCTTTGTGGACTAATTGCCTGTCTGCTGCACCTTGCCACACTGCAATGGTTGAAAGGAGGACTCACTTTATAAAAAAGTGGGGTGCTGTGTTCAAGCGCTGATGGTTTGAAATAGAGACATCATGGGCTGTGCACGACATACCTTAAACATGCCAAAAGAACACAGTAGACCACTCAGATGTATGATACACTACATGGAAACACAGCCAGACAGGAAGGAATTCAGACTAACTATGGCTAGCACTTTTATTATTGCTACTACAAACACAGCTATCAGTACTACAGCTATTTTAGGTAGCACAACAACAACAAACAACACATAGTATGAAGTTCTCAAATAACTACCAATACTAATACTTCAATATCTGCAGTTTTACCACTGCTTTTTAAGCACCAATATTACTTATACTGCTCATACAACATATACAATTACACATGCAATTACCACTGCACATTACTATAATTAAAAATCATCTATTGTATGACTACTCCTGCCTCCAATACAATTATGTGTGTTTTGTATTGTGTTTTTAGGCTTGCACTGAAGTCAAAGTCTCCCCAACCTGCAATGATTTCTTTCTTGCATGTTGTATAACCCCCTAGAAAAGGCATTTCAACTAAGAAAACATTGTGTAAATATGTTTAACTTAATTACCAAACGTACTCATTTAACTTGTCTACTTACAATTACCGCTATATAAATCTACCACCCTTTATACTGCTCCATTACTATTCCTGCAGATATACCACCACTACTGTTACTTCTACAATCAGCACTACAGCTACATAAATATGGTTACTACCACTCCTTATACTGACAATACTACTACTTAAAGGTCCCCTTTTATACCAAATGCATGTCTTTTATACATAAATATGTGTCCCCGGTTTGTAAGGAGACTCACAATGTGTCAGAAAATACAACCCTCTCTCTTTTCCTCCTTACCCACATCTCTAAAAACGGTGGTACAAACGAGCTGATCCAGATTTGCTGCGGATATGACGTCATATCGAAATGTGGGCAGGCTTTACATCGAACTCCTGGCAACGTCCCGCCCACGTGACACGTCCCAACCTATCGTCCGCAATATACAGTCGCAAGCTGAATCCCCTCCGCAGCACCTCTGTGTATTCAGCAGATGTCTGCAGGAGGGACTTGGAGTTGTTGTATATATAATACATATACTGTCTCTGTTCTAGTGGTAAACATTGAGAAGTGTTTCAGAAATAATGCTTGATGTGGTTTGGAACATAATATGGCGTTTAATCACGGCAGCGTTTAGCTGAGTTTCTCCATTAGAAACTTCTCTCTTCAGATAGAGAGATCATGACGCTCCAAAGGAGCTTGGCCAGCTTCAGCTCAGGCTCAAATTTAAAGTGACAGTCACAGAATCTGCACTTTCGAAAACGGGGCTGAAACAGAGGGATAGGGGACATGCTAAAATTAATGATCTGTTTTGTATTTTGAGCAAAACACGTCAGACACATGTTTTTTATATATGTGAGACTTATAATATATGCCATAAAAGAGCATAATAGGAGACCTTTAAACATAACTGTGACTGTGTGTGTATCTTCCAATCAAAAGGATTGTTGGTTCGATCCCACCCCCTGCAGTCAACATGTTAATGTATCCTTGGGCAAGATACGCTGGTGAACAGCGTGTGAATGTAGTTGAATGTCAGCTTCCTTGAGCAGGTAGCATCTTGCATTTACTCTAATGTTGCTTTATTACATTTCTATTTTGAGATGTTTGTATTTTCAGATTTGTTTGTTTCTACTTTGAATCTCTAATTAGGTGCAATGCCTTGTTTTGTTGTATGCTGCTGCAATGCAAACATTTCCCAGTTTGGGATCAATAAAGTACCTCTTATCTTATCTTATGGTAGGCCCCTGCGTCTGTATGAATGATGTCCTGTGCATGTAAAGCGCTTTCAGGAGTCGTGGATACAGCATTATATAAATTCAGTCCATTCCAGTCACATCACTATTATTATCAAGGTTTTATTGTGCAACAAAAGGTTACTTTTAAAAATACAATGATACAATATGTGAAAGGTAAATGGACTGTATGCATATAGGCCCTTCTTTCTTACAGGATGGAGCACTTCACAATTTGTTCATTGTCTTGCTCAAGGACACCATAACCTGTGGATGAGAGCCACAGCAGCCCTTTGTATGAACAAAACATAATCATCCCTGCTCTGCTGGATGCATTATCACTCATACCTTGTTCGGGCAAACTCAGGAAAATGGCAAGAGCTTGGTTGGAGCATATTTGAACTGACATGTCACATTATTTCCTACAATTTCTATCCGTCAGATGCCGACTGTCGACACTAGAGTGTGTGACTTTTGTGATAAGGTTGCCATGACATTTTCCAGATGGCGGCTGAAAAATGACGGAAACAAAAGGCTGGTTAAATGGATTCCATACTTTACTGCGGTTTTGATGCTGCCTTATCGACAGGCTAATTCCCAGAAGGAATAGAATGTGCCAAGGGAGGAAACTAATGGAACAAACGCATACTTGTATTCCCCAGACACCCTATCTGAGTCTCAACTCGCAGCTCCAACCGGCCCTCTCTATGTGTTACTTTGCATCGCTTGCCACCTTGGGGCTGGGTTGAAAGGTCAAACGCACATCAGATTTGTCTTTATGATGTTTTTCAAAAAGCAGCATTATTCTTCCTCCATCCCTGCCGTATGTGACGGAGAGAGATAAGCTATTTTCAGCGGGTGAGAAGGGTAGCAAGGCGCAGTATGTAGAGCTGGACTGACAATGACACATGACAATGACTACTGTTTTGGAGCGCAGAATGTTGGTGAGATTGGATCCACAGTGACAACACTGCGTTACAAATAGCTCCAGCAGTGGATTAGAGAGTGGGAGCTCATAACCGGCTGTTCATAGCATTTACACTGATGCAAACAAACACAGGCAGTAAGTGGCATGTCCAACAGCTCCAGAGGACTCCTGAGACAACACACTGAACTCTTTGAAGGAGTTGTTGAAATGTCTTGCAACACATTAGGTGTGTCAAAAAAACACATCCTCTTCCTTTATTACGTTTGATCTTGGATACAGTACATCTTCAATAGAATTGGTGCAGTAATAACATATTTGCAGGATGGCTTGGAAGATTGCATAGTATGGGTTCCCTCAACAAAAAGCAATGGGAGTATTTCACTGGATCTGGGAATATTGAATAGAAAATTATGTTTGGTAAATTTATGTGTGATACTAACACATGTGTCCCATCATCACGTATGACTTTGTAAGCGTTAATGCAGCCTCTAGAAGTAAAAAGCTAACGTTGGGTTATAAAGGAGCTACAGCACGGATGAAAGACTTCACGTCACCTCTGTTAAACTGAGCTAATGGCAGCTAATGTGGGACGTGATGACTTTAAGCAGTCTCATTGGCTATTGTTGGAAAAGTCAGACATCTATGAGTGGGGTATTTACTGATGTATTTCATGTCACGCCACAAATATCTTAAGCTTGTGTAAACCATAGATATTATTTCAGGCATCTGACGAAAAACAAGTCAAAAAAACACGTGAACCAGGGAACCAGAAGTGGTAACATGCTTACCAATCTTAAGGTTTACAGACTCTTTCTTGCACTATTTCATTTGACAACCAACAAACTCAAATATATTCAAATACCAGCTGGTTTTGTTCTACAACAGAAGGACCTTTTTGCAGTTTTTGCCCATCACCGATGATACAACAGGGTGTGGTGTGTCTGCTGAGCTGTTCATTTGTGAAATGAGTATAGCGCTGCAGTTGTAATCAAGGCTCACGAACAAAACTCAATCTAGAGCCCGTCGTAAAACAAGCAGGGCTGACAACAACGGCATCATGAAAACCAAGGCCACAGAGAAAATCCCTAAAGCATGATCATACTTGGCTTTGATTCAGTGAAAGAGAAGATGATAAATCAAAGCTGCTGTTCACTCTCTGCAGAATTTCAATGTACATTATGTGATAGTTTACTCAGTGGTATGCTCATCAGAAATTGCTACATAGCATTTCCCATCTGAATTTGGGTAATCAAACAAAAACTTTACACACCGATTTTGTGGTTGATGCCTCAACAGATAAATTAAATACTGTATGACCATTTGCATTTTAGATTCTTCCACGGTTGCTTTTTCATTTGCAGTATATCAGTGACTCTAATTAAGATGTCTTTTCACATAATGACTTTACCAGGAACATATTTCCTTTGTATTTAATATTCAAATTATGCTACAACTGATGATACAATTATTATAATGTCAAGCACCGTAAAGCATAAACTGCCTCCGTACGTCATCAGTTTTATTTGTGAACACGTTGCTTCTCACATGAAGCAATGTGTCTGTGAGATAGGATGAAAAATGAAACCTGCTGGAGATAATCTCTCAACAGAGTGGAGCTGACGAGAACATCCGTGTGTGGAGGAGACAAAGATGTCCTGCAGGATACGGCAGTATGAGAAACATCAAAGCGCTGAGGATCAAGTAATCTCAATTAATAGCTTTCCAGAGTGAGGAATGTGCCGGGGAGGGAGCGAGATTGAACATAAAGAGCTTTGCAGAAAAGTTTCCATAAGTACATGCATGCAGCTACATGGGCATTGTCGTGCCTACGTTACTGAAATGACACACTGCCAGGAAAACACTGTCAGTATGAATCTATCTTCCCTTTAACACATGTTTTAGATTATCAATGTCTCAGCAAAAACATTTAGAGGACGAATTTCAAAGGATTGGGATGTTGTTATTTTGTATTTTTCTCATCAGCACTTCCATAAAACACCAAACCCGCAATGCAATAGTCGCATTATTCTGAAACTGTTTAGTATTTAATACTTTATATGCTCAGTTATTTCTAAAATGCTATGCACTGTAGCTTTAAACAATATTCAAACAATATTATGTAATTATCTAATGATTGCTCAATATTCATTGTTTATTGTTTCTATTAAATGTCAAAAATTGTATAATAAAAAATTAAAAAAAGGCCAGAGTTGTTGATAAAGCCGTAGTCACCTAAAGATATAACATTTGCAATCATTTAAAGAATGTAAAACTAGCTGATGTTTTCCCTTTTGATTTAAAAAAGGACTCAAATGGTGTATTGTTAGAGTTTGTTGAATAGTAAAAAATAAATTCCGTTCAACAGAAATGTTTCAGATCAAACTCACACAGGAGCACACAGTGAATCTAATGGAGACTATTTTCAGCAGCGGAATAATACAAAATAACAAGTTGCTGCCATTATCTCTTAGGAATGTCTTCTTTAACAAAGCACTTAGGTGTTGTTTTCCCCTTTTTAAATGTCTATTTTCCATTTCCAATTACCTGTGTTCAGCCATTACCAATTGTTTCCATGCAGTCGAAGGAAGCTTCAGTGTGAGGAGGAATGCTTCTACCAGGGTGTCGTCTTTGATGTGTGACTGACTGATCATTAAATACCTAGTTAGCCTCCAGAAAATGGCCAATTCCAACCTCCACAGTGCAGGAAGCAGGATAAATATGTCTGTTTTTCTACCATACACATCTCAAGCATCCTATTCAAATGACAATGGAAATGAATATTTTGACGCTGCCCACCTTTTATACAGAACTCAATTTAAAGGTTGGTAAACAAGCCGACAAATATGGAATATTGCACGAGATACTGCAGTGCTATTGATGGTGTTAAGTGGGGCTTAGCTGCAGGTAAAGGTCTAGCAAATTAATTGTGAATGGCAGCAGTACTGTACTTGTTAGTGTTCATTTAATCGGACACTACTTTCACTTGACCACTAAAGCTTTAACTTAAGGTGAAATTGTAGAGTTAAGCACCGCTAAATTAACATCTCCTACTTCCTTTTTCACAAAGAGACAGTCCGTGCTATGAACTGGGCTGTTGTCTTTTAGTTAAAAACAAGACGGCAACCATACAGTTCTTGACTATGGAAGTAAACCAGGGACTGTTGTTTTGTTAATGTGATTTATGACTGAAAACATTGACAAATGTGTCAGGAGAATTTATTTTTCCTGTCGATCTGTTAGCCTTTTTTGCCTTTTATTATGTTTGACTGTTTAAGTATTTCCCTACTTTCTATTGGTAATTGACAAACTCAAAGAAAAAGCACTACTAAATAAGCTTTAGGTGTAAAACTGTGTGTGTAGTTGGAAGGGTGTTAGGGGAAGCAAAACAAGAATGGTAGCTTTTTTTTAGAATACCAAAAATAAAAACATGAGAACGAGGATGCTAGTCTTTCCAAACTGTTCCGATTCTTAAAGTGTATATCAGGTGCAATATAAAACAGATGGCCATGTACTTTCTTGCTAGTCTCACTACCATTTACAAACCTTTTGCAATAGGAAACTGTGAGACCAATACATTATATATAGATATGTGAAAACATGTGGTTTTGTTATACACCGACTCTAATCCAAATCTCTTTAAAGCATCATGATGATGATAGGCTGTCGCACAACAGCAGCAGACCCCTACCCTTGGTGGTGTCAGGTCGATGCTCTATCTATTGAGCTACACATGTAATAAAACCCTTAATCCTGCAGCGTTAGAGTATCGCTCTGACCACTGAGCTTCAGAGGACATGGGATACCCGAAACCTGCAACATCTCAGTAAGAAGGATGAGATGTGGCAGAAAGTAGGCAGACAAAGTGAAGTCCAAGGACACAAAAAAAAGAAATAGAAAGTACATCTTCCCTGCACATCGCAGTGGGGGTGTGATTTCCCTGGTGGAGCACAAACGACGTGCCCTTGTGGTTTAAAGATACTGTGCCGTAATTAGAAAGTCACGGGTTAAATCCCATCAGCAGCCAACACATCCATCGACAGCCATTTGTCCTCTTAAAATGTCTTTACTGCTCTCTCGTTTGTTATATTTTGAATGCACCGAGCACCCGGACTATCGACCACGCTCTGGTTAAGGTCTAATGTGTATTAAGCTATTTAAAAAGAACCTATCTCACCCTAATTGAGTTTCCCAGAAAAGCTCAACATTAAATCGCATAAGCCTGTCACCTCTTCCCTGTATTTGACTAAGTAGATGGCTTTCGATACCAAAATAAATAACTATCCCAGGAGTCATTTGTGCCTTTTTCCTAAATAACCTTACAAATAGTTATGTTAATGCATATTCTGAAATAAGTACTTACCAAAGTACTTGGACATTTGCCTTATGAGGGTAAATCAATAAAGGGTCACCCACCTTGCGCTGGGTCTCTGGGAGACGATAACGTTTTAAAGCCATGGTAAAACAAGGTCGCTAGGCTTTGCCTTTTGTTCCAGCTGAATCTTTGGACCCTTTTCTGACAAGCCAATTAAATCATAGAAGAACGACAAACGTGTCAAACAGGCTCATAAATTGGCTGTCTGTTACTGACTCGCCCTGTTTCTGTTTTTTGACATATGTCTTTCTTTGAAAAGTTAAAGCTAAATGTTTTGTTGAGCCTTTTTGTTCTTTGGCAGTTAGTTCTAAGTTCACCAGGTCCTCCAGCAGCAAAGTTAAAAGCTGTTTTATGTCCGACGTTGACATCAATTAAGTAGTTTGTTCAAAGTTTGATACGGACTGAATAAATGTTAGGAGCTGTACATGCATTAGTTGGATACTAAAAAAATATTGCTTGAGTTTTGATAAAAGTGACCCTATCATGCTTTTGGGATTTTCCCTTTCCTGTGGTGTGTTATATAGGTTTTTGTGGAAGTAAATGGTCTGCGAAGGCTGAAATTCCTCCAGAGGGATTTTATCTCCCACTCGCTAACCAATCAGAGCGGACTGGCCACTGGTTTTGACTGAGGGGGAAAAGAGGTGCTGCAGCACAGGCAGTATGAGACAAACAAAGAGCTTTTTGAACATTAAAGCATGGAGACATGTCACAGCAGAGACACCACAAATTAATATGAACCTGAAAATGAACACAATGGGACCCACTTAAGGACTGTGTTTTGGTTTGATGGTTCAAATATAATGTTTGTATTGTTGGTTGTTCTTGTTGTCTGTTGTTCTTGTGTAAGTCCGTAGTTGGTTTGGTAAGAATGTCCAAGATAATAAAACACATTTGAGAAACTGGAACAAGCAAATGTCAGAAATGTTTGTTTCATTAGTAATCTATAAAACAATATGTATGATGAAATATAGTATTTATACTTATAATTTCAACACTGTTTATTTCTCAAACTCTCTGTGAAACACTGAGGCACATTTCATTTCTTGAAGCAAGGCAATGTCTCGTGAGTGTTTCCTCTGATATCAGGCCATCACCCGAACATGTGCGTAATGGTTTGGCTGTCCAAAATGTCAGCGCTATGACATGCTGCCGCTCCTTTCTCCAGAATACAGGTGTAGGCTGTCAGCAAGATATTCTTTTAGCTCTGCAGTTGGATTTTTTTATCTCCTTTTTTACATGCATTTGCTCCACAGGGTTGATTTAAATGCACAACAACATGCAGCGGGAACATCTCATTAACCACGTGTGCACAACACAATTCAACATCGCTGTGAGTTAAGAAAAGAAAAACTGTGTGCAGCTCTGAGTTTCGATGGTTATGCCATCACATAACATTCATACGCCCACAGGATTATAAATGAGGCCTCAGGAAGTCTCCCCCCCCCCCCCCCGAGGAATGTATAACTCCAGTTATTGTAGGGACACATTTTAAAAAGTCGGTAAGAAGAATAACATTGAAAAAATTGTAATAGTCTAGAAAAAAGACCACACCAAAAACACAATAATAATACATTCTGTGTAATTTTAGGTTGAGATTGTGTGGTCGAACATTTCATTACCATCTGTTTCTGTTTGTTTTTTTAACTAGTGGGTCCCCATTGGGTTTGTATTGTGCAGATTTACCAAGATGCTGAACCCTCACAACACGATTCACATGTTGAAGTCGCTTTAACGCTTTTTCAAACAGAGGAAGAAATGCAGCAAGATAAGTAGCAAAGCAGGGACAAATGCAGGAGGACAGAAGACTGCACGCTTGTATACAGCACTGTATATAGATGTAAACAATGTACTGTACCACCTCAAGGATAGAACCAAGGCATTGTGGCGAACAATTGCAACCCTTAAGAGGGTTATCCCGTTTGACCTTATGCTCCATGATGTTATTCATTAGAGATACTTCACTACTACTCCTCTCCTTCCCTTAGCTACTTACACAAAGCTAGATGTATTAGTAGTGGAGAGAAAGACTATACTATACAGTTGTTCAGATGATTTCATCCGTCTGCAGAACAATTCACATTGCTGTCAGCCTCACTGTGTGGCTAAAAAAGCCTTTTAAGAAAAAACTTGTACTTGATTACATTTAGAAATGACATGTGTGTATTGATTGCTTTCATCCTCATTATTTATTTCTTATTTATTTGACGCTGGGCACAGTCGATAACTAACATTCATTGTTCATAAATAATTACAACAATTGATCTTGTGGTTTTCTGCTTGGGGAAAAGGCGCAAATTAATTATCCCGTGAATTATACAAGAGGAAATGTTATGTAGTAAACATTAAAGAGGACATATGATGCTAATTTTCAGGTTCAAATTAGTATTTAATGTCTCTACTGATGCGTGTCTCCATGCTTTAATGTTCAAAAAGCTCTTTGTTTTTCTCATACTGCCTGTGCTGCATCTCCTCTTTTCACCCTCTGTCTAAAACCAGAGCCCAGTCTGCTCTGATTGGTTAGCTGGCCGGCTCTGTTGTGATTGGCCAACCGCTTAGAGCTGTCCCGCCCCAGAGCCTATCAAGTGATGTCATTATGTTAGGTAAGTAAACAAAGGAGTCCAATAGAAGTGTTTCAGGCAGATGGGGAGAGTGTGTGGGAGAGAAACTCCCTCTGGAGGGAACTTTAGGATTTTAGCCATTGCCGACTATTTACACGCACTAAAACCTAAGCCTAGTAGGGCCTCTTCATTTGCTATTTCGAGGTCCCTTCTTCTAATTGATCCACTGTGTTGCCGGTCGGAGGTCAGTAACACAAGCTGATTAAATGTAATGAATTGTGTATACATACCGAGCCTGGATGTTTAATGTGTTTTTTTTTTTAAATGGGGTGTGTGAATAAAGTGTAAATGGTAACCCAGGGAAAACTGCAGTGGTGATAAAAATTGAGAACAGCAATAACTGCAGTGGCTCAGGGAAAAGAGCGACAAAGGAGGCTCAGGGGACGCAGAGATTTAGAAGCCATTTGATCGGATATAAAACGGGAAATCTCCAAGGCAACAAAACAAACTGTGTAATATTATAGAATAATTGCTGATGGTTACACACTGGGGGCTGTGGTTTTAAAAGCATTACTTTAATTTGTCCAGCACACACGTACGTACTGTACACACTGCGGAGCCTAAAGCTATTGTGCAGCACTTCTGTTTCCACAGCAACTTTGTTCAGGGGGAGAAAGTAACTCCTTACATTTACATTAAATACTGAGCTGAAGTAAATTTTTAGGTACTAATACTAGTTTGGTTTAAAACATCTTGAGAGAATGAGAATAAAGTATAAAATATCATCAACAAATAATGTGGGGTTTTTTTTATATCCAAGTACTTCTTCCATCACTGCTTTTATTTCATATAAGCCCGCCAACACCCCTTTCTGCAGAAGGTAGTGTGTTCATCAGTGAATTTGATGACACCGACAAAAAACGAGGTAAAAAGTACACTGTTGGTGGTCCAACAAACTTTCTCCCTGCACGACTCTGTGTGAGTACTTTCACAGTCAGATCCCTCCCTGCCCTCATCAACCTGCCCCATCACGGTCATTCATCAGTGTAGTCATTAAAAGTAATGCCCTGCTGCAGAGCTGCTCCATGATTTAATGGCCAGCCTTCCTCACAGAGAATTTGGTTAAAGGAATTGTTTACAGATGACTGTCGCGGTAATGAATTTTTACACTATCAACTCCTCCTCCACCCCTTACTTTTTGTGTTTTGGAGTAATGCTGATATATGAATGCTGCCCCACTGATAATGATACGAAGCTGAAATGGGCTTGTGGTAAGTTATTGCTGATGTGCACATAAAATAAACATGAACTATAATACAAATGAGCTCCATAAGCATATGTAACAAAAGCTGATATGTCAAATCGACGGGAAGAAAGAGCAAATTATTACCTGGAGCTACAATGGGACCTGTACAGCTAACCCTTCAAGACGAAATATCTGCCTGTGGCTTAACGAGGCAAAACACCATTAGCATGGTGAGAAACACACCAATAAATTACTCAACCACTATCCACTCCATTACCGGTAAAAACTGATTGAAGTGTGGATGGATAACTCAATGTTACAGATCCCGTTCCAGTGCTGTAATATTGCTGTCTGCATAAACACATAAAAATGTGGCAATACGTGTGAAGGCACAGGAAAATCCAATTAGTCCTCCGATGCAATTTTGCAGCATGGAGTTCCTCTCCCAGAGATGTGCCATATGAATGAGATTTTTACATCTTGACGAGATGAGAGTGCAGTTTAGTCCTAATGATGCCGTAATGCTCAAGGTTACTATCCTGCTTATAGGACAGAGGGGAAATACGAAAAGTCTGAAGACACTTCTGAGTAAAGTGCTTAGTTCATATCTGCCACTGATCATGTTAACTTTTTGATGAGATGGAAACATTTTCACATAAAGAGTTCTTCTACTTCTATATTTTTACCCCACAAGTGAAGCTATTCGTCTGCCTTGGTTGTCTTTAAGAACTCATGTATAACACATTTCTCTGTCTAAATATGTATTGGTAATAATTTAACGGTTTCTTATTCCACTGAAGTGTTTAATTTTACATTCTGCTTTTATTCTATCTCACTCTGTTTTACATGAATACAGTCGACTTTTTCCAACATTTGACTTGCTCCATTTTGTCACTTGCACTATTCTTTCTTTCTATCTTAAATACATTTCTTCCTTCAACTACTTATATTCAGTTCTTTTAATTTTCCAAGTATATTGCGTGCTGCATTGTTGGAGCCTGGGTCTTAAGATCATTGCCGAAACTACCCTGTAGATCTTGTGCATAGGATAATAAAGCTTTTGAATGTTTAATGTAGTTAGTTTTAGGTTTAGTGGACAAAGAAAATAGTATATCAACTGCTTAATTGCTGCTTAATAAGTCCAAATCTTGACACGATATTGAGCATCAATTCCTGGTGGAGTAAAGAAAGGAGATCGTTTCCTTCTCCCTGCTCTTGGAGGAGTCAGTGTTTTGGAAATAATACTTTTTGATATGATTAGGACTGAGTTGGGATCCCGCTGAGCCCTTATCAAAATGTTCATTTAGCTGAAAATACAAACAATCTTTTTCCAAATTGGTGATGTTTATTTTGCAAGATGACAAACCTCACCGTTGTGTAAATGAACAATCAGGGAAGAAATAAACACATGGAGGATTACTTCTGTCAAACTGAGCCACATCTCATTGTTTTATGTATTTAACAAAGCCATAGCTGTTGTGGTAATCAAACCACAGCCCCTTCCTCCGTCACTGTGGCTGAAGCAACAGATGATTGGTTTGTAACCCCAAAGGTGTGCAGTAAACATCACTCTAATGCATCATTCCTATCATAAAAACAGAGACTTAACTTTATGTAAACAGAAATGTGACCTCGTTCAAATGCAGTTTTTCGAGCAATGAATACATTTTTAGGCAAGGTAAAGTTGATTATGGTCTGCTTTTCAAAAAGCAGTTCAAAGCCATCTGTCGTCACAGGCTATATTCCTTTGTAAAAGCCACTTTCTAAAGTACTGAATCAGTATAAATGATTCATCCTCTCTTGGCGCGAGATCCAGGAAAAATTATTCAAAGATGAGTTTGGAATCCCCTGCGTACATCGCTCGGCGTGTCTCACAAGATAGCCAAACAGATGGACGAGGCACTGTGAGGATTAAATAAAGCCCCCGGCATTAAAGTTGAGTTCAGTTTTATTTACTTTGAGGTCTTATGAACATGTTGACACAAACTGAACACAAAGACCTACAATGTGTTTACATGACCAACTACATGTAACAAATCCTTCTTAGGGTGTACTTCAGGTTTAGTATTACAGCAAAACAAAGAAAAAATGTATTTAGTCATAAAGTTTGGCTTCAAAGTACTTTTGGAGTAAGTGTTCCTTGCATTTTTTTGGTTCTTATTGAAGATAATCATGCATTTTGTTTCCTGTTTGGATACTACGGTGTTTTTCCCCGGAGATGATTCTTATTCAAAAGGATTTTGTTCTCATGCATTCAAAACATTGTGAGAAGTGAATAGATATAATATTTGCTTGCTCAATTTTCTGATGCGGCATATATTTTCATTTTATAAAAAAAGGCTTGAATATCGTAAGTGAATCGATATGAATGTCTGAAATCAAACCTTTTTTTTAACACAGTGTTGTTAGCACATCTGTATTCATCGGGACACATCTGGTATGCTACCTCACACTTTACCAGATGTGCGATCACTGCAAACTGTGACAAAGGAGGAGGAAACATTCAGAGGCTTGATCTCAAAGAACATGACCTTCACATACTTTAAAAACTGCATTCAAGTCCCAGGCTCCTCCAACAATGCAACACGTCTCATTAAAAGGCACAGCAAGTCGGCATTAACGTTTGAGTGTACAAGGGCTTGAGATCAAAGGAGAGCATTGGTGTTGCACTGTTTCCCTTTCCTTTCACATGTTTTATGTCACAACCCTACGAATTTAATATTTTCTGAAAGCCTAAAAAGGGCTCTATTATGCATTTGGGGGTTTTGCTTTTCCTGTGGTTTGTTATATAGGTTTTCGTGCATGTAAATGGTCTGCAAAGACTAACATCCCCGTGTTCCAGAGGGAGTTTCTCTCCCACACACTCCCGCCCTGCCTGAATCACCTCCGTTGGACTCCTTTGTTTACTACCTGAACGTAGTGACATCACTATGTAAGACTTGCGCTTCTTTTGACTTGGTTTCAGACAGAGAGTGAAAAGAGGTCTCAAGTCCCAGGCTCCTTTTGCATTAATGTTTGAGAGCATAAGGGTGTTAGGGCTTACGATCAAAGGAGAGCAGTGGTGTACTGCTTGTAGTGTTGAGGCGATGTTTTTGACTTCCCTTTTCTTTCACATTTTTTATATTAGAACCTTACAGATTCTAGATTTTCCTAAAGGAGTGCAAAAATAGTTTGGATTTGGGACACAAAAAGTCATCAAGCACCAGCCAAAACCATCATTCATGATTTATGTCCCTGAACAACATAATATAGTAATGTGACATATTGAGAAAGAGAAAGTGATGGTGAAGTGTATAAACAGGTGTATGCTATGCTTTTCACCGGAACCAGAACATGTTCTGAACATCTTTTTGATTGCGTTACTATGAGAAGAAACATTATCTAATATCATCAAGAAGTGGATTCCAGCCATTGTTTCCCCGCCCTGCTGCCTACACATTACCGATGCAGCCACTTAAGGCAGTAATTCTCAAAAATCCTCAGATCCACTCCAAAACTCCACGGCTGAGTCGCAGCCTCTACTTAATTCAGAGAGCACAGAGAAGGAGCAGAGCAGCAGAGCGTGAAGCTCTTAGGGAGTGATGTAAGGAACAAGAAAATGTGAAAGGCTAGAATGTGGAAAATGAAAATTGAGAACCGAAGCGTCGGCAAAATGAAAGCCTTTTCTGTTATTCTCTAGAAGTCCGGAGAGGCATTTGAGGGTCCTGACTTTCAGAGGTTTATATTGGAGATGAGCTTTCGAAAGGCCTGCTAGGGAGTGACATGTGTGGCAGCACTGTGTCGAGAAGAACGACTGCAATAGGAGCCTCGAGTCCGAGAAAAACCCATCAAAATAAAACGAAAGAGGAGGACACACAGAAGCACAATTTAGATCCACATCGCTCTGCTCTGTCAGCAATGCAGTTTGTGATTTTGAAACCATTGAGACTTGCACGATAGCTTTGTGTGTAGATGAAATTATATATTGATGAGTCTATATACTCAGCAGAGAAGGAGACTAAATTACTCCTGGGTTACCAGGGTTGTGTTTTCCCATCAGACAGCAAAGAGGACTAAATCTAATGATTTCAGACAATTGATAGAAAGGGTTCTGGAAACCAAATGTATTTATTGCCTTTGTATCATTTAATTGGGGGACGCAGCAGTCTCTTAATACTACTGAATCATGATTATTCAGACCGCTCAGTGCCACGTTGGATATTTGCTGAGCTGCACTGGGAATACTTTGATACACAGAATACTTTCTGCAAGAGGATTTTTTTTTCTACTTTCTTCCACTGATTTAATGGAGCATGTAATTCTAAAGCAGTTGTTCCAAGATGTGCATCGTTTGGAGATAAGACATTAATCATTTACTGGCACACAATACACTAATTTCATTATTTAATGATTTGCATTGAAAATATCGTTAAAATGAGATTAGGGAGGCAACCAAGTGTAAGACCCACACAATTATAATGAATGCTCGTATATTCACCTAAACTAACCTTTCTAATCAAGAATATTCCAAATAATTAGCGCGCAATATACTCTTTGGAGCAAAGCTAAAACAAGTTAAGCTGCAAGAAACTGTAGTTCAGTTTACTGTTTTAAAGAAATAGATGAGGATAAGTTTCATTAATCACCAAAGTTAAAATGACAAACATAACATAACATAACCGAAAGGGACAGATGGTGTGAATTTTTTAAGCCACTGCAATGCAAGATGCGATTATATGAGCACACACATTTGTTTCTGCAAAAGGGCATCACCTCCATAATAATCATCTCCTAGTTCTCACTTACATACACACACACACACACACACACACACACACACACACACACACACACACACACACACCTCTGTGCCAAACATGTCTGAGAAACACCGGCGAGAAACCTCAGGCAGGTCATTGATAATGTAAATAACAGCCTGCAGACCTGAACTTTAATTAAAAAAGCACCCTGCTGAGTTATGTTCCGTCATGAATGCACATGAGCAAATATCAAAACCTATATTAAAAATGCCAAATTTATAATACCAATATATAATGCATATTAAACCAAAATACCACCAACTGCTAAGTGTTAATTGGAAGCAGCAGAGACGTGATCTCTTGTTTCTCAACGATAACCAGTACGCAGCTAGACAGATGTTCCTAATAAAGACCTGGAGCTGTATCATGGCAAACAAACAAGGGGAAAGATCCAGCATGCCCTTTCTCCAGACCAACTGAATCAGAAGGGTTGACTGTGGTTAATTCCTCCTGAAAGGTTGTACCAAATGTCGTAGCAATCCATCCACTAGTTCCGTTAAAAAACACACATATCAATAGAGGAAAAATAAGATGACTACCAGAGTCATTACCAGTAATTGATCTGGAAACCAAATGTTGTGACAGTCATGACATACACAGTGACTTCAGCCATTAGCTCATGGACTATGGATTTGATGCTTTGAAGTTTGGGCCGTCTTCATTTTTTTTATAGCTAGAAGTGACAAAGATGGTGGACTGAAGTACAACTGAATACTTAACAGGACAATTCAAAGCGAAGAAAAAGGCTACACTTAACTTTTGTGAACTTAAATCACACTGTGAAAGAATTAAAGTAGTAAAACTAAATATGAGAGCACCCAGGCTGGATCACACTGAGGTAGAGACCTGTCAATCACAATGTAGCCCCGCCCCTAAAGGAACACCCCACTTTATCAATACCAAATGTGAATATAATTTACAAAATAAACAAAATGCTGTATTTAAGAAGACTTGAATGCATCAACTGAGACCATAAACACATCAGAAAAAGGTTTCCCAACAAGTTATACAACTCTTTGTTATCCTCGGCTGGCCATTACACATTACACACAGTATGGCCTCTTGGTTCCAATCTATGCAGTACATTTATTACATAGAGTTTCACAGGATAATGGAAACATAAGATGCATTACCAATTATGCTTTATTTATCATTTGGGCATCATAAACCGGTGCACCACCATTAATGGCAATTCATCCAACAGTTGTTGAGATGTTTCAGTCTGGACCAAAGTGGACCAACCCGTCAAACACTTGACAATATGCCACTAGCATGAGTTGGACTGGGTGTCATGTCACTTCATTGCTATGAACACATGTACCAAAAAAAGTCCATACAAATAAAGAAATACAGATATTTGAGTTACGTTTACTAATCAGAGCAACATCTTTTTTTAACCTACCACGTTCACTGTCCCGCTCCACTATCAAAAAAAGGCAAGAAAGCTGTGTGAGGATAGTGTAAATGTGGCTATTCTCATCTTCAGAGGGACAGGAAGGACTTGGGGATGAGAGCCATAGTACTGAGGGATGAACTCCATTGTTGTGTTTCTTACCTTTTCATCAGATTCTTCTGACAACAACCGGAATGTAGAATATTGCCAGACTTATCCTTGAAATGTGATTGAAAGCAGCAGCAGACTGAACATGCTTTCAGTGTGAACCACAACCCTTCATTTCTTTCAATAAAAAGAAGCAAGCATTGAACATACTTCTTCTTCTTCTTGATCATCCACAAACAATTAGACTTGTAGTTGATCGATTGATACGTTGATGATTATAAAAAAAGGTACCATTTTGAAAAATGAACCAAATAGGGGTTGCTGTGAAATGATTTACCGTTTCTCCTCGTTTTTGTGGTATAATAAACTGAGTACCTTTTGGTTATTCCCACAAACCTAGCAATTCCTTAAAACAGAAGGGTTGTTATTGGCATTTTAACATTTTTATGACATGTTTTAGACCAAGCAATTAAGTGATTATTAGAAAAAAGTGAAGGTATTTGGTATTGATATTGAAAATGACAGTTAGTTACAGTACAGGCAAGGAATGGCAGGCGAGATAAATGATTACTTGCACAGAATTTGACATTTTGTTGGGTCCTTGATGTCTTTAATATTAGGTGGGGATTTAGGAAACACTAAAGGTGACCCACAGGTGCAGCGCTCAACACTATCTTGGCACAGAAATAAACCAAAGTCCTCTGACTAATCCAGTGAGCCAAGGACAGATCTGCCGTGTGTTTCATGCTGCATCCTTCAGGGTATGATCCCTCCACTGTGCGTCTTATCTGTTATTAATATGGACAAGACATTCAAACACATTTTCTTGCCTTTTCTCCTCACCGAGCACACACCTTTGATATGGCTTAGTGAGAAGAGAAAAAGATAATTGCCAATGTCATGCTAAACCTCACTAAGACATTCTCCTTATATGTGTATGATTTTTGGACTGAGCAAGCTGAGGAAATGACAGAAATGGATGAATGGAAATAAGGATAATCATAATCATAAAGGAATTAAATATATCTCTACAGGTTGCTGATATGGTTGGTCGGAATGTCTTGCTTTTACCCATCAACTGGGTAGTATTTTATACATTCAATGACATTCATTAACATTTCATATTCTTCATTTTGTGAAAATGCGATATTGACGAACAGATATTGGAACTCCTTTACAAAAGTAAAACATGTCAGGACTGGGACATGTAAAGAAAATCATATATCCTGATATTTTCTCACCAAATATCTCAGGAATGATATTGTATGACTCACCATTGGTGCTTTCACAAAAGGTTACAATGTAAGGATTTTGTTAAGCAATCATCAGTGATCTGCCCTATAATCAAACAATTATTATATATATCACTTTACATTAATGCTGAAAACTCAGGGGCAAAAGGTGAACAAATCTGGCACGAGGGACAACACAGGAAGGACGACAAGTCAAGACGCAAGGAGAAAATGAATTTCAAATTAAAACAGGAAACTATACAAACCCACAGAACGAAAAATCACGACAAATGCAGCGTTTAAAACCAGAAAAGACACAAAGACTTTTGATATGTTATTAAAAGGCATATCACAATATCAATATAGTATCAATATATTGGCCATCCCAATAAAATGCTGCATTTTGTGTTCCAGCATTTAACCAATATGAAAATAACGATGTAAAAAACCTTTCCCGATTTCTGTGATTTGGATGTCAATTGTTATGGCAGGTACAGCTTTAATTTGCATGGGGTTTAAAGGTATTGACTTTTTCTGTAAGCAGCCGCCACCGTCTTTGATCCTCCACATGGAAAACAAGGTACAACTTTCAGACTTCCCCCCTCATTCTTCCACCCACTGGTTTCTTGCCATCCATGCACCTGTCAATCAGACCCTTTCATGTCCCCTCCAGTGACAGTTACAGTGTGATAATGTATGGTGTCAGCAAGTTGTCAGCCGTCTACTTCACTTAAGACAGGGAAAAAAGGGAGCTGGTGCCTGCAGTCTTCAGGGGGTTTTTCCTAACCTTTTCCCAGGAAACTGGCAGCTCTTCTGCAGTGAAGGTCTTTGATACTGACTACAGTCTTTGGAGAATGTCATCTCTAATTACCGTGGAAATCCATCCCTACCCGCTACCTCCCCAAAAACCTGCCACCTGTACAGACTCCCCATGTTTGTCAGCTTAAGTCCTTGAGTGTTGGGAGTCTGTACTGTTGGCCAATCTGTCCTGCGACTTTCAAATCAAAAGCACAACAACAGCCACAGTGTTGTCATTTAATTAACCAATTCGTCATATTTTTCTTAGCTGCCCAAGATGTATTTAGTTGATTAGCTATCGTTCATGCTAAATGACTCATTACCAAGAAACATCTCTCTGATAACCCTTTCTTTTTTAATTTAAAGTGGTGATTTCTCACGATTCGTTGCGGAGATACTCAGTTTTACAGATCTGTAATTATTCGAATAATTAATATCATATGAATGTAAGTCGACCTAAAGGTCCCCTGTTATGCAAAATGTACTTTTTGGTGTCTTGTATACATAAATATGTGTCCCCGGTGAGTAAGTATTTTTTGACACAAAGTGTCAAAAATACAACCCTCTCTTTTACTTACCCACATCGCTAAAAACGGGGGCACAAACGAGCTGATCCAGATTTGCGTCGGTCATGACGTAATGTCCGAAATGTGGGCTGGCTTTACGTTGAACTCCTGGCAACGTCCCACCCACCTGACACGTCCCACCGTGGTGGAATTTTGACCAAAACGCTTCGCAGACATGGTTTTTTATAGATATAGCCCTACAATGTACTGTTCAAATATACTATAGTACAAGACCTTTAAGCTGCATTCACATGACAAGTGGCAAAAGAGAGCATGCCGCCGACTTTGACTTTGTTTACTGCTGACCTTTTTGACACGCAACCAATCAGAGGACAGCTGTATGCAAACTGAGCTAGCTTGTTTTCACCACAAGGCTCTGCACCCAAACTCGCAGTGAACCAAGAATCGCATATCATGTGAACGCAGATTAAGAATGTATTTAGACGTGCACATCCTTTTCTAAACATTTGTGTACTAATGTTTGATTTCAAGGGTACAAACATGATGAAAAAAGTGTCAATCTATTTGCTTTTTTGGACTTACCCATCGTTCAATTGTTGGCATGTTAGCTGGCACTGACCTCTCTTATACAGTGCACACATATAAATGAAAAACTCCCAAAATGTGTCATGCTTACTGCTGATGTTTTTTCACAGTGCATACAAACTTGGAATCTTTTCCTAAGTTTAAATCAAGCAAAGTCAATGTATTTAAAAAACACAAATTTTACTCAAAGGGCTTTACAACCTGTACAGCATTCAGCCCTCTATTACACACTCCATTCAGAAAATGCTGCCATCCGACACACCTGCTGTACATTCAAATGTGAAGGATTCATTTATGATGCTATTCAAAAGCAAGGTCGTAACATTCAAAACCATTTTTAGGAATGAAAATGCCTGTCAGTTAAGGCTGCTATAGTCAATACTTTTATATAAAACTAATTCAAATGGATCGTTTCAGCGTCTTTCAGCTCATTGCTCTGCTTTAAAGTCCTTACATCGAACAGTTTTAGAACCACTGCTCTAATCAGCATAATTTACAACTGCAGCAGGCAGTGGAAAAGCTCCGATAACTTCAAATTATTTCATGTGCTTTCATCACGGTACATTAATTTATCGTCTTTAATGGAGACCAGCTTTTCAGGTATCCAGGTAAAGAAACTCATTAAATGATGGTGTCTACACACAGTCAAAATAGAAGGTGTGCAGAGATGAAGGAAAGTCTACTGAGTGACATTTTAATGAGTATAATTTGTTCAGTTATTAAGAAATGTGTAAGAAGGGAAGATCCGCTAAGGATATTTAATTCACCCTAATACATGGCTGCATTTTTAAGCACTCACATGTTGTTGAATTCATTTTTCGTGATGAGCTACAACAGATGTCTGACAACTAATTAAAAATTAATGAAAAGGATAATCTGTGATGATTCTTTTTTTTTTATATTGAAATGCAATTAAGACACCCTCACCTCCTGCTCCTCCCCCAGCACAAAGACTGACTGTTCTTTATGACTTTCATAATTACATCAATGCAATGTCCATTTCTTGCTTCACATTGAAAATGGCCGAACCTGACTTTATGGGGAAGCATTTTTCCTTTGTTCATTTTTATTTCTTTCTCCAAAATTCATTTGCAGGATTTAATCGTTTTGTGAAGGGAGTTGGGCGTGAAAAACTCTCCCTAATACCTTTGTCTGTCAGTGGAATTTAATCCTTCATTAAATTGAGTAAGTGTGAAATGCCCCGCCATATACCCCATTGGCTCATTGTTCGCAGCCATTCTCATTAAATCTGTCAAATGCCCATTTCCTTGCATAGTTTCCTGCCCTCATATATTAATGAGTAGCAGGAATATTACATTAGCTTACAGATGTAGATGGTTTTCGTGTGAAACCAGGGATTTGAGAAATAACTTGATCATTACAGTAAGGTGATGACTTAACTAAGAACATAGGACGTGCATGGCATAGGGTTAGGGTTAAAACAGAAAATACAAACAGCTCATAGGGCAGGACTAGACCTTGCTTACCTCTGAACAACCATATTTACCTTTTTAAAAAAGTATTGTGAAAGTGTACCATTTTCTGATATAGTTTTTTTCTGCTTAAAGCCTTTAATTGTATTTATATTTGTGATTGATCTAAGTGGGGAGCAGCTACATACAGTTAAGATACAAATTGAAATGCTCAGAATGAATTACACCTGGCTAATTGTTTGACAAACAGTATGTGTACTTTGGATGTTGTAATCTATATCAATACAGTTGATCTTGACCATCAATTAGTATTTCAATGATATCTGTTATTAACAATAAATGTGCTGGTCCTTAATATTTGATGAATTAGCCATGAGCTAAGTACCTTTATTTTCAGATTTGCAACAGATACTTATAGAGTGTATCACTTAATGGTAGATAACATAAAAGTTAATGATGTGTAGTCAAGCAATTCCTTAACACACCACTTTACAAATTGAATATCATGATTTCATTCAGTGATAGTCCAGAAAGGTGCATTTTGGTCCCTAAATAGCCTAAAGAAAGCTTGTTCTTTTTGAAAGTTAACATAGAAAAAATAAATCTTGTTATTACAGCTGCAGCTAAACAAAATTCCATCCCAGTTATTAAATAACCTGTTATTTCCCTTGCTGCTCAGATGGGATATTACACTTTTGTCATCCTCCTCATCACCTCTTTTATTTAAAATGAGTTACATTTGTCCTCAGAGGTGTAAAAGAATATTCCAAAATAATCAACAACTCCTCTGGGACCAGTGGTGAAGTCAAAGACTGCCGCCATTTGTTTCAACTATATTTAAGCTGCACATTCAATTGCAAATCTAAAAAAGGGCATCAGTTTTCTTTTAGGCCATTAAAAACACAAACACTTCTCCCGTTTTCCACCTCTCAATGCTCCATTAACTTTATATTTACAAGGCTCCCTGCCCAAGGAATCCTATCTTACATCCCCTTGGCACATCGTACAGGATTTGCATACTGTAGTCTGCAGACATGGGGAATGCTGATATATATTCCTACAGCTTTAACAGAGGATCCCCGGCTATGCTAATTCAGTGGCTTTCTCCTTAAACATATTTCTTTTTTGTGGTCGAATGCTATCTTTGGATCAGTTTCAATAAACATTATTGACTTTGTGGAGAGTTACAGTTTATTTGTCGACTTCCCATAACAGATATGAGGTTTCACTCCTTTCCTTGAGCGAGACATAAATCTATAAGACACAATAAGCACGGGAGTTTAGCCAGGGTATATCTTCACATCGAAGGGAGACTTCTCTTTTGTGGAGGACCATTTGTACCCCTGTTGCGGATAGCAGGGGACTAATATCTCGTTCCTGGCTCTGCTGCATCCAGATTTTTACGAGGTCTTCAGCCAGTGAAGGCAACATGCTGCCTTACCCACAATTACCTGCTAATGCACATCAGCTAATTTGGATCCGGGGTGAGGCGAATTATGCAGCAATCAGCTTGAATCTAAAACCAAGCTATGTGTGCAGAAATGATGCTACAGTACGGGTTGATAATGGCATTTTACTACACTGACAGTATATAATATCAATTTGGGTTATAGCCCTTTATTATAGCTGCGGGAACAGATGCAGTGTGCATATTGTGCGTGTGAATATTTTACATTTGATACCATGTGATTGGATATGCATTTTAAAGAGCAGAACATTTATTTAATTTGCATACATTTGGTACTAAATGTGCACCAGAAATTGAAACCCTTCCTGTATAACTGCATTATGCGTAGCACACTGCAGTGTAACAAAAGGTGGAGATGTCGGGTATTTTCATTAAGTTTACTGAAGTTGAAAAGCTGAAATTGAAAGCATACTTCTCACAATCAACATGAGGATGAATGCTTGTTTACGGCTTCAAAAGCCTTCGGATTGTTTGCAACCTCAGAGGCCCTCCAAGAAACAATTATGTATGAGAGAAGCGACACAGATTCCCATAATGCACCATAACAGATTAAGATGCGAGACAGATAAGGCGGTGTAATTACTCTTAACTCACACCACAGAGTGTCAAAGCTCGTTCAAGAGTCCCGGCTGACAAGAACAATAACGTGACCTGTCATTAGAATTGATTATTTATGGATATGAATTATTGGCTTTTCGGTTGCAGTGGAACAAGTTTGATATTATCTGGTATTTTTGCAAAAACATAACAGTATTATTATATAGAAAAAACATCTCAAAGAGAGTCAGGGTTACATTGCATTCTCACTAGAGGATATTCTTTCGAATGCTAGGAGAACCTGTGTATTAATTGTTTAACTGAGAGGGCGTAAAGGGTCGTTTGTTGAATGTTGCTCGGCTGGCAAGTTCCTTTATGTCTGTAAAGTTGTGAGGTGTGAAAAATGATTATCCAACTCTGACGCAGATGAAAGAAATGGACCAAGACGATTTAAACAAAAAAAAGTGTGTTTGCAAGCTTCTTAATTACAACGCTAATAAAAGTAAGACCATTAAATTCATCTGTCAATTGTTAACTCGTCAGGAAGCAATTTATAATCCATCTGTGTAATCCATGCATAAACATGAATGTAAATCATTAAAAATAAATGTGCGTCAACTCATAAATGTAAGAATGTTCCCTGATCAATCAGACAGCCTGATGCATGTATTCTACTCTGTAAATGTTAGCAGATCATTAAGTCCAATAAACAGTGTGTATAATGAGTGCCAGCTCTTCTTGATTTACAGTCTAATGCTACACTGATAATGCATGATCATTTATTGAGGAGTTTATGACCCAAGAGATCATAAATATACATATGAGAAGCATTAAATGTATCATTGCCTTCATTACAGTCAGCTTCTCTGTGTCAGGATTACTTTATCGTTCATCACTCAGGAGGGTTTTAAAAGGATTCAAACTATCAGCCGGTTTTCACTTCTCCCAAACAAAAGGGACTTGGTAATAAAAAAAAATTAAAACACTGAAAAAAAATCACATTTGTTTCCTTGGTGGACAAAGAAGGGGCTACAAGCCAACCAATCAATGTTTGCTCAGCTTGTTTCTCTTAATAACTTAATATCCACAACTTATTGCTAACATTATTAGTGTGGTTGAAAAAAAATAAAGACCAAGAGCTAGAGTATGTTACAAAATGGCTATAAACTAAAGAAAAGTCCATTTGAAATCTGAAATTAGTCCCCAAACATACTAGGGCGGATGTTTATATACATCCATGTCCATGTGTGGGAATAACTTGTATTATAGGTTATGTCTTTTTTAGTGCCAACATTTTCAAAGAAATCAATCCATTTGGTTTCACGGTCGTATGAATTCAGTATGCCATTTAACGAGATGCAACAATGAACGGTGACAAAGAATGTCACCAACTCAACAATGAGGTCTGTAATGGGGTCTGTAAATTGCAGACAAAATGTTTCAAATTGTGGAGTGTATGTGTCGTCTTTCAAGAGAAAATCTTTCAAGATGAGGACTATATCTCCTCTTTTGAACAGAATAGTCTATCAGGATAGAAGAGTGCTGTATTTTCAAAAACTATGTTTCTAAAAAAGATTCCATTTCAATTCAGTGCTGTCTGAGCTGCAAACCCTTCTGTTACCTGATGATGTGTGCCAAAAACAAACACACATCACATTTCATTCTGTCTCACAGGAGATAGATAAAGACCAATCATTCAAGCCAAATGAAGTATCTGATCACAACATTCACAGTTAACATATTTGTGTCTGTCTCGAAGCACTACAGCGAGTGTTGGAAAGTGAAGTGAGCAGAATAAGTGTTTAAATCTGTCAGAAAATTAGTTTTGAAAGCAGGAAATGTCAGCAACTGGCAAAGTAACCTTTGAGTCGATGATATTGAACAATAACCGTTAGCAGCTCATGCTGTTTTATTATTATGGTTGTCTCCTTCTATGAAGCGTGAACAGAAATCAAACGTGTTAACCTTTCGTTAATCGACTTAAGTATAGCGTTGATAAATTCTCACAGGAAATGTCTCGTTATTTATGTCCATACTAATAAAACAACGCTTTTGCTTGTGATATAAGATGATTGAAAATAAAAAACATACCTTGGCTATCATAACATCAACACAGTTTCATTTAAAGCTGTGAGTACATGTTGTGGTAAGACCTTCCAAATGTGTTCAACAAAAATATAATCAGTCAAAAAGCTAAACCTTTTAGTATTACGTTTACCTGTCATACATTTTTGTATTCTTAATTAGGTCTGTCTGTGTCTCTCCCTCTCTAAATACATATTTTATGCATGAGGACCCATATTTTGACAGCTATTAGCAGAGGTGATACACATATTTTATCTTGTATTTATGACTTCAGGGACTTCTCTTCATTAAAAAGGAATAGGGGAGGGAAACACCGTCAGTAAATGCAAAATAGAATTGCTTATTTATGTAACCTTGTTATTTTGACACAACTCTCATGTGGCATTACAGGTGTTTATGACATTTATTCCATTCAACACATCATTAAACTGAGGATTTCATACTGATATGAAATAATCAAATAGAGATTTAACATGTAGGTAAGCCTGTGCATCTTTTGGTGTTTCTAGATATTCTGAATTGAGATTCATAGCGCTGTCCTGATCAGATCAGTTAATTAAAGATCAAAGAGATGTTACATGATTTGTTCTCAGGTTTTCAGATGCTGCTTGAATAAGAAATTCAAAAGATAATTTCATTGCCTTGGTCTCCACTTGCATCATCAGACATTCTTTCCAAGGCACCTTTAAAGTAAAAGGAAGGGAATTTTAAGAAAGACTTAATTGTACTTTCTCCTGCCAAAAGCACACAATCTTAAAAAAAAACAACTTTTGAAGACGTGCTAAAGCTTCTACATGAGAGAAGAGTTGAAGCTCCGGCTTAGCAAATCCACCCACTAATCTGCTGCCCCCAAACATCCTACATTCATCCTACTCAACACTGCATCAAGTTCAACTTTCAGCTAAACTGATTCTGGGGTCTGACATCAGGGCAGTGCTCCCTGGGATTGCCTGTCCTTGTATGCATATTTTGACAAAGAAGAACGACTCAATTAAAATCGATGGTTTGTGCTCTGAGCTGTTAATGTCTGCTGAACTGAAACTCTCCACTGGGTTAAGTGAATGTTTGTTAGAGTGGGACACAGTTCAAAGCAGGAGTCACTGCCTATAAGGAGAGTAATTATGGTGCTTAACATTATCACAGTTTAGACGTAGAGCTTGCCAGTCTGATCCTGTGTGGTGATTTCAAGTACGAATTAGGAATACAGTCAAATGGCCATTATAGGCTCTTATTTAAATGTGATGCTTTTTTTTTTTAAGAAACAGGTGTTACATTTCAGCTCTTGTACCCAAAATGTATACATATGCAACACAGTCAAATTTGGTTGTGTTTCACAGCCAACCAGACCTTTTTCACATCCGATATTTTGACTTGAGAGAGCACAGGTGTCAGGTAACAACATTAATGATGGCTCTGCTCCATTTAGGAAACATGCCAGTCAGCCAGCATGAAACACTGAAGCCGTGGCACAAGCACTACAGTTAGTGGGAAGCAGCCACTATTTATGCTTTCAGTACACCTGTGTTCGACAAGTCAACATGTCAGTAGGGACAAAGGCATTTGACTGGAGGTATCAAACATCTCTGTGGTGAAAATGATTACATTGAAAATGGGTGAATACATCATGTTTGATTACACATCTCAGACCAGAATTTGTATACAAATCTTTATTTCAGATGACAAAAATATTGCTTAAACAAGTAAAATAGTACCATCTGAAGCTGTAACATTTTATATAAACTCTGGCAATTGATAATATTTTCTTATTGTTAAATTCACAATGTTGTAGCTGTAGAATAATGAAACCATTGACATGTAGATTGACAAACTATAAACCGAAGTGTCTCTGGTTCAGGCTTGACACGAGGAATGCAACAGTTGTAGCCCATGTCCTGGATACGTCTGAGGTAGTGGCTCTTGAGGCACTGATTCCAGCCTCAATGCATTCCTTGTGAAGCTCCCCCAAATTGTTAAATGGCCTTTTCTTGACAATCTTCTCAAGGCTGTGGTTATCGCTGTTGCTTGTGCACCTTTTCCTCCCACACTTTTTCCTTCCACTCAACTTTCTATGAATATGCTTGGATAGAGTACTCTGAACAGCCAGCTTCTTCAGCAATGACCTTTTGAGGCTCACCCTCAAAAGGTCATTGCTGAAGGGGGTCAATGACGGTCTTGTGGAGGGGGTCAATGACGGTCTTCTGGACAACTGTCAAGTCAGCAGCCCCCCCCTAGATTGTGAAGCCTACTGAACTAGATTGAGAAACCATTTAAAGGCTGAGGACACCTTTGCGGGTGTTTTGAGTTAATGAGCTGATTAGAGTGACACCCCGAGTCTACAATATTGAACTTTTTCACAATATTCTAATGTTCTGAGATACTGATTTTTGGGTTTTCATTTTCTGTATGCTGTAGTCATCAAGTATAAGACAAATAAAGGCTTGAAAGATTTCACTTTGTGTGTAATGAATCCATATCATTTTAATTCACTTAATGTATTGAGCTGCACCTGTAGTGTGCATTTCTGCAAACCAGGGAGGCAAACTACTTTTAACTATAGTACAACTACAGTAACTATCCCCAAGAAGCGCATGTTTACTGTGAAAACTCCACCCGACATAAGACACATTTTCATAGAGTAGCCAAAGAAGGCGAAAAGGAAGAGTTAGAACAAAATCTGCCTAAAGTAAACTCAATGCTGCCAGACTGTCAGAGCACTGACATCAGGGTTTATTTGGGATTATTGAGGTTGTTGATTGGCAACAGTAGCCATATTGCTAATAATACATTAAAAAGTAGATCTGTCTTCTCATACGAAAATCAACAGACAACAAATATGTGATCACCGTCTTTGTTGAACAGTTATATGGAAACAAATGCAGCAAATACTAGGCTGTTTGTAGCTCTGAGGAAAATGGAAAGTTTTCTAACAGTGGCATCAACAAAAGCACCACCTAGAAACAGTAAGTGGGGAAATGTAAATCTAAATAAATGTCCCACCTTAACATTAGTGTTATGTATAATTTGTACTCATAATAACAAACCCACAGATACAATATACATTTCATTAGCTCTTATTACCCCTTTATTATCCATTGTTTAACTTGCAGTTTTGGTTATCAATTTATACAAGATATAATGTATGGGTCACCATTTTTGTCAACTCCATTTACAGCAGCAGCAGACAGCTCTTTTTCAGCAAAACATCTTTGTTAATCATACTGTACATTACCTACTTAAAAATAAATGGAAAAACTATAGCTGGTAAAGAATATGGGGTTTACTTTCATCAGGTGGAGAGTAAAATACCTCAAAATGACTAATAATGTTGTTTAATTTCTGCAGGATGTGCAAGTTTGCTTGTTGTCATCAAAGCCTGGTGTAATGGTATACATTGTGAAAGTCTTCTACACTTAAGGTGGCCAAAAGAGGTGCAATGCATTTTCCTGGCATCTTATATTGCATGAGGTATTATACTTGTCAAACCTTTTCCAGAGAAAAAAAGGAAGGTATTGGACTTTATGGAAAAGTCTATAATATATATCTAAACAGGAATAATCAGAGGAGAGAACTCAGAGAAGGGAAGAAAAAGAGACTGAAACTCTTTCATTGTTCAAGCTCATCAATCTTAACTGAAGCTGAAGGTTCAGTGGTGGCTTTAGCAGAGGCTTTCTTCACTGGCTTCTCAGCATACTAACTGTTTATTTCTAATACGTTTGCTGTGTCACATATGGCCTTGAGTAATAGGCCCATGGCAGGTAGTTAACACTGATTGATAAAAGACCTTTTAGAGGGCGCAGAACACTCTGCAAGTGTTTTATAGCCTTTTGTGTCGAGGGCGAAGAGAGGCAGGAGAACGACTGAAAGCGATGTGACATTAGGAAATACAGAGCTGGGGTTTTAATTCATGCAGCAAAACACAGTGTTAAGGGACAACAGAATAGCTAAGGGGCTGTGGAAATCACACACTCTATTTGGAGGGTTATTTGTGTGGTCTTCAAATTGGGCTAATGTTTCTGTAGGCCATTGTTAGACAAATGTGAACCACGTCTCTGATGTCAGGCTATGTTAAAAGCAACTGTTATATTGTAATCCAATATTATCAACATAATTGGTAATATTGGATTATTTCAGCACAAGTACATGCACAGATGATGGGGTATTCCATTGGTTGTTGATTATGGTATCTGTACGGTATCTGTAAGTACTTTATTTTATCAAAGAAAATAAAGTTAAATGAAAGCTTCTTCCTAGTTTCAGGGAAATAAAGCTAGTAATGAAAGCCATTTTTATGTCAAGGGGTTCAAAAAACTATTTTGAAGTAGTCAGAAAGGCTAAAAGTCTTTAAGAGTGGATCACTTCTCACTTCACAGACTAATCACTGCCCTAATGAACTGCTGCAGTATGCATCACGTACATGGAAGAACAACCGCAAACAAGCACGGTTTGTGACAGAAACACCAGAGATGATCCTGGAGGAGGAGACATCTGAGTTCAGCATGGACCAACTTGAAACACCTGATCTTTCTGCCTCTGAGTCTAAATGCGAGGCAGAGAGTGAGAACCAGCTTTGTTTGTTTGTCACCCTGCTGACGGGGAAAGTGACGAACAAGTGCCACGCTTTCCAGAATCGCAACCAGGAGGACTGGACCACCCACACAAAGAGGCTGGTGAACCAGATCATGGAGGGACTCACCATCACTAAAGGCTTCTGCCCCGACGTCAGGAGCACAAAGAAAGTGTGCAAAGCTGTGCTGAAAGACCTGCACAAGAAGTTTTGCAGCAACAGGCAGCACGAGTCTCTTATTTTATTACAGGAACCGGCTGTGGAGGCAGCGATCATCCAATCTATGCAGGCCCACATCCAACAGCTGTCTGCACGGCTGGCAACGAAGGTTTCCTCCAGCTGGAGGAAAGATCTGCTCATGGTCCTGTTCATCACAGGTCTGCTTGCCGCCTTCATTTTGATCGTACTGATCGGGTGAAGCAGGACACAGCCGCAGCTGGAGGTGGAGGAGGTGAACACTGTATCTTCACAGCTTCTCCACGTTCAAATTAACATTAGTTTTGGGTTTACCCCGGGTGATCAGGGTTCTTTCCGCATCATTGACAACTAACACATCAAAATATTGTTTTTTAGTCAGTGAAACCTCCTTAATTAGAATTATACTTTGTTTGTTATTTTTATTATATTTGTGTAAAATACTATTTTAACATGGACATGCCTTGAGTATTCATCATAAACTGGCATCCATTCAGAAGGCTGGTGAGGAAGCTCAAAAATATTGCACACCCCAAGGCCAAATTAAAATCAAACAGCTAAAGAATAGTTCAGTAATTCAGTAACATGAGTAATTTAGTTGCTATATTTGGACATACAGTCAAAATATTCATGGTAAAAATATATTTCTGGTTGTTTATTTATTATTTGACATGTCATTGTAGTGGCTAAAAGTGAAACAGACTCTTAATTTAAAAGTAGTAAAAACAATGTAGTAAAGAAATAGATAACTGATCAGCACACACCTGTCACCTTTATTTAAAAAACAGAACTTTAGCCTACTTATAAATACAGCATTTCAAACAATGCAATACTCCCTGAAGGCCTCCAGTTACTGTTAGTGGGTGCGATCAAGAGACATTTTGCTAGTAGGAAAAAGTCAATTCAAGAAAACCAATCAATCAGAACAAAAACTGAAATTTCTTCCCGAAACATCTATTGTTTTAAATCAGGAAATCACGTAGCACCTTAGCCGCATCAATCACACTTGATTGAAAATCAACATGCAATCTCGAAATATAGAAACTAAACTTTTTCTAGATTTTATGAAATGTCATGCGTTTGGAAGTAAATGTTATTTTAGAAAATGTGCTTGTTGATGTTCTTGCTGAGAGTTACATGGAAGGCTCAAAACCACTGTTATGTCTGTAAGGTAAATAATGGTTAGCTTAGCATAAAGACTGGAAACAGCTAGCCTGCATCTGTACATCCTCATTTATGCTAAGCTAATTGACTGCTAGTTCAATGCTGTGTCTCAATTTGGAAACTTCCATGTTGTAAGCTACACTCTGTACACTCTGTCCTTGCTCTAACATACAGCTCAACTGGGTATAGTGCTGCCTCAAATTGAAGACAGCAGATGCAGTGTCCGGAAATGACAATCGCCGCTTGGAAAAAGATAGCTAACTAGCATTTGCGTTATCGTTTGCTGTACCAAATCATTACAGACTGTTTTAAGAAGTAACTCAATAAACATACTGATGGCTTAACCTGAAAACAGAATAAGGATATCTGGTGAACAAATCTAATATGTGTTGCATATGAACAACTGCCATCGCTACTTGTTCCTCCCCTTTTGCTAAGAAGACCATATGGCGACCATTAAGGGATGAGAAGTGTGAATACACCATCCTGTTACACATAAGGCAAAACAGGCTGAACGGATAAATGCTCGAAATTGCGCTTTCAAATGAGAGAAAATATCAAATTAACATTAGTTTCAGATAAGTGTACAGACATGAGAGTTGTAACAACCCTAAAAAGTAAATATACAGTTTTCCAAAGTCAAAGTATCCCTTAACGTTTTATGGAACTTGAACTGATATACTACTTGTTGTTGAATCAATATATTGTAGAGCTACACTATACATGTAATAAATATACAGGATTTCGTCAGAGCAAGTATGGCGCCCTTTCAAACTCCTCACAGTCCTTCTTTAACAAAGTCCATTTATTTCCAATATTGGAATCAGATATAAAAACAGTTTAAACACAACCAAGAGAGAAACTGGACGTTACCGCAGAATCAACAGACAGGGCTTTACTGCTTCAACATATGTGAGAATGGGAGGGAAATCTTGCTTGGTTGCTGATTGAATTTTTCAGCCTGAGCCTTGAGGAGAGTGCTGGATGGTAATTACCCCAATGTAGGAACAACCAGAGTGGAGAAGTGCTAAAAAAGGGAACGAGAATGAAAAGCACCGCGCCAATCCTTGGGTGTTACCCATCTGCTTTGAAATGTGGTGAAGTTTAAAAAAAAAAAGGTCTATTAAAATGGACACCATTGTAACAGAAGACACATTTTCCCTTTGGTTCTTAATCGTCTTTGCAGGGCAGGAAGCTTAACATTTTGTTAACAGTTCACAGTGGATGGGAGTTTCTAATTAACGGTTTAACCACCCAATTATGACAGTAGAAAAGAGCTGGACCTTTGAATGATGACATGTGCCCTGCTGAAATGGCTACACGTGGCAAGGAAAGTCAATGTCTGACTTTAACAAAGGACTCCACAGACTCTAGACATGACTTGGAGGATGCCCCGAGCAAACTAATTCTGAGTGGCTTAAGGACTGTCCCTGGAGAGGAGTGTCTATTATGGATGGCGGTGTATTGTGATGCAGCACAGAATAAAAATCAACTTGTATTAAGATGTACTTCGCAGTTGTACCGTCTATCAAAAGTTCTTACTCCACATTCGTATATACCACCAGTATAAGGTGTCACGTGCCGGGCTGTTGTGGCTAAGTATGAAGGGACTTGGCTTGGGAATTGGAAGATCACCGATTCAAGACCCCAAAAGACCAAGTGCTACCGAGGTGTCCCTGAGCAAGGCACTGCTCCCTACACTGCTCACCGGGCGCCGTACATAATGGCAAATGGGTAAAACGCAGAATATACATTTTCCTTCTGTGGGACGTTTAATGGTATATTCTCCTCTCTCTATTCCCTCCAAGCGAGTTGGGAAATGTCGGTCTTTTTATTATCAGAAAAAAGCCAAAGTCTGAATGCATGCACGTCACAACACTACTTACTTCGACATGTCTCCGTGCTTTAATGTTCAAAAAGCTCTTTATTGTTCTCATACTGCCTGTGCTGCAGCTCCTCTTTTAACCCTCTGTCTGAAACCAGAGCCTAGTCTGCTCTGATCGGTTAGCTGGCCGGCTTTGTTGTGTTTGATCAACTGCTTAGAGATGTCCCGCCCCTTTGCCTATCACGTACAATGTGTTGGGGCGCTAGCCAAAAGAAGTGTGTTATGTAATGATGTCACTGTGTAACGGAACTAAACAAAGTACTGCAATGGAGTTGTTTCAGGCCTCAGACCGTTTCAATGTTCTAAAACAGTTTTTTAAAGTTAAATAAAGCTGTTCATTCCAGGCACAATCAAAGCAGAATAAAAACAGTTGCACAACAAGGTCTGCATTGACAAGCCGACACAGGTTCCCACTAACTAAACCTTAGGAATATTAATGTTTCCACTATCTAGGAAGAGCACTAAGCTAAAATGTGTGTGTTAAAACAAGACCATTCAGTTGCTGCAGGAGCCTCATTACAGAGATGAATATCTGGGTGATACCGATACCATCCTATCTACAGTGCAGTCCACTGTAAGTATTTGGACAGTGACACATTCTCTATTGCTTTGGTTCTGTACATTGGATTTAAAATGAAACAAAGAACGAAGTTAAAGTGCTGACTTTGACTTTTTGCAGACTTTGAGGCTCTTCTTATCTACCCTGGTCACAGAAAAGTCAGCACTTTTAACTCAGTCATTGTTTAACCTCAAAAGAAATTGGAATAAAAAGAGCCAATCCTGAAAGAAAAAGTCTCATTGTTGAAAATGAGTCAAGTTATCAATGTGTGCATGGGCGGCTTCGAATAATACAATAATGTTTTGGGTCATTTATCAAATAAAAATACCAAAAATGCTGATTCAAGCTTTTAAACTAAATATAATTAAATGCACACTTATTGTAATGGTTAGCTGATGCCCTCTAACTCATAACACATTCAATTAATACAATCTGAATTTATGACCTTTTTTCAATGAGACCATTGTTAGAAATGTTCCAAATTAACCACCAGTCTTACAAATCCTGGGTCTGCTCAATCTATATTTGTGTTGATCTCTTCTCTAACATTGTGTTCATTCACACAGATTCCTGTACAAAGATTAACCAAATCGGGTCAGTCCTAAAAACTTCAGTGAGTGAGGCTGAAAGGCGGCACACTGGGATTACACGGGTCAGGTATTGTACTGCTGCTGATGAGCTCTGTGGAGTCTTGGAGTATTTACACAGATCTCCTCAAATTCCTCTCCTGCGCCGCTCTACTTCACAGAAAGCTTTTTTGATTCACGGGTCTCTCTTCACTTGCAGGGAGGCCACTGTTAGCTATTCATCTGGTCTCAATTGGGGTTGCTTGCAAATTGAGCTTTTGCTGAAAGCATGTTATGCTGCCGGGTCTATCAGCTCACTTTGCATCCAGACCGATATTACTCGGTTTGATCACAGGGTGAGTGCTGACTTGACAGAGAAGATCAGGATTGCACTGAGCATACTAAAAGGGGGCATAGCATTAAGTGAAAACTTTGGACATTCATTTCCTGCTTTAGTTGAACTTTTGACATTTTTAAATGTCTACTCTTTACTAGATATCCCAAAAAGCCCAAAAGAAACTTTAACTAAAATTGTTAATGGTCAGCAGCAATAAGACCAATTTGAAGGATACTGCATTTAATGAAATTTTGATATACGCTTTTTAAAAATGTATATTTAACTACTTTAGTCCCTCGAAGCAGGAATGCTTTTGATGCATTTTCAAATGCATTTCCTGCAACACCTGAAACCAGAAATATGTAGTTATTTTCATTACATCCTCAATGAAAAGCTATTTCATGCTAAATGGAGAACAAAAGGCAGCAAAGAGGTGCTGGATACATTGATAAAATCCAACACAGGCTTTCCGTGTAAAACAAAAGGATGTCCAACACATCTAATGTATAACAACCTGCATTTCACCTACAACTGTTGAAATGTTTCTGAGTTTTATTTTACAAATATAACAAAGAGAGAGAAGAATGTGCCATCACACTGCATGAGGCCTTGACTTGAACTGAAGCATAAAGGAGTTTCAATAATGGGTTTTCAGGGTCTCAGCAGTCAAGGCCTTCACACATTGTTATAAACCTCAAGGTTCTTAAATGTGGCCAAAGCATCATTTTTTAGACATCTGGCTGAGAAAGAACTGATCGCCTATAATTACTTCACAATAGAGGATGTAATGTGCATCCACACTCGCAGGGAATATGAGCGGTCCCCTATCTGCAATTTTCCCATGATCCTTATCTTTATTAGCTCATTATTTTCAGCGCAGCCAGCGGTGGCTGCTGATCTGTGGCATTTATCTATGAGAGCAGAAACAGCCAATTAGTGAGTGCTCGTCTCGTCAACTTTATGGAGGTGAACTAAGAATGAAACTGCACAGTAAATTCTGCAGCTAAAGTTTAAGATATAAATTGCATTACTATTGTGTATATATATTGTTAAAGTGTACTATTTTAGAAGCCAGTAGAGCTGAATGCTAAATTTCCTCGGCTTTACATTGAGTGAATGCATTGAGGTATTGCTGAGATGTGTTAAAGACCGATTGCGCCAATTATAAATGAATATTACAATTAATCATTCAACTCCAGTTGTTCAGAAGCATTACAAATTCCCTGGGCATCATCCTCACCAAGACTACTAATCTGATCCCCATGGAACAACGGGAAAATATTATTTCAACCAGTTTCAGTGGTGCATATCAATATATTCAAAAGACCCTATTGGCATGGAGGAAATAAACTGGTGCTGCAGCGGTGACATTTTGGATTAATTTAATATATTCACTTCAATTGGAAGGATGCATGACTGTCAAAATAAAGAATGGACATTATTAGGAAGTACTTGTTTGAGGAAACTGGGACTTTATGTATCATTGATGGCAATTTGTCTTCGTAGGGCAATGTTGAAAGAAGCCTGTTCTATAAATATGTCTGGAGTAAAAAACCCAAAGTCCCAATATAATAAAATATTGTTTTCAAAAACTACCTTCAGTTCAAAGACGATTGTTATTTGATGTACACGCTTGGTCCTATTAATCCTAAATATCTAGGAGAAGTAAAATATTCCCACCAAACAGAACTTGGGTCTGAGGATCTTAAGCTGAGCATTCATAATAGAGCACCAGCTCACACAATAATGCTGAGCTGTATGAAGAATAGTTTGATTATTCTAAAGTAAACTGTGAATAAACCCACCAAACAAAACTCAATGTGGGGATCCCCCAACTGGTTAAGGGTTTTACAGAGCCTTGCAGTGCTCTTAAAGTCTGTGTTCACTTTGTTTGTAGGGTTTGTCATTTAACCTCTAAAGATTGAAAAGATTTTTGCAGGGACTTACATTTCAAGTTTAGTCAAAACGCAAAGTTTTCATGAGATGAAAGACAATGCCGGCAACTCTTCTTAAAGTGAGGGTGGTTGTGTATACCCTCATCTCAGGAACATAACTTTTAGCGACTCAGAAACGGTCCAAATTAAACACAAAAACAACAATCAGGACTCCACTTTTATCGGGCACATCATCCATTATACCCCACCTGTCAACAAAATACTAAATTGGCCTTTAAAAAGTATTAACTTCCAGTCTTATGTTTGAAGTGCTGTGGCTTGACTGTTTTCAGCCTCTGGTGTAAACTGTGAGAAAATAGAAAATGGTTTGGAAACCACTTAAATGCTGAACAATAATGAATTTATTCAGGCACAACTGCAGATAACACAGCTGTGTAGCTTCATATGGCTTATTACAGAGCAAATCCTCCAACACATTGACAACTTGTGCAAATGAATGACAACACAGAGTTTTAACAAGCTGTTCAGACCAGGAGTAATATTCTGCTTTATGCCCAAAGGAACAAACCAACATGTGCTGATTTTGCTAATATAACACTTGAGGGTTGTTTCTCAAACTGCAGTCTGTGAAAAATTAAGTAAGTGACCTTTAGAGCTCAGCTGTTGACCAGTATTCCTGCAATTACCTTCCTATTTATTGCATCAAGGGAGTAATTCAAGTTCTCCATTTCCTGATAAGGTCAATCAAGTCATTAACAATAATACATCATTGGTTTGGGTTTGCTTACAGAGTGGTACAGTAATCCTGAAACCCGGAACTGACATAGCATTTCACCTTTCAGGGTTCCCTCCTCTGGAAGTCAATGGTTTTTTGAACATGCTTGTGGTTGGCTGTCTGAAGTACGGTCTGTGTGTCTTGAAAACGGTGGTTGCTAATAAGTGATTAACCACTCAATACCTAGCACCAGGTCGCCTTTAGATTAGCGGCGGTGATGTGCAGCCATGTGACTGAGATGTAGTTTGTTTATAGCATTAGGTTAGCTTTCTATTTCGGCGCATTGCATTTACCCATCAAAAATCACAAAGTGGTGTTAATATATGAAGATTATCCTGCTGAACATTAGTATCATATCATAAACGTGTTTTGGCTACAAAGCTTATTTTCTTCATTGTACAAAATCCAGTGGGGAAATCACAGTGCTTTTTGAGATGCTAATTTCCAGGTCGGCCTACAAAAATACATCCTCACTGCACCACTCTTTTGGCAGATAGTTATTTTGCCTCGTTGACAACCAGATTCAGCAAGCCTGTGATTATGGTTGTCCCAAGTTTCCTACATTAGTATTTTTTTTATTTCGCATTTAAAACTGAAGGTAAAGCCAACCGACATACAGTTTTTCTTTTTACTTGCACATAAATTCTATGTGTCCCCTCATTAAATGACTCTCTTCAAAAACTAAGTGGTACTTCTTACTTTGGTGCTTACTTAAAGCATTTAAAAGGTCTCGAAGGCTTTTGAAATTATTTCCTTTTTTGCTTGCAAAGCCAGACTTCAGGCTCCAGACTTCAATCCTCTGATATTATTATGCAGCATAACAGCAAATGAGGTAACACTTGTCTATTCCATAATTAACACCATAACCAAACTGGTAAATTGCAAACAAGGTTTCAATACAGTGAACACAACCTTTTTTTTTATGAATGAGGACAGTGACTGATATAGCCAGATTCACCATGCACACTTTATCAAATATTAGGATACACAATTCTGACTTTGGCGTGTTCATGACAGAAATGCTGTATTATATTGGAAAGAGAATTTGAACCATAAGTGGATAGCATTCATTTTGCAAGGTCTATATCAATTTAGAGTGCATCATTCAGTCAGTTGTTAAGCTTTTATAATCAACAACAACGTAAAATAGAAGTGCAGCTGTGGGTGCCGTCATCTGTGTTGTACTTTAGATGTAATTCTAATTGACTACAATGTGGAAAGCGAAAGCATTTTACACTACGATTGAGTAAATCAGAAACATGAAACAATCAGGCATTTGAAAAAAGATGTTCTCCCTGTAACCTTTGTGGGAGGATATTTGTATCCAAGCCCACTGGTTGGTGCATTAATGGTCCAGGGTCTCCTTTAACAGCTTTCACAGCAACGGAAAAAATATTTCCAGCAATAAACGATAAACCGTCTGCCAACCCGGAACACAGATTTGGCAGGAGAGTTTTAATAGTAGAACAACCACATTTGTGATATTTGCATGTTTGATGATGACCAGTGCTGTCAAAGTCAAGTGGTGTTTGGATATGAATACATTCATGAGAGAGACACTGTGTCCCAGTGTGTTTGGTCTCGGATTGGCTGCCATCACTTTGACATGCATTATTACTGGTACATCTGGGGACCTGGCAGCAGCAGTGCATGGCCCAGACCCTGCCAACAGATTATCGCAAACAGATCTCTCGGCCAGAACAGCGGCACAACTTCATAAAACACGTAGATGGGGTGATTTTTAGTGAAAGGGCTCAACGTATGTGCTTCAAACACAACATGCATGCATCTGTGTTTGGACTGGCTAATTTGTCAACTTAGAAACAAGCAAATGGCATCATTTATCATCAGGGCTACCTTTGTCATAAAGAAACTTAAGAGATCAAAGATTCACTTCATTACAGAATTCTTTTTTAGTTTACTTCTTATGAGTTGGAGTTGAAGAGAGCTGCTGTTGGATAAACGATATGTTACATAGATGGCCTTTACAAACAAGAAGTGGAGGATGTTTAGTAATTAATGTGAACTACACCAACGCTCTCCAGATTTATCGTGATCCAGGAGGCCTAAAAGCAGCAAAGCCTGCATGATGAAGAGCTTCTGAGAATTGTGAATATCATGAAAAAAATGTCCTTCGCAATTTAGGAAAACTGTAATTCCCACAATGTTCGCTGCTTCAAATGTAAAATAACTTTCTTCACAAACAGGATATTAAATGCCTATTCCAAATCAAACTTTTATTAAAACAAACAAATGGACTACAGCTAAAACGCTTAATTGAGAATTTGAGATTGAGAAGTTAGCTTACTAATAAACTATGCACACAACATTACAACTTCAATTTGATGGTATAACTGAAAAAACAAGGCTCACATTTGGACCATTAACTTAGTGAACGGCTTTGTTTTTTACTTGCATGCATTGATGATTTTCAAAAAAGAGACCACAAGAAAGTCAGGCGTCTTGACAGCATGATTGGCCACCAATTAAAAAGCGTTCGTGGGTGAAACAACTCGCAACACATGCCATTATTTCCTTCTCTTCACAATCAATAACATGACTAGAAATTACCTCTCCAATTCACTCAGGTGCAAAAAATATTGGCACACCAATCTGAGACATGCAGCATTTACAGCCTAACCAGGCCCGGCCTATTAGACTGAATTCACTCGGGTCTCACACACTACAAAACGAATCAACTTATAAAGACTTCAGCTGAGCAATAGTAGCATGATTGTACTACGGAAAATAGCACAAATGTAGCAGAAAACCCTCTTATCTGCTATCTTTCCACCCATTATGTGTTGATGACAGTAAAAGGCTGGAGTCAGGTGTGTGCACAGCTGTGTCTAAGAGCAACACTACAAGTCATATTGGACAAGGAATACAAGAGGATATGTTAAGAACAATAATCGTGGTTTATTTTCAGGAGAGAAGAAGCACCAAACATAAAGTTGAAGGAAGAAAGTAAAATCTTAATCTTTAACAGACCACATGATGCAGTGGGACTCTCATTTGCATGCAAATCCCTTTTGGACACTTATAACTTTTTTTAGCTTCTGCACACTGCCCTCACTGAAGCAGTGTACAGCGGGCATGTCCTGTGCGGATAAGGGCCATGTTAAGTGCGTCCCCAGGAGCCTCAGAAAGGCCCCGGCCAGTGATTGCTTCAGCTAGACACTGGAATGAGTTACAGCTTCCACTGACTAGAGGCGACAGCAAAAATCACCACAACTGCAGCTGGACTATCTCTTTTTGATGACATCCAACCCAAACCTTCATCACAAACACTCTCACACGTACACACTTTGCCCACATACGGTCTAGCCCTTGGCTGTTTAGACAGCGGGGCAGTGGGTCCAGAATCTTATTACTTAAGGAGGAGGGCTGAGCAGCTGGCAGCCTCTTGAATTCATGAAATCCCAATGTCTGTTGTTTTTCAGTCTGTCACACAGGGCAGCGATGACTTTAATATTGGCCGCGGTTGAATGCATAATAACATTCTGGGTGAAGAAAACCACAAAAGCTGCTTTGCTACTGTTAAATTATTCAGGGAATGAAACCTATTTCTACTCTTTTTATCACTATAATTACAGCTAGAATTGCACATATAGGGTTGGTATTGTTTGGGTGTGCGTTTTATCCCCACACACTTTATTACAAGTGATGGAGACAAGAACTCATCTGCTGTGGTGACGTCATGCCATCGTGCACCACTCGCAATAAAATGTCCTTTTCTTACAGTGGAAAATCTCCTCTGAATCCTCCTATCATTGATGCGAGTCACTTTATAATGTACTTTTGTGACGTTTCTGCTCTGAGACTGCCTGCATGCTGCACTTAGACATGACTAAAAATACAGAGGTGTCCGAAATGTCTTTGTTAACCTTTGGTGTACGATGCACTTGTCGCTGCGATTTAATTTTAGAAGACGGCCGATTTGTTCAGCCTACAGTAATCAGTTGATAGAAGACCAGTTTGATATGGCAAATTGCAGGGACAAAAAGCATGATGCCATATTTACAATAGACCCTTTTCACAGCAGCCCGTGCAAGCACATGTACATAATCACTAACATCATTGATGTTATACATTACACCGGTGCGATTCAAAATGTCTGCAATGGAAAGTGTTGATTATTTTTTGTGTGAAAATTGGACTTGTAAACATGTTTACATACCTCGCAAACTGTTGGCTAAGCTTTTACTGCAATCCCTGGTTGAGTTGTGTATGTCAAGCCTTTTTCAAAGCTAACCACACCCATTCATGATTGTGGGTGCCTTTGCAGCACGTGTAACCACTCTCAAAAGGGATGTCATGGTTTTTAAGAGTATACCTGTAGCTCACTACATTAAGGTTAGGGGGGAATGAAAGAATGAATACATATTTTCTTACATAGTTTTCTAGTGCCATTTTTCCATCTTCACTGTTTGGTGTGATTTGCAAAGTCAATAATTAAATAACATTCGAGATTTCAAAACAATGCAGAACTCGCCTGCCGGCCCACCCACACATTTTCCATTTGTATAGGCTTGGTGCTTCTTTACGTTTACAGTTTTGTAATATCAGTGTAGGAGTGTTGGAGATATCAGCTGTAAAGATGTCTTCCTTCTCTGGATTTTATTGGAAACAGTTGGCTATTCGCTTGGAGTGCTCAAATCAAAAGCTGGAAGCTGAACAAAAAAAGCAATGTTTCTTTCCAGAAGTCATGACTGGTTTTGTTAAACTGTCATGCTGTTTCTAGGCACATTTTGTCGGTGGTGCTTTTTTACTTTTGCTGCTAATTAGCGAAATATAAATGACATACCAACTTTCCAGCACTGTGTGGAGTTTAGTTGCTTTAAAAACGTTGATATATCTCAAGCATCAACACTAAACTTAAAAATCAGCGCAAACAAACCTTTAGTGGGACATTATTTCCCAGCATTACAACATTATAAAGTGACCAATTATCATAAAACGTCCACATGATGCGTGTACAATGCATTGTATCACGCTTTTATTTTCTGACAAAGAAAGCTGCTCTGGCCTTCAGCTGAATGAACAAGCTTCAGACATGCACTCTGCTGTACAACCTTCTGACACATAACAGAAATGCCTTAATGAAGAAGAAATGCCAATTCAGGTTGAGGTATAGTGAATATAAAATAAAAAGGACTCCATAAATTAAGTCCAGGAATGCACTGAACATCAATACAATACATCACACACTGATGATATCATGCCTGAGTAGCAGAGAGTGACATTTTCCTTTCAGGCTGACTGCAGTGATAATATCAGTGTCGTGTTTTAGCTGACTAATCATTCATTTTGCAGGGCTGCAAGCAAAACCAAGAAAGTGAAAAAGAAAGTTTTGACACTACCATTTCTTTTTCCAAAGATTACATCCAACTCAAGGTGCAAAAACAAGTTTGTCTCACAGTTTATAGGACAGACGTATCTGTCGCGTTATTGATGAGGACAGAAAGTTCCTAATTTCTCCAGGGCCTGGGAACTTGTGTATAGGAGAGAAACTCCCTCTGTATGGGAGCTGGAATTTTAGCCTTTGTAGACCATTTACATGCACAAAAATGTATATAAACACACTTAAGAGGCTCTATTATGCCCCAAAAAAGTATAATAGGGCCTCTTTAAATAAAGAATAGCTACTACTTCCATAACTTATCTAATCTAAATAGTCTCCTACGTTTAATTCAAAGCATGCGTTTGTCATTTTTAGTAGTAAAACCCTCTATTTTTTTTATGAGAACTGCCCATGTGAACACAGCTTGGTTTATTCTGGTTGTAGTGCTGCTTGACCCCAATACTCTGACTTTTCCTCTGAATCATTTGAGCATGCTTTTAATTATTTAGTCTCCAATCCTCACTGCGGTCTAGTTGTAGTACTCCCAGAGCATGCAGCTGAAAAATAGGTTTAAACCACTAATGGCTAGTGTGATGAATCTCGCAGTGTTCCGTTGCTGTGTTGCCTGAAAACGAGTCAGCAAGGCTTTAATTCTGTGAAGTGAAGGAGAAATTATTCTGAAACGAACTGCCGCATGAATGATGCATGGTGTTTTTAGGAAAGCTGTGCTCTTGCTTTAGTTAATTTCAGTGAGAAAACAGTGCGTGTTAGTGAATGACTGATGAGAGTTGATTGGAGCTACTGGCTTGCACAGTAATGATATGCCAAAGTTTAAACAACTGAGTTAACACTTCCTTTCTGCTCTAACCCTTCAGCTTTCTTCATTTCCACTCGGCTGTGTCGTCAGTGCAGAAGAACATGTAAGGAGGAAAAAGCAGCTCAGAAAGTCCGCCCACAGTCTACCACCTGTTCTTAGTTATAAGTGTTTCCACAGTATGAACTATGTAAAAAAAAGTGTGAGCCATAACTACAAACTGCTAAGTACGGCTGGCAATAATACTCTATTTAAATCAGTTGTAACTCACATTTCAATAACATGAGCCACTTTTGTCAGTTCTGTAATCACATTTTGAATGGACTAACCCATTTATACAGAATGTTTTATGAATGTTAAAAGTGTACAACAATGGGAAACAGCGCATTTTATTATGTACTAATTAAATTATTTAGTGTGATTTTGCATAGATTTGAGATATCATACTCGCTTTAATTGGAGACTCGACATTAGAGAGGGATGGGACACCGTGTAAGAGAACATAATCCAGGCGCTGATTACGTTTCTAATTGGAATGTAATTGGGAAACCAAATTAGTGGAATACAAACATCATTTGCAAGAGACAGAGTTGCCTGGCTCAAAAAGAGGAGGTTAAGAGTATTTTTTCAGCCATGCCATCATAGCTCTTGGAAAAGAAATATATATTGGTCAGTCAGTCCCCCGTTTTTCAGACTGAAATGTCTCAACTACTAAAAGATGAATTCCCATTAAATTTCATACAGATCTCGCACCACAATTAGGATGGCAATTATGGCTTTGAATGAAATGTCTCAACAACTACTGGATGGATTGGATAGTTTTCCCATCCCCATTTCGGGATGATTTCCAATGAGTTTCCATCAGCATTTTAACAATGTTCTCATATGGCAACCCAAGTGTCGCCTCACATTAGAAAATTCATATTGCAGTGCAATGACAAATAGTTTTGCAAACTGTCTCATAATAAATTTAAAAAACTGATATTTATAACTAAATATGTTCATTTTTACCACATTCACCACATTGCTAATTTTCTTCTTGACAACTCCAAGCTGAAGGGTCTGTTTTGACTGCCATCACTCAACATTGTGCCCGTCAGCAAGTCACACAACTCCATAAACTGTTACCCAAGGCGTTAAGCATGAGTTTCATGATGGAATATAAAAAGTGTGTGTAGTAAAAGCATTAAACACATAAAATGTGAAGACTGATTTGTTGAGTCATTAAACATTAAGCAGCACTATAATCATTGAAATCAGCAAAATAAAAACAATCAGGCAGTCCATTAAATTCAGGACTTAAAGGCAGTTTAGAGTATGGACTCCCTCTCTCCTCATACTCTCCTAACCCACTCTCATGCATTACGCTTCATTCCACACGCAAGTGAGTTGAGTTTTTAAGGAAGTATCAAATCTGTCTGCCAGATTGCCAAGAAATCATTTAAATGTGCCGAGTTTGACAGACAGCATGTGCCTCTAACTTTGTGCTTCGGGTAGGTGAAAGATAATTCATGATTTTCATTTTCAACTAGAATTTTCCAGCATAACGACTCAGTAATGACACTGCTTCCCAGGTCTGAGGTACATTTAATAAAACCAAATAAAAAAAATTGAAGTTTTTTAAATAGACTCCTAGTCCTGCAGATTGGTTTGTGGAAGTGTGGACTATAACCAGTTAATCTGTATTACCAATAGATACATTAAACTACAACATTCTTTCACATGAAAATCTTACACTACATCACTAATTGACTTTTTAATGAATTATTGATTATTGGTATTAGAGTTGGGGTATTTAAACAAATGCCTTTATTCTTAAAAGTCAAGAAATCCCGTAAAAAAACCAACAAAGCATTTGTCTTTCAATACTCTTTGACTTCCAACAACAAGACCATTAGATCGCTCTAAATCTTTAAAAACAGGTCAGACATGTAACGTTTTTTTTATATGAAAAGGCTTAATAATCCATATAAGACAACAGGGTGATGTAGTGTTAAGAAAATGTTAAACAAACCGATAAAACTGGCATCTGTTTGGGACTACTTTTCGCCATGGATTAACTCACATTTGGTGTGTTAGCGAGTTTTCATGTCAATTTAAATCAGACTATTTTATTTCTGCATAGCTGTATGGCTGTTTCCATGGTGTATTTTGGAACAGATGGTTTGGGGAATAATTGTTTATACATTTTTAGATCTTTAAATTTGTTTGCTCACCAAACATTTATCACTGCTGTCATTGACTGATGACAATGAGACTGCTGAGCACACAAGAAGGGATTTTTACGAGGAAACACATTACAGGAACTCTTAAATGGACCTGCAGACATAAATGTAAGCTCTGTATCTGAACTGGCTCGTTACCATATGATATATTATTATTTGTGTTCACTTTCTAATTATTTTAGGGTTTTACATATCAAACACAGTCCGCTCTGACATTATAACTTGGAGTAATGTCGCACAAAATAACACAATCCAGTACAATTGCAAAGTTGTTTTAACAAATTCCTTGAAAATGTGAAAACATTCATTTCACAATGGTTGAGCAGCATGCATTGCAAGGATGTCTTATTCCTATCGAAGATCCATGTACACAAGTGCTTTTCATTGTGTCTATTCAATGTATATGTTATACATTCTTTATCCAGTTAAAGCCCCAATGGCAAGCTGCCAATTTAATCTGTGTGCACAGTCCTAGACACAATTTAATTAAAAGTACACAAAATGTGGCCGTCGTATAGCTCAGTGGGTAGAGCAGACGGCCATATACTGGGGTTTGATCCCACGCGGTGGACCCAGATTCGAATCCGGCCTGAGTCCCTTTGCCACGCATCTTCCCCCCTGTCTCCCCGTTCCTGAACTGCACTGCCACTGTATTAAAGGCACTGGTTGCCAAAAAATATTTTAAAAATATAAATAATTCACAATATTTGAAGGCAATGCTGCGGAATAAAGAAGACAAGAAAAAGGCAGCAGAAAATGCGGAGAAGACATTTTGAATGTTCGTAAGTCACATTCAAAATGCTGGACAGTGAAAAGCCAAATCTGAATAGAGGAACACATTAAGTGCTTTTGGCTCCTTCTCTCTGAAAGGACATGTTTTAAAATGTAATGATATCCAGGGAATGAACTAAAATATGAACTAAAGCCTTAATCTTCTTCATTAAAGCTAATTGTGTCCTTTTCTATTCATATATTTTAGTGAAACAGATTTCTATCTTCACGTTTTGAAGATTGTCTCTCACCAAAAAGTCAGAACTAAATACTTTTTGCTCCAAACTGTAGAAACAAAACAGTGAACATTTTCATCCGCTTTTACCAAATGAAAACAGTGCTACTACACTAAATGAAATAGCTTAAATTATATAGATTGGTGTGGATGATTAAATTGTGTATTGCTCATAAGATGTAATGTAATTGAAGTTGTGTCAGTGGTGTTATTGTATCATCTTCTAGATCAGATTATAGAAAACATTTTTGGGGAACTTCAGCTGACCTAGCGGCTACTGTTTTGCATCACACAGTTGCCATCACATTAAAACACAAATTGTGAGACAGTTTCCAGGCTGATGAGCTCTTCACAATAACAGCTAACAGCCAATTTCTCCTAACTGAAGCAAAGGAACAGAGAGGAAAGCAGAAAACAACAGAGCTCGTGCTGTGACAATATCTGCAGGTAGACGTTTTATTAACAAGACAATGCTACGCACAGGGGATTTGCCATGGTGCTGAAATTGAAGGCAGTGTTGGCTGCTGTGATTAAAAAAATAAAATAAAGCATGGACACTGACCTGGAGTGAGGGCTGCACAGCAAAATTCATTAGCAGATTGATTATAATAAATGAAGGATTGTTGAATTGCTTTGTCATGGCAGGGGGAAAACAGTCTGTCATCACAGCTGGTTCACTCAGTGTTAGCATTAGCTGAGCCTCAGGCCAAATGAAGCTTACTCTACTTCTGCCATGGTTTGCCAGTCACAGACAATAATGTGAAACCGCAGAGAAGTGCCTTTGAGTCAGCACGGAGTCACTACTGGTGCTGGATATATAAGCAGCACTCAAGGAATAAAGAGTTAGCATGTCACCATTTGCAAAAAACACTATTGAATCTGACATGTATTCAAAAAAGTGCAGATTAGGTTTCACTTGCAATTTTAAAATATATTCTTAGGCTACAAGGAGCTAAGCAAATTTACCACACTATGGTAATATTATCCAAATGTAATATATATATTTTAAATACTTAGCTAGCCTATTTCACAAATCAAAGTCTGAAAAACCAAAAAAAGATTCAATAGAAGAGACACAGCAACAGTTGTTCTCAGAGTTTCCGAGTTGCACCTGAATGCACCACAAGACCCCTACTGCTTTGCTATGAACATGCAAGCGATTTTTAATTGGATAACACATCTGCAGTTGCACAAAGTTTATCATCTCTGACCTGCTTTTTATTTTCTTAACCATCTTTTTTTTTTTCCTCTTGAAAATAGTGCTAAATGTTTTTTGAACACTTTCACAATTTCAAAAGCTTCAGTCTAATCTCTTTCTAATAAGATACCTGTTAGACTAATCTACAAACATATTGTTGTTGCTGAAGTATTACAGCATTTGTGTGTATATTCTGTTATGGGGGTTATAAAATGCAAGTGAATTTAGCTGCAGCTTTATTGGATGTAATTTGAGTGGGCAAAATAAGGGTTTCGTGAGTGCAGCGCTACCGTTATGCAAGCTGGTATGATTTATTTTCATTGCTTTTATTAGATTCATAAATTTGGAGGCAATAAAAATGTTAACATAGCAAAAAAGACCACTTCCAAGATAAGGAGAAGTTTAAAGACTTATGAAATAATGACAATACGGACTACATGGAAATGTCTTCCCAAAATTGTATGCAAATTGTTCTTCTTCAGCAAACTCTTGTTGTTCCTTATAGAGCGGCAAGATAAACTTAGCTCTGAACGGTCCTCTTACATAATTTAACCATGTAAATGTTTGCATATTAAAGAAAGATATTAGTGAGAGGAGAAATTAGTGAGAGTTTAACCGGTGGGAGAGAAACATCTGCCAAATGTTTCCGAAAACTATGTGGCCAATATGTTTCTGACCAGCATGGCTAGTGGGTAAAAACACTAATGATCTTCCCAACATTGTTATGTAGAGGAGAAGATACAAATATTTGCTGGTTTAAGAAATGAATTGAGGTAATAGCAGGAAGCTAGGCAAGGAGTGGGTGTTTGAAAGATAGAAATGGAGGGACCAGATGGTAGCTTCTTGGTTTCATGAATATATTCCTGCCTTTGTTTAGTCTGTCCACACAGGGACTCCTTCTGAGACCGGTGGGCCTATTCTGGAAGGATTTAAAATCTTAAAGTTAAGGGTGTTTCATCTGAATTTGACTAATGCAACATAGCTTTCTCAAATCTCCCCAATTTCTGTCCTCTATTCAGTAGGATAGAGAGAGATTTAATTGACATTCCTAACATCCACATTGAACCTTATCCTATCTTAATTGTACTGGGAACTTTGGACATCAAATCAGTGTTAAAAGAGAAACGTTGACCTTGAAGAAGATGGAAGTTCTAACTTTTAAGCTGTGGCTGAATAAAATGGCCTTTATGGAAAATAAGGTTCTCTTTGAAGAGAAGGGTCACAATATCATAAGATATGGCAGCTCTTTGTCTGATACTGTCGGACTGTCCATTATTACTTTTCACCTTTGTTTTTATCATTTCCCATTTCAACCCTTATGGTCATAGACTGCTTATTGAGTAGAAGGGAAGGGAGGGAGAAAGGGGTTTGTTAACAGTATACAGATAAGTTTCCTTTGTATGTTTTGTTGTATGTTGGATACCTGTTGTATTATGTTTTGCCATTTTAAAGTTAGGGTATTGTTTATGTATTAATCACAAATGAGGACTACACTTTCATGACCTGCATCTTGAATCCTTTGATGAAACACACTTGACAAAAGTAAAGGGTGTTCTTCTGGTTAAGGGATGCATATAGATCAGAAATTCAACCAATATCTACAAAATCAAAAACATAAGTCCCTATCTGGTAGTCTGTCTCGTCTCCCAGACTGCTTGGATTAAAGTCCACAGTACCATTTCATATTTATCACACAAAGATAAGTTTCCCCACTACAGTTTATCAACACAGCACAGTGGTTTAATTGGATTATTAGCTAACATTTGTAAGGTCACAGGAAGGCAAAGAGGGAAAGGCAGAGCTTTGTAGCCTTTGGTGTCTTTGTGGAAGCGGATGACAGGTGGTGAATCACAGCTGGCTTCCCATGCTGCTCCGCTCAGGTCAGAACTGTCTGATCCAAAAACTCCCAGCTGCCCCGTCGCCATGTGTGGCCACCATGCTTGTCTACTGTTTGTGTGTAGACAAGCATGGTTGCATATGCTGCAAGACTCCTTTTTTTAAAAATTGCTTTTCATTTATGTCCATTTCTAGAATGTACAGCATACAACACCCTCCGTCCGTAGAGCCTTGCAGTGCACAAGTAATTCATCCTAAAAAAAACTATACAATTAAATGGGGAACAAATGGAAGAAACCTCTGAGAGAACAACAGAAAGGGGAACATTTTCACACACAGGATAATTCAGCATCTGACTCCTGGTCCCCCCTGCCAGCTGAATATAATATCACCTCACTTACAATGAAAACATTCCCTATTCTCACTTCACAAGCGGAGCTCACAGTTGTGTTAGCACAGAGGAGCTTGGCAACAGTCACTTTGAACCAAAGGCCAAAAGCGTCACACTTCATAAATGTCATATTCAAGGAAACTTATTCATTCAGTCCTTCATCACAGGATTGTGTCAAAAGGCTTTTTAAAAAAGGAAGCCTAACAAGACCACAAATTATTGAACACTAGTACAAAAATAATTAGGATTAGTTTTAGTTTTTTTACTATTTTCTACTTTTAGAGATTATGTGTCTTACAAAACTAGGTTGACAAAATATTAGTTTTTTTCAAGCAAACCACATAGCAAGCTAAGTTGAATTAAAGTCATTTGGACTGTGAAAGGAATTGTAATATTGGTGTCACAGGGTGAAAGCACTGGAAAGTAATTGCAGCCTAACTTCCATTATTCCCTTTACAAAGCACTTTTTGAAGGACTCAGAATGGTGCCAAAAATGATCCGCGTCAAAGAAGAGGTTTTGACCAGAACCAAAACAGACCACTTGTTAACCGTCCCAAATACAAAGCACACATTAGACAGTATTTGAATAGGTTTGATTTAAATTGCATTAGAGCTGAATTGGTCCAAATAGACAAGGAAGCCTGCCAACCCTGACAGCAGCAGGATGCTACCAATCAATAAGAGCCCGCAATCAAAACATTTTGACAATATATAATTTTCTCCTGCAGTTCACAATTCAAACACTCTGTCTCAAAAATACAGCCTTTCATGTGTATTGATCAAGATGGGGTAAGACGTGATGATCATTTAGATATGGAGAAAGTGGCCCACATTTGAAGAAACTTCAAGTGTGTGTGTGTGTGTGTGTGTGTGTGTGTGTCTGTGTGTGTCTGTGTGTGTCTGTGTGTGTCTGTGTGTGTCTGTGTGTGTCTGTGTGTCTATTTGGAAACTCAATCCGACAAGCACTTTAGCTAAAACATACCTGCAACTTTAGACACACTTCTTTGAGAGTTGATAGAAAGTCCTCTCAAAAGACCCAGAAACTTTATTTTACAGAATAAGACAATTATAATTTGGACCCGTACAGAACCAGGTCCCCGTCGAGTGTTGGATACTGTGAGTGGACCGGTTTAGATTCTGCATAATATGATGTAAAGCTAATGAGTAATGAAATGAAACAAAACAACAGATATGGACTTCACAAAGATTGAGTCAAGCTTTAATAATCTCAACAGATCTTAAAGAAAAAGTTGACATCTCTGCCCATGACTTTATTATAAAACCTTGAACATCTGCTTCATGAGATGGATTCGGGGCAAGTCCTTGGATTCGGGGCAAGTCCCCTGTCAGACTGACGTTGTTTGGAGGCTGAAATGGTTATTATGTTCTGCTTCATCCCACACAAGCTGCATACTGTTTTGATGATGGAACAACTCAAAATATTTATTAACAAGATCAAACTAAAAGCTAGCTCTAACTTTTGTCAAAATAATACAAATGTGTCCAAGTGTTAATGGAGTTGTTGACATTTACGCGTTGAGTGTTGAATTTCAAAGATAAAAGCTACACTTTTACATCCAGAATAAAACTGGAAACAGATTTATAAATGACACAAAGACTTTATGTCAACATGACCATAAAAACTGGAGACAAAAGAGCAGCCCTGATACCTGAGCTATGCAAACATAAAACATCTCATTTCATTTCATTTAGATCACTCCTTGACTTTCTAAAATTCAATCTCATTCTCTTTTGTTTGTATGTTGTTGATTTCAATGTGTTCCTTCAGGTTCACTGGCTGTTGCTAAAAGACTTGACTGGTAGTGTCAAACCAGGTCAAACAAGCCAATCAGCATCTCTCAATCAAACCAAGTTTATTTTCACTACTGCAGTACACTGTGCCAAGGTCAGGCAGAACCGCCTTCCGGTTATTTCCTCACAGGGTCCAGTTCAGATGATGTGAATTACTATAATGATGATGAGATTTTCATGATCCATTTAACTACAAGATAATTGAGTCTACATGCTTACAAAGATGACCAACACATCACATGCCTAATCACATGACACCTAGTGGCAGCATCTTGGAGCCGAGCATTTCCCAAGTCAAATTATAATTGTCACACTGTAAACAGAAGTCTTTCTAAGACAAAAGTAAAACAGGATAAGGCATCTAAGCTGTTTAACGATTATTGTGGAGAAGAAATTAACTACACGTTGTGTCCTGCAATTACATATTAAAAGGAATCCATTGCCTCTGTTTACAGGAACACTTTGATGGTTAGTTTACTGCGTCATTGCATATTTCAGTGCATCAGAGACACAGGATGGGTAAACATCAATATGACTAAAACATTTCACAATCGGGACAACGGTGGAGAGAAATATACACCCAAAAGGTCTATAAAGACCAGCCAAGTCCTCTCCAAGTTATATCAATCAGCAATCCGAGAGTGATCAGCTGGGTCTCTGGGCATTCAATTGCACCGCTCATCGATTAAAGAAGGTCGCTTCACTAATGAGCGAAGGTCAGCCCTTCTCTTCATCTATCACCGTCTTCCTCGCCATCCTGTGAGTTTCTATTCCCTTCTGTCCCCCTCCCATTGTTTGGCAGGCTGCAGAATGTGGCACGAGAGGAGGACATGTCAATGTTATCAGCATGCAACAGACGACAGCTTTGAGGGAGACAGTTACTTTTCTGCTGCTGCCCCAGTGGCTAATTACCCACAATCCTCATCGGGTGGACCCCGTATTTCCACTTGGAAAAACAAGCCACCAAGCTTTGGGCCGCCATTTTGCATGATTTTTACTTTCTGGTGACACTTTTAATTTTGGACATTGCTTTGAGAAATTCATTACCAAAAGTCTGTGGAGATGCCGAAATTTAGACCACAGGTTTTTCTTGAGATATCTTAAATGGTTCAACCCTGTGGGACAACTGGGGGCTGTAGCCAAAAATTACCTTTATTATTGTTATTTATCTTTGAGACCAATTCTGATGGATTATTAAGAACTCTAACATACGAATCAGATACATCTTACGGTTGACCAATACATTTGTCCGTACTATCTGGTAGAAAAACCACGGATCAATGAGTAAGAGCAGCACTGGAAACACATTGGCCGGCCCTCTGGCTCTGCCATGCTGTAGCTTTGTCTCGCTCTGGGCTGCTGCCTGTGCTTTGTTTCTCCCTTCAGGTTCTGTTAGGCAGAGATTGTTCTGGACAGTCCATCCAGAATACATTTAGGACCAGCCGTCCACATTCCTCCTCTCTCTAAAGCAGTTGCTAACTTGCCCCACAACTTTTATTTAGTTTGGTTCAGTTGCAACCATTCACTAGCTACGACGACTGATTTACCCACTGACAATTTCATATCATTTGTAAAAAAAAGTGTTCCTACAATTTCTGTTTTTATATATCATTATTAAATCTTGCATTCCATTTTCTTCATTTGGTGGAGGTCATTTCTTCTACTTTTCTGTACTGTACTGCAAAGAACTAGATACACATGCTGATATATTGAAAATTACACTAAGCTGATATTAGGTCATGTCTGGTGGTTGTTGCAGTGTTTTAACATTGTTAGTCAGACAAAAGAATCACAGACTTTAAAGACGTTTGACTACTCACTATCATAACTAATTTTAAAATGTACAATTTAAAACATTAAACCAGTACTAGTTGCAGCATAATTAAGAACATGTAGGATATGATACAAATTAAATAGCAGTAACAGATATTCCAATGAATATCACATACTTAACGTAAATATATTGTGTTTTATAGCACTGCGATTGTAAGATCTAAGCAATGAAAAACACCATTGCATTCAAAAACACAGAACAGTAAACTGTTTTAATGGGTTTCCACCAAAAGACTTAAATTAATAAAGTCACAGATTCCATTTAAATGTTTTCAAGGTGTGATAAGTTTGATATTTACTGCTCCAGAACACAATCTGACTCTACTATACCTGAAGGGGTTTCTGATCAATACTAATAACTCTCACTTCACCAGGTGCGATGTCAATTTCTGACCATGGCGGCTATTTTCAAAACAATAGCTCTCTGCTCACTGGAATATTAAACGGGCGCTTCACAATGCAAGTCAGTGACAGACCATAATAATGCAAACACAGGCGATACGTGGGGACATGTTGTCAATGTTGAGATTCCTGCTTAGCAAAACAAGTTGATTACAATTGTAGATCACTTATTGGCCCTTTGGAAAATGTGATATAGTGAGTGTTCCTTTTCAAATTAATATTAAAACTGTACACTGACACGAGGATGCAACACTTAATAAGCCCATTTACAACTGTAATTCCAAGGACGTTTAATTTTAAGGAACAATGCGCGACATTGATCTTATTGCTCATTTAGCAGCTTCGTCAGACAAGTGTCTGATATCACACTTCAGTTTCCTGTCAGCTCTTCAAATATATGCCCAGCTTGAGATTCCATTAGACCGACACCTGATACACATAACCCCTAAATCAAAATCCACATCTCAGCTTTCTGTAGATATCTTTGTGGTGATTTCAAACAGTTGCTTAGTGAAATGCAAGAAAGAGCCTGGATCAATTTCATTTTAATCAATATGGTGAGAGGAAACAAATGGCTTTGCTTTGGTGGGTGTAGCTGTAAAGTTTCATTTCAAAGTTAGAAGAGCTTATTTTTATCTGTTACTAGTAATTGCTTTCGGTTAAAAATAAAGGACCCTTGGTCTATGGGTCAAACTCAAAGGCTGCGTTACAAATTGCCTACTTCTGTTAACTCAAAGTGTTGTTGGTTGTAATAGCCAACACAGATGTTGTCTGTATACTGTAAAAGGCAACGAATGCACTATGACATCCCAGAATGTTATTGCAAACTGCATTTAACAATTTGAGCCATGAAGCTTATGCGCAAGTGCCAAAAACTGCAGTTCATTGATTTGCCACCAGAGGCTGTTTTCAAAAGGGAGTACATCCGCCATGTAGAAATGCCCATTCTTGACGTTTTAATTTATAAACCTCACCTATTTTAATTATATTACCAAGGCTTGATGTTACTTGTTGTTAGTGACCTGGCCGTCTCTGATGACTATGCACCTGAACTCTCCTTTTCGTCAAACTATATCCCATTTTTAGATTAGCCATGAGTAAAAGACTGACTTAACTGCCCAGATAGGGATGGCCAGAGTCGCCCACTTTGAGATCGGTGACAACACAAAGACTACTGCCATATTGAATACAGTACTCATTTTTTTAGGCTATAAAATGTCATGGAAGTATTGGAATTGGAACACAGGTACACACACACAAGACACTCTTAACGAGAGACCATCTTGCATTAAAATCACACCGAACGTGCTGCAAAATCAAACCAGTCAGCCATCAATCTGAACTAAACACTTGCAAAGTTTTGTGAGGCCAAATCAGGACAAGCGTGTAAAGTTGGGGCCTTAAGTATGGGGGATGTAGGCTCTTAACTTGACTACAAAGAAAGTATCAGCCTTTTTTACGTGGCAAGATTTTATAATATAATATACAGAGTCAGGTTTCTTCTACAAATGATAACACTCAAGGCTCCATTTTGATTATTGCAGTCTCAGTAGCATCGGAGGCCCTGCACCTGTGCTGCTTGTGCATTTATAGTTGCCGAGTCCCCTGCAGCACTTCAATTTCAATCCAGCAAATTATCCAGGTTCCCTCTTCCTTTATCATTTGCGACTCACTGATTCTATAGTGAGATGTCGCTTTTGTGGAATGAGTGAGCGATGTGGAAGTCGAAGTCCTCTGTTGTGGAGAATGTTATGTTATATCACGACCATCATATAAATCATGGTATAGAAAACTCTCAGGAAAATCAATTGAGACATCATTTATATAAAAATGGTGCCAATGTCTAGCAGATCCAGAAAATTAAAGATAGTTGTTCAATATAAATTCCAATAAAGCAACCTTTGTTTAATTTCCCTTATGTATACCATACTGATATTTACTCACATTTCTCAGCCAGATTAATTTATCCTTCATTAATTGCATTAAATAAAAAAAAAGAAGGTCACATATTTGTATAAGAATGAAACTTTGGTAAAACAATTAAATTAGAAGCTCTTGTTGTGTTGCTTTCTACTGCATTGATGTTCTGCTCACAGCTAGGAACCATAGTAAGAAAAGGAACTTTTTCTGGATATTTTTATAATGACAAACGAGTGTTGTCCTTCAGAAAGCTGCAGAAATATTGCAAGGCATAACCATGGGGAGTTCTCAGCTGGTCAGACTGGCGTTAAGTGCAGAAAAACATTTCATAAGAAATCATGGGCTTTTTACGCAACGTTTGCCTGTAATTTACCTTCCTTATAATTGTCACAGCTAAAGTAGAACATATTTAAAATGCCGTTTTCCACATGGCTGCCCCCGCACAGACAGTATTTTCTATTGTGTTGGCTTCATCGTTAGGCTCAGTTTGGGTATGCCACAATAAGCATCGTGCTGGAAAGATACCAAATCATCTCTCCAAAGAGTGGTGGCAGTGTTACAGGCCTGCTTCCACATGCTACTGTCTTCAACAAACCAAAAAGTTCAAATACATTACCCTTTTGGGAGGATGGCAATAAATTACTCATAGCCGATGCTGGCAGCACTTTATTTCTTCATGACGGTAATGTATCACTAAAAATTCTATTGAGCTGTAGGAGCCCATAGGTGTTAGCAGCATATTGGTTGTGACTAGCTTTTAGAAATTGGGTCAGAAAGAGAGTTGCACACTTTAGAGATGGGGTATTCATTTATTTCATGGAACACTTCGATAGCCAAATAGCAGCCACATAACCACAACGTTGCCGGCTTGATTCAAGTAGGATAATCCTCCTTTCCCCCCCATTTTCATTCCAGTCTGCCCCTTCACTGTGAGTTTCAATGGGCAAAAATGACAAAAAAAAAAAACAGTCTTTCCTCATCTCATTTGAAAGCAAAACCAACATTTGTAGTTACAATGTACTTTAGCGATGGTATTATTGCGTAACATTGTATATTAAGACTTGTAAAAAATCAATGTATAAATATGAACAATTGCTCAAATGATTATGTGTGATTAAAAACTAAATCTGACAATCTCCCAATATAGCGGGTTCCTGTAAGCTTTAGAATTTTTTTAGAATCATTTGCTGCAGGCGACTGAAAAAAGGCATTGATAAACCCACTAAAGGCCTTCACAGCCGAGAACAAAAGATCAGAGAATCAGTTAGCGACTAGCTGGTAAACACACCGGAGCATTCAGGTGTTTACTCAGAAGTTGGCGCCGGAAAAAGGAGAGTGTATAATCGAGTTACACTCATTATGATGCCAGAAGCTAAACTGCAAATGTATAATACCGTTGCTCTGTGTCTGCTAAATGTGTTAAAAGTAAATTGTTTGGCATCATTTCAGCAAAGAAAACTTTATAAATTAGGTGTCAATTTGTGTTTTTCAGCTTGTTGTGGCACTTTCCCGTCTCCAATTTGAGTCAATGTAAGTTTCTACTGTTTATTATGATTGCAAAGTTTTTAATCTAATTGCAGCACAGTGTAAAAGTAGATCTGTTTAATTATTTTTTGGCAGCTTTAAGAACCTGAACAAGGTGAGATACTGGCATCAGGCAACTTTTGTTGTTACCCAAGTTGATCATAGCGGGCCAAGAAGCTTCAGGGGATTACTTTTGGCAAGCTAGCCATGCAGCGTCTACTTTGTAATGGGGCAGTGACGATAACAAAACGGATCAGATTTATCTCCAATGGAACAGTGAAAATAACAAAAATCAGCCACATTCATTTCCCTTGCGACAGGTTTGCAGTCGATTTAGAAATGCTGGGTTTGACAGCCTCTGATGACCTTCAATATGACGACCAGGCGACAGGCTCACAGTCACTCCTTTGCAACTCATGACAGATAGCTGATGGCAATTCATCCAAATATCAAGCTACTTAGCAAAAAGTATCCAGTAGAGAGGCACAGGACTTCATGAATCAAACACTGAAAAATTGAAAAGGTCAGCACCTGAACCAAAAACAATCATTATGCCATCAACTCTTTTCATGCACATAACAAGAGCTGACAGTTTTTCACCCTTTAAACACAAAATATATTCATGATTCCCTGCGAATACAGCTGGCGCTCAGGTTTTTAATGTGAGCATTTTAGAGCCACATTACAGCGGCGTGTTGAATGTCTGGCTAATGCTCTTGAGGCGGGGGGTTAAAGAAGTGGCAGACGGTGGTGCTGGTAATTTAGACTTTAATAAGGGGCACACATAAAGATTCACACTGAGCCTTGAAATTAAATATCAGAACACATTCAAGGACCTACAGTCTTTCAAAGGCCCCCGACTATAAGGAGTTACAAAAGTCCTTTGTTAAGTGTTCACAAAATGACCTTCAGTAGCAAAAAAACAACAGATGTCAAATGTCTTTCAATTTAAAAGTGATCACATTGAAAACAGAAACCCAGCCAAGGCCTTCTGGAAACTGTGCAATGGATTTGACACGTGCACAACATTGCTGTTCTCCGGATGGAGATAAAACAATCATCCATTCAACAGAAAACATTTCACAGCACATTGAAGGGCTTCAGCCATGTCTCATTACGGTCATCACAGTGTTTTCTTTTCTCCAATCCATTATTTGATAAGGAATTTGAGTCACATCACTTCTGTCAATACAGCCTGTTTAAACAGCTGGTTCATATGGACTGTTAATGAGTAACGCTGGTGTAAAAACACGCTCCTCGTCTGATGGATTTATTGATGCAGTAAAGAGGAATATGAGAACGCTTCAAGGAGGACTAACATTTGTTTGTCCTGCAGTTTTGTGTACAGTACATACTTAATGTTATGCATCTCTAAATGTCAATTATCTTTATCCGTGATGCATTTTGTGTTTAATCAGATGGATTAAAATGTAAGTTTAGTGCACTATTGTTTCTTCCTCGACACATACATGAACTGGAATCAGCAAAAAAACAAACACTTTTAGGGCTTTTTTGACAGCACAGTACGACAAATCACTGCTAATGAGCTGCAGCTGATTCACTGAAGACTACACATTTATGGTCAGCAGCCTTGTTGGTTTGTTTGTCCAGAAAGGAATAAAATAACTTAAAAAAAGAAAGAAACTGGAATATTTGGTGTATTTTTCAACTCGTCTAATAAGCAGCAGTTGCATCAGCATAATTTTGTCCGGAGGTTATCTCATCACTCTGTGGGATTGCTGATTGTGTCATGTATACATATTAAGTTTGGGACTGAAAAACAGTCCATCTCCATAAACCGTTGCAGCCATGTTTAATAATGTTTTCCTCATTATAATACGAGCTGCGGGGTGTTCACTACTGCAACAGCTCACATAATGCCATTTTAACTTGCTAATGTTTACACATTGTTTTTTTTATCTAATTTTGAGAGTGCTCAGGAGGAGGACTTCTGGAAGAGAGTCACTTGAGTTTCATCTGTTTATGTTTGCAGAACAACATTGCAGAGTGCTTCAAAGCCTGTATTTTTCCGTATGTTCTCAAAAAAAAGGACTGTTATCTGCCTGTATAGTGCAGAAGATTAAACAGGAGCTTTTCTCTTTTCTGTATCTGAATATTTTAAATCCCTAAATTAGTTCCAGCAGGTCTGACAATCGCTGCCGCTTGCCGATTAATTTTACATATTTGATTGACAAAGCTGTTCATGTAAAATACTTTTGTTCTGATCCATTTGTCAGACTTAAAGAATCTCAGGCACTTTTGATGAAAAGGTAAATGGGTTTGAAGGTACTTAATGAATTTTTGCTAGGGGCATGTGGTGTAAAATTGCATTTCATCTTTTCTTCCTGGCTCTCTTCCTGTCATTCTACTTAATGCTGAGTAATTCTGTATTAGTGTTATTATGATTACAGGCCGAGTTAATCTCCACTTTAATATTTCACAACCTCACATCAGAGAATCAGACAAAACTAATTCTGATGATGGCTGCACATGTGATGTTTTCTGAATTTGGCTTAATGTTGTGTGAAAACAGCCGCCTCGATGCTAATGGCTCAAGATAACTCGAGTGGACAACATTTAAATGCACACGTCGACTCCGATATGTGGTGGGCAGCTGGTGAAAATAACACAGGGCAGGTTACAGGAATACTAATATGAGGGAGCTGATTGAGCTAGGCATGTTGTGGATGCTGTCATCAGCCTTCCACTTCCCCCTGCTGCATGAGGGGTCACATGGCAGCTGAGTGTAAAAGCCCCTGATTGCAACATGAGTACCTGCAGCTAAACATGACTCTGGTGCTTAAGCATGCGAGAAGAGTCAAAGAAATACTGGGAAACCTTTGCAGTATCTATGATTATCCCTCTAACCATGCAACCACAGTGAGGCTAAAAATAAAAATAATACCTTCTGTCTAGAGGTCTCTGTTCTTGTGTGAATACCTGCTACACTTCCCCCCGACTATCTGTCAAGACCACATTTTAATGGTCTGTTCATTGAATACGACTTCACTGATTCCTCATGGGCCGCTGAAAGCATAAAACATGAAAGGAAACAGCAAGAAGGCCTAGAATGAATAAGAACAGGGCAGATGGGCATTAAATATATACTCAGCCTGTAATCCTCTCATTCCTATAGCAAGCACCAAAGCAGCTGTAAACATACCGGAGTCCGTGGTGAGACGACAACTACACATACATTACAATAGATGAGAGAGACAGAAAGACATCACTTCTCATCAACGTCTTCCTAACAACAAATGCTACAGATATTGGTCCTGTTGGGATGTGGTTATGCACTTTATTAATGACTAGGTTGAAATGCACTATAAACCCGTCTTTGTTTTCATATACCCTTACATCGTTAAAACCGTTTTTCTGCCACTATAAAATATTTGTTCTGACTTTAGACGGTCCATCAACAGCACACTGAGACCCCCACTGACCCCACATCATAGACTCTATGCATTAGATTAATGCATACACTATCTTGTTTGTCATTATACTGTCAGTAATGCACATCCCTGAATCCTGCACATAGTAAATGCAAATATTTTATTCCAATTTCTACGGGTACACCTATATTTCAATGTAAGTATTGCTAGATTTTTATTGTAGTTATCTTATAATAGTTTTTCATCACAGTCCCAACTTTTCTTTTATTTCTATGTATGTTTATGTATGCACCGTAACACCAAGTCAAATTCCTCGTATGTGTTAACTTAGTTGGCAATATACCTGTTTCTGATTCTGGTGAAAAGGTGCACAAACCAAGCCAAAGCCAGAAAATTATAACCCCGTTTTTTATAAAAGGTCCACAATGACAGAAGTTTATAAAATATTAAACATTAATAATACTTTTTTCTTGGGCTTCAGCTATCAATCATTGATGACTTGTTTTGTCTATAAAATGTCAAATGTTATAAATCAGTGTTTCCCAAAGCCCAAGAGGACATCCTCAAATATCTCGATATGTCTTCAAACAGTAAACTTAAATGATTGTCAAACTAGATGTCAACTTTTCAAATAATCTTTGCAGCTTTGGATTTTCCTCCCGAACAGTAGACATTTGCTATTCCAATTCCTACTGCTCTAACCATTACACTCATTACCCTGCGATTTCAGCCACCTCACAAGGAACAGATTTAATAATATATAGAATATAATATAGAATACTTGCAGAGTTGATAGGCTCCCCTTACCACCATTTACTCTGCAGTGCCTTTCCACTTACATCTGATTTCACACCAATGCAATCACAGCTCAGGACTTGTACACTTGAAAAAACTACTGCTCTGTTAAAGTTTTCTCCAGTGAACCATCGGCAGGTTGCAAAAAAATTACATATGTATTGAATATGATGGCCCCAGCAATCAACCCAGCAATGTTTCATATAGCTTTAGCTCCTCTGCAATATTAAGCTGTTGGGTGAAATGACTTGTTATGATATTTCCAGGAAGCCACTATTAAATGGAAATAATGTGCGGTGTGCAAGACAATAATCGTGTTTGCATCCTATAACAGCAATATTAACCTCTACCAGAGAGCCAAGCTTGCATCTAATCCTTCAAAACAATGGTGATGACCTCCAAAATGGGATATGTAAATGTGGGTTTTCCATTCCCACTATGTAAACAAACAGCATGAAAACATCTTCATGCACCTGCCAAACGATCACCAATGAGCTTAGCCTCAAGGAAGAACTTTTTCAAAATTAATATGAATGTAAACATGCACCAACAGAAGCAGCAGCATACAAACAGAACATAACAGCTGGAAAAACGCCGATATATGGACAAAAAGCAGAAATGAAACATCAGAAAAACTCAACCTACATCAACTCACAAAAAACAAATTAGCAAACGCAGCAATTACTTAGCTTGTTGAAGTGAAGCAGTAATTTCTGGTTTCCCAGGGGAGAAGCCATGGCCCAAATGCGCAGACAGCAGAACTGCAAACTTCCAGGGTGTAACTTCAGCTGTCAAATATCCATGATTATCAGTGTATCGTCCAATTACGACAAAAAGATCTGGTGGAAAATGTTTTGTTTTTTTGCAAGAAGTTTTAATCATTCAAAATAAGACATTTAAAAAGTAAAAAGTAGCTTGGTTAATAACTTCCTCATCGGGAGACTTTGGAGGCTTGGTACCAGTGGAGGTGATCAGGCATTGGTCAGAAGCTAATCGGCTGCAGGTGAAGCTAATTATGCTAATGACGAGCATGCAGCCAATCAGGGCAAAGGTCAATGGTCAGGTTGGGGAGTAAATAGTATACGTAATTACAGTAATGTATAAGCCAATGTTTAGCCAATCTGATGGGGAGAAAATATGCTATAGTAATACATATGAGAAACCTTCTCTGTATTTTGATTTTGTTTCTAAAAAGTAATGAGAAAATCTCTCGAAACAATGAAAAAATTGATATGAAAGTCAAAGATATTTTGAGATATAATGGCACTATTTTATGATACCAAGTCAGAATGTTCTGAAAGTTTCTCATTATCGTATTTGGGCTGTAACCCTAAATTGGATAGCAATAGCAAGAGAGACAGGAAAGAAGGAGAGAGAAGCCAATACAATTTAAATATAATCACAACTCAATATTTCCAATTTAATTTGATAACATTATGCTATTAGCTCAAATTAAAAAATGGAAGTTGGTGAAATTCTGTATCTAAAGTTGGCTCCACCTTCATGAGATGCAACATGGAATAATGCTTATTGAAGTTTCAGTATTGTATAGTCAAATAATGTAGTAAGCATGGTTCTGAAATGGGCCACTATGCAGGCTGACTTTTATCCAGTAGCTTACATTTTGTTGCTATGAAAGTTGTACTTGAGCATACTTTTGAATGCATGACTTGCTTGAAGCGGAGTATTTTTCTACACTGTGGTATTTTTACTTCTTAACATATTTTAGTACGCCTGCTCCTTATAACTCGGGTTAAATCCAACACTTCTAAAGATGCCGTTCACTGCCCTGGACTGTACAGTAATGCTTGTAGGCAGAAAAGAAAAGCGGAATGCGTGAGATTGGATTTATGATTTATTGCTTGACAAATGTCAAATAATGAAAATACCTTAAAGGGTGGAACCTGCTGCGGGATAACATATAAAAGTAACATCTTTAAGTGCTTATGTTTGCCATCCAGCAGGGTTCAAAAGCACCTACAGGAGTGGAGTCATCACTTTCTAACATGTTTTTCTACGTATACACAAACATTGACGTGTTTTCACCTATTTGCAATTTTTGGGCCAAGCTAAGCTAGGAATTTGCTGCCAATAGCTTCATATTTAATGTAAAAATATCAGAGTTGTATCAATAATCTCATCTAACTTTTGACCAAAAATTAAACAAGTTCATTTCAATTCAGAAGATATATGGTCAGTTAATAGGATTAACAGACTGAACCTTGCCCTTATGTTGATTTTTGAACATTTTGTATTGAGTTCGCTGGTTATTACACAAGACAGTTACAGCACCCTCATGATGCTGAAGCAGAAGCTCTCAGCCCACCACAGAGGGGGTGGGAGATGTAGCTTAAGTTGGAGTTCAGTCGAGTCCTCATCCTTCACTCCGCTGCTGCCTCCAGGCTGTCCAGAGCTTTTTTATACCAGTTTGTTTATCCTGCCAGCCTCCCCCGCTGTGGTGCTGCCTCCCAAGCACACCACTGTAAACAACAGAGGCTACTGGTGCATCCGGCAAAGAGAAGATTCAAAATGTCAGGCGAATTATATAAAGACATTTTCGTAATTGTTGTTCTTGCAGTAATTATCAGCGAACATGTCCAGAAATCAGTGAAGCGAAACAGGGTTTTGCAGAGATTTGTCATAAAATACATAAACAAAATCTGATTATGGTGGAAAAACATATATGCACAGGTTATATTGACTGCTTTAAATACCAGGGGGCCTTATAAGATATTCAGTATACTATGCGTTCTGTTCCACAGGTAAATTGCTCTTTAAATAAAAACTCCACTGTGCATAACAAAGACCTGCAGCCCTCTGACCTTTAAAAAGCAAACTTTTACTCCGTCTATTGTGCAATGAGTCGGCACATTTTTTAAATGTATGTACATAATAAACTGTGAATTTGATAAGCGCATGAAATTCAGATATGCTTTTTTACCGCTTTTTGTTAATGATGAATTATTGACCATCTGTACGAGAAGCTTTTGAAGTATAAAATTGGTGCATAATGAGAATTTAGCACAGAGGCAGTTTCAGCTCCACCTCACTCCTGCGTGATTACATGTTAAATATTGATTATGCAAAGGCTTTTAAATTACATTAGGAGCTTAAATCATCTTAGCAGAAATCAAGCTTAACTTGCATTTGTGCTTTTCTAGTCTTTGACACAAAGTTAAGCCGCTGTGTTTATTGTGCAGCACATGATTTAAAGCACTCCACTTTAATTTAGACATTTCTACTGGGTTATCATCTTAAAAACACAGTTTAAACAGCATCATTATAGGTGGACATACCTTTAAAGTGGGTCATGCTTATTTCAATTAACAAGCAGTTGTTTAAATATATTTTCTGTGAAGTCATTCATAGTTTGACTCATTAGCTTGTACATCTATTTGTCCCCAGCCCTTACTTTCCCCCACAAAGGGCCGACTAAGATAATAAGCCTGTAATTAAACCTGGCTGCAATGGTTTTTGGTATCCACGGAGAGAAACACAAATGGACGCAGAACTAATTCCAGCTTTATGTGTTGCAGAAAAGGCCTCAGATTAATATGTGCTTAAAAGCCAGGCCTCAGTAACGTCCCTTTATGTGGACCGGACGCACCGTCTATGCACTGACGGACATGAAAGAGCTCTCTGATGTTCTGAACTGTGAATTTACCCATTGTTCATTCTGAAATAATGCATGTGTTCGTGTGCAGCAGGTCCTGCATTTTAGATCTGGGTTTTTAGTGAATCCAACCATTAAAGATGACTACAATGTACCTCTATTGTCTTCCTATCCTGTGTTTGAATTACCTTTTGATCAATGATTCAATAGCTGCAGCCCTTTGCTGTGGAGCGCTGTGTGGAAAACAGTTTGTTATTAAAATAAAAGTGATTCACAGCAACAACACATCTAATTATGTTGTTAATGCCTGCCATAACTTACTTAGAATGTAATGTTATTTTTACAACAAAGTAAGAAGCCTCTGTAGTAAATTAGATATGTGATTTGCTGCTTTCTATTGGCATTACTACAGAATATTACAATTGCAACCACATGTTATATAGATATATATAAATATTCAAAGTCAAAATTGTTCAAATGAAACCAGAGAAGTTTTAGTAAAATTCAATCATAATGTTTAAAATATTAAAAATGGCATTACAGATTATTTTTAAGAGTTTTTTTGAATTATTTTAAAAAAGAATAGCCATCACAATTTCCAAAAGTCGAAGTAAAAGATTATTTTATGTTTTTGGGGAAATATTTTGCTAGTAATACTAGACAGGAAATAACCTCACACTTGCAGCCATGTAAGTATGTCATGCAAATACTTGCAGTCTTTAAATGACATACATTTAAAATAATACAATTATTATCATAGTTGCTGTTGTTTGATTGTCAAACAAACAATCAACTGATCATACAGTATAAACACAAACACACCAGAGCTTTGACAGGTTTCCCCGCTGTTACCCAAATGACTTGTGTACCAAATATTGACCAGCATAAGTGACCCCCTCCCTTTCATCCTCTATGCCGTTTGCCATAACAGCAAGACAGTTTTGAGGTGAGCCGACCTATCAGAGGTCGGACATGAACTGAGGGGGAAGTGTCTGTGGCCCTTCAAACCCTGTTAGGCATAATAGCCAATTAGTGGTTCAGAAGGGAGGGGAATGTCAGCTCGTTGTTTTGATGAGTGTCACAGCAGCTGGATAATACACAACCCAAGCCTGGGGGAGGAACACCCGATACTGGATCTCATTTTTTATGGCATCTTATTACAATAAGGATGCTGCCACCCAGGAGAGAACTTGACCAATAGTGATTATTAATGACTTGGATTTTAAATGCGCATGCCACAAGGATCATAAAACAGGTGTCAAGCTTTAGATAGAGCTGTTGACCAACAGGTAATTTGGACTGTAATAGATTGCAAGGGAGGGAGAACCATTCGTTATTTTAACAACCAAGGGCTAATAGAATACAACAAGATGAAATAAATACCTGGCTGTGTACGAAACAGCATATTAACATACCTCAAACCAATGTACAACATTTTGAATATCCACTCTGCTACTATACTGCCTACGAAATTAAAGATGACATGACCAATAATCTGATTGTATATGTCTTACTCTTAATGTTTGTTATTCAAGGCAAATTCAAATAATGGAATATTTGTTTAAATGTTTTCCATAGTAAATTATGAGCTATTGAGCTTTTCCTGTTTATTGTCTTTTAAAGTCACTCTCTATAAATGTATATTTTTTAAATTAACAGTTAATAATTGAAGCTTTGTGGCTTGTGGTCTGCCATAGGAGAGTCAGAAGAGCTGCATTGCATTCTGGGAAGGTTGCTCAAGTCTCACACAAAAAAAAAATCCTACTAATCTATTGCGACTTTACATTCCTTTCGTACACAGAATCAACAAGCGATGTTTTTTGAAAAGCGCTACTTTTTCCCCGCCATAATTAGGACATTTCTTCTCAAATATACCTGTTGGACTATTTTCTGTATACTAGTACATCGTTTATACTGCTTGTGTACGTTACTTACAGTATGTCGTTGAATTAGGTTACTGAATTAGCTGTCTTGTGATGCTAAACAACGTTTTGAATTCATCATGGTCACACTATCTTTCTTTTGATTAAACTATGTTGGTTACTATGTTTCTACTTCCTGTGGTGGACTTAAAGGAAGACTTCCTCATTTTAGAAAATCTGCTTACTGTAGCCTACTTGCATTCTTGATGATGCAGATGAGAATATTAATACCGATCTCATGTATGAAGCTATAGCTTAGCTTTGCATGAAGATTGGAACACGGCAAAAAAAGGCAAGCCTGGTTTGGGCAAATGTAACAAATCCTCCCATCAAGCACCTAAAGAACAACGGAAAAGTGCTAGTCACAACGAATGACCTGTGGGCTACGTATGACAGTATTATCTTATACATGAATACCTAGGCTATAGGCTACAGTTTTATAGATTAGTGAACCCATCTCGTCAAATAGCAGGTTACAGCTATCAATATATGTCAGTATAATTTCTGTGAAAATGTTTAAACAGGAAGCAGGTATTTACTGAAAATAATAAGTACTTTAGTTTCTAGTGCTCACTACCCATCTGTACTGAATAAAGCAGATCAGGACTCATTAACTTCATAATAATACGATATTTCTGGCTCTCCTCTCAGACTGGTTGGCAGTATTGCTTCCTATCTAATGGCTCCTCAGCCTATATGAGCACTATAATTACCTATGTATGTATCTGATATAAAACAGGTCTTGAAATGCAGGCTATAATTACCAAAATTGGTCCCAGTCTGACATCAGACCAAGGTAAATTGCTAATATATCGAAGCACAATCCGGCAAATCATGCTTTCTATATCCTCTAAAATATGTGGCTGGTCTAAATGTCAGCGTGGATTGAGTGAAGTTAATAATACATTAAACTTCCTAGCTTACACTGCAGACGCATTGTAGGAGAAGAAAACGCACTTTTAATGAATCCCATGGAGAAAATAACAGTTTTACTTCAGACATGTTGTACACTGATCCTTTGGTACCATTACGATATTCATATATTTAAATAAATGCTGAAACCTATAGAACATTATCATAACTCAGTGGACTGTAGCCAGTGTTAAAATTATGGCTCAATACTTTATAATGGACCCTTGAATATTGTTTTTAAAATATTTCCCCTCAGTAGGTTGGCTCCTTCAATCACACGCTGACACAATCAGCCAATTGAAGTGATGGGCATCCCTCTGCATGCCAACTAATATATTGTAAGTCTGCTTTGTAATTGAATCCATGGGTGGTAGATCTCATAAAAGAACATTTTGAATTCAAAGCATCTCAAAGCATGGCTCTCAGTTATATTTCCAGCTTGGATAATGATCAAATGGGATCCTTCAGGGTCGATGAAAATGGGCAGAACACTTCATAAAACACACAAGGGAACGACTCCCTTAATCACTTTCATGCTTCCTACACATTTTCTGTTACATGTATGTCTCCAGAATTACATTTTTGACTGAATGTAAAGCTTTTGTACTTATTTTAGGGGATGTAACTGCACATTGTTTATAACTGGGAATCATGTGATATGACTGTGGCAACACCACTTAATCTCCTGCATACCTGTTATCATTTGCATAGGCAGCATTTAGCTTTTTGACAATCTCTAAATACTGCCAGTAGAGCAATAGTTTAATATCGCCTAATACATTTATCTGCTTTTTACAGAAGGTAAGATGACAAGAATGTGTATTTCCTATAAATATGAAGCTACTGCTACAATAGCACCCAGAAAAAACAACTTGTTTCTATAGTTTTTTGCACAGATTAATCAGCAAGATATATCATGTTAAGGTGCTGCCAAGATATTTTGCTAAGTATTAACAGAGACAGCTAGCTTGTTCTTGTTATTTATAAGCTTTGTGATAGCTAAGCTAACTGGCTGCTAGCTATCAAAAGTTAGGCATACAAATGACTTCTTGGTTAAGCTCTCTTGCTGTTTTCCTGAGTTCAATCTTTGCACTAGGTTTAGCTAACTGGGTACTAGCTGTTGTGTAAAAAGCAATTGAGTTCTTGTGGTATATTGTTATTGTATAGGACAGTTTCTTGAAAGTGCTATGCTAGCTGATATCCTGTTTCTACCATCTATGCCTAACTAATCAACTCTTGAATTCCAAATCAACCAAATAGGTATTAGATTTATCAACAACAAACAACAGTTATCCAGCAAAGTAACTCTTACCAAGAAAGTGGACTAAAATTACAAAAATGCACAAATAATTCAAATTCTTCTCTTAAATGATTGTGCTATACAGATGTTGTTCTCAACCAGGGCCACTTGAGGTATTTCCATATTGTTCCCTAGAAAATGGAACATTTTCACAATTAAACATAGAAATATACCCATTGTTAGTAAGATCATAGGTCTCACTTCCACCTTGGTTATTGAAAACTAAAAATGTATGGTCTCAATTATATGTAAGATTAAGATATAATAGCAACAATACTTTCAGTTCCTGAAGCCAAATATCATGAACCGAGGGGTCAATGAACTGATGTGTATACGATTTGATGCTCCATGAGAGAATAAAAGGTGAGAAACACTGGCGTATGATATGTTAACGTTGAATGCTTGGCCCTGATCTTTAATCCCAGACGTTTTTGTTGCCTACCAAGCGGATGCTGAGAGGATGTTTTCTAGCTCTGTGATTTCTTCTGTGAGCACCATGAATGACAAGAGAGTTATTACTGCATGAGACGACAGCTTCGAGAGAAGTCACTCCTCAATGGCAACGGGGAGCAGGAAGGCACGGATTTATTTATGGGACGGGAGTGTGAGAGACACAGAAAGCAGTGGGAGGGCCTCTGCTGAGAGGTGGTTAGATGGATACGGATAGACAACACGAGTACAAACACTGACATTAACATACATTATAGGAGCAGAATGAGAAGTTGCGAAAAGACTGAAAGTCCTGAGACGGATGTAGCTGCGTGGTTTTGTTCCCAGTTTATTCTTATCTCTTCACATTTGCAGGTGGCATGTCAGAAGCAGAGCCCACTATCTGCTAATCTACCATACCTGAGAGCCAAGAGCCGGAGCGGAAGACTTTTGAGAGGCTTATCTAAAAAATACTGTAGGTGTTGTGCTGATTTGTTGTATTGATTTTCTTTTAAGTGTCATAAGACATGTATTGTTGTAGATCGAAATGTTGTGTTTTGACAAAGCGATTGGAAGTTGTAGTTTAAAAAGCTAAAAGCATCGACAGAGGAAGGGATCTGTTTTGTGTGAAAATATGTGCTTTTATCCAATTGAGGAAAACGACTCATGGTTGTTACTCATATTGGCAGCTGAAATATTTAAAAAACATAGCAGTGGAGTAATAGAGGTTGTTTCCATTTGGATATAAATTGTCTGAGAGAATCAACAAATATAACAATCCTGGTAAGGCACCTGCAGTAAAAATAGAAGCAGGTGCTGTAAAAGCGTGTTGGGAGTAAAACAGCTTCAACCCTTTTATGAAACCTGCTGAATGTGGATATTTTTCAATCAAAAATCTCATACAAACTGCTCTCCCCATCCTGACACTGAGCAATATAGACAGACACTTATATCCAGATATAGATGATTTCAATCTAATATCGCATATCATACATCATTTTGTACATTGCTATACCTGGAAATCCCTTTAAGATATCCAAGCTCTTCTACAACAGAGATGTGGTAAAGTACCATTCAAACAAACAAAATGAAATATATTTCATATCTTACATTACATTTCACTGAGCTGACGCTTTTATCCAAAGTGACTTACAACCATGAAGAGACAAATAAAGAAAAAGGAAGAATCCTGCATTAGCTTTCAATTAGCCAAATCCTTGTAAATGCTAAATTCGACATACAACATAAAGAACATTACATAAACAAATGACTTGCAAAGTAAAAGAGAAGATTAAAGTGAATGATGGATGTCACCACTGTATAAAACAGAGAAGAGTCCTAGTTACATCATGATATAAACTGATCGTTTTTAGTAAATGTATTGTCATATCACCAAGCCATATACCGCCTCCTAACCTTCACTCGATTGTACCAGAGCAAACTGTGCATGCAAGCATCTTAACTGAGGAGCGTGGAGCCTTTATTAATCGTTCTCTCTTTCGATTCTTTGCCTCTGACAGCTTTTAACTGACTTGTCTTGCTGGGCCTGTGCTGCCCCTTTGAATCCAGACACAGGCCGGTGCACGCTGTGACATCTCCACTCCCCTCAGAGCTGCTGCCTTCATCCAATTCACCATGAAAGGGAATCCTGACAGGCCCATAATATGACCCCCGGCTGCCTCCATTGAGCACGGTCGACAACTCATCGGCCGGGCTTCACACACACAACCAGCTGGCTATCTTCAGAGGACCACTGGCCGCCTGCTGCCCCTTGATAAGACCCATCGCCCAGGGTGAGAGTGGACAGCTCCATCTGGCTGGATTATTGGTGAAGAGTGCCCTCTGGTGTTCCTGAGGGCACAGCACACTAGACACAGCCAAGAGAGTGGTAAACACACCGCCTCTGACTGTAATCAGGGGGTGGCTTTACTGTCTGACACAGATTACAGCAATGTTTCCTCTCTGATTTCATGCAGCGCCTGTGCTTCGGGTGATTTTGTTGTTCTTTCGGTTCCACATCCATCCACGTGTCAGTCACACTTATCTTTCTAATGCAGGCGACTGCAGCCTGGATATTTTTTCTTCAGATATTTTATCTCAATGGAAACATGATTTGTCAGCGCTAAGGCCTGCACCTTCATTTGTTTTGAGGGGAAATGAGAACATATTATTTAAAGCTATTTAAAGCCACTTTTCTAACAGTGTTGACACCTCGTTAAATAATGGGAAATCAACGCTGTGCAGCCTCACTATAATCAAGTCCAAAGTTTCTGACTAATGGGAGGAAACTTGAAACAAATGAGTGGTTTCTTGGTGTACGACGAACACCGGTTTCAATTTAAACTTTTCTTTTTAATGTCTAGAGATCACATTTACTGTTAAAGTCACAACATAGTCTCATCTCCCTCTCTGGGAAAGATGAATATGTTCATTTACTTTCCCTAACACAAAATATAACGATACACAAATAGGAGTTTGGGTAAAAAACCTCCCCAAAACAAACAGTTAACCTAAATCATAAAGGCCTTCAAGCTACACACTGCAGCAGAGGTCTTTCCTATTCCCCTTTAAAGGTATACAAACTAATTAAATGAATGAAATGCTAGGGGCAACCACAGCATCCCTGCTCCTTTGGCATTTTTGGCATGGACACATTCAAGAAAACAAAGAAACTGAATATTGGCACAAAAGTCCTGCATCTTCAATAAAAAAAAAAGCTATTTTCTTCCAAATATTTGTAGTTTCTTTCCATGTGTCTGAGGATAGGAGGACAGGAATGGAGCGAGAGACAGCAAAACAGATTCAACATTATTCACCCGACTGTGTTTGTGTGTTTGAGGGCAGCTCCCAATCTTTCATGGTCAGTGTGTGTGTCACTTTTTTTCGGGAGAGAGTGACAAATTGGGGCTCTGTGGTACAGCCACCAGGACTGTATAGCCTGCATGATTCATGAGGAGGGGGATATATGGTGTCTACCGTCATCACAAAACTAGTCAGCATGTCGAGGTGTCGTACATTCCTCCATCTGCAAACAGAAACTGATACGCAGAAAACAAAGGCAACGTGGCGCAAAAATAATGATGGTATTATCAGTTTTAAATTACAATTAGTTTGTTTGTCGGTTACAAATACCTAAATGAAAAAACACAATTCATCTTTTTGAGTATGTTAAGACAAATTATAGATACACAAACACAATCTGTATTCATTATAATGAACATTTCTCATAACCTAGCATCATTTATGAGACATCCTGTGCTTTAGCTCTGATGTTGGTTATTCATTTTAGAGAAGCAGCGCCATCCTGTGGTTAGGGAAGCAGACAACATTTAGGGAAGCAGACACATATAGAACATTTTCATTAAATGCTGCTCCAAACTTTTGTTGTATGTGGTATTTAGATTCAAATGATAAAAGTGCAGTTATTTTGTGACAAAACCATAAAACTCCTTGCCATTTTTATCATCCCAGTCTGCCCACCTCTGTTGCCAGGGCAAATTTTTTTTACAATTTCTAATTTAATTCTATATAATTTGGTTTTCTATTTCTTTAAAAGCATAAAAAAATGAAGCAGTTTTAATATTTTATGGAGGAGGAATAACTGTATCAGATTGCACCTCTGAAACACTCCCCAAGATAACCTTTATTGTTGTTATTATGGGTATGTGGTGCACAATGATATTGAGTTTCATTACCTCTGCCAAGAAGGTTATGTTTTCGGCTCCGTTTATTTTGTTTGTCTTCAGGATCACAGAAAAATGATTGGCCCGATTTTTATGAAACATGGTGAAAGACTGTGACAGGGGACAAAGAACAATTTCGAAGCTGATGCGAATCACGGGTCGGATACAATCAATATCTTCAGGATAGGGAAATTGTGCTGCATTCATGTATGGTCGGGTTAATCTGAAAATATTTCCCCGACGATGAAGAATCATGTAAACACTGGAAATCAGATTAATATCTTACCTATATCAGCGTGTTGTTATAACACACAGAGCAGAAAAAAAACGTCTTGGTAGATACACATGTATGTCGTACCCACAATGAGACTTAAAGCTTATAAACACGATTCCGAGAAGCACCTGAATGCACCATTGGGCTTGAAGGAGGTCTGCACCTGCCATTCTAGTTATTAAACCAAACATCTAACGTAGGAAACTTAAGATCAAAATGAGAGCTGGGACTTGCACTCTTCTGACAGCTCTGGATATTAAGACAATACAAAACATGTAAAAAAAAAGCAAGAGAAGACTTCAATATCTCTTTTTTATTAATTCTGACACACTGCGGTCAGATAGAAAAGTATGAGAGTTACACTTTTCAAGTTGCTTCCATGACTTGTGCAAACACTAGACGGTATCTGGGGAAAAACCCTCTGAAGGAAAGAAAACAGACCGGAAAAAGAAAGACATCGAAATGCAGAAGTAATGAATAAGTGCATTTAAACCTATGTGTTGATTCTTTATGCAGTATTTATTGATTCCCAGCTTCATATAAACTGGATGTTGAGGCATAAACATAGTACATTTGAACAAAAATATAACCAATATTTACAATTATTGTATTAAAAATACAAAAACAACTGATACGTACTCCACCAATTGTCTTTTTAAAAGACATACAGGTCGAAGTAGTACAAGAAAGAATAAAGAAAAGAAGGTCATCACCAGCTAAATGTACATTTCTCACTGACATCACACATCAAATGGAGTAGCAGTTCTACCTACTACACTTATCTTTACGCTTGTACATTTTTGTGCAACTTTTTGTTTTTAGAAATGGACCTCGGCCCCGCTAATATGCACACTATCTTCAGAGTTCGATGAAAGTGAATGATGCATGTCACCACTGTATTACAAACAAATTATTAACAATCTATCTGCAGCCATTACAAAAAGAATTACGATAACAAAAACGGGAAACCCAGGAAATCATTAGTGTATAGTCACAGACCACAGAGGGGAACACTCATTCATCTTTTTCTCAGTCTGTAGTTTTCCGAGACTGATCAATGTGATCAGCGCGACTCAGTGTGGAAGAAAAACACAACGGTACTTTTCACAACTGGATTTATGATCGTTCTGATTGGCAGTCTTGAAAAAAAAGTTTTTCTTCATATGTCAACTTCCTCACCGGAGTCCAAAAAAAGAAAGAAAAATCAGTCACTTCCAGAGTGGATGCAGGAAATGGGATTTACATACAGCACCCACTGAGCTGATGTCTGTAGCAGAGAGGAGATTCTGAGGATGGGGTGATGGAGACGCGTCCACAGTCTGAAGCCACGCGGAAAAAGAGAAACAAAATGCTCGGCTTCATCTTGTACTGAGTCTTCACAAAAAAGTCTTGGGCTTGTATCTTCAATAAGGCATTTCACTCCACTATTGCTTGATTCAAGACTGCTCTTGAAAACAAGGTGATTTGTGACAGGGAACGTCCATGCAAAGAAATGTATGCAATCATGGCATCGTAAGGCGCTTTGGACATTCACAAAATGTGGCATCATGTTCAGGGAGAAGAGAAAAAAAAAGAAAGCCAAATCTGATTTAGTGGATATTATTTTCTCAAAGGGTGTGTTATAAGACTCTGTACAAGATCGTCTGTAAAAAGGTAGATAGTTAAGAGGTACACTCACACATTTTACACGTTGGCAGCTTCTGAAATATGCTGATGTTGTGATCCCTTAATGCCAAAATAAAGGAAGGAGAGGCGACTCCTCCTCTAGCTTTCTGCTCCCAGTTCTGATTCACTTTCTTCCAAATTTGGGCAAAAGCTCCTGGACTAAATCATCATCCTCTCCTCTGATGGAGTCCAACACCTTTCCGTGGGGGGAGGGGGTCAATGTCCTCTGTGCTTTTTGAAATCACCCACAGAAAACATTACACTCTGGAGCAAGCAACAGCACGAGGGAAAAGACTTTTGATATGAGCGCCGCAGATATGGTTCACTCGGGGCCGAATGTCTGGTAACATCTAGAGATTGTGCTGAAAGTGCTATTTTTTAAAATGCGTGTGTGTAGATTTGTCAGTACACTGTGCATGTTGGCTCTTCTTTACCAGGCTCTCGTCCCAGCTGTGATTTAAAACCAACACTTGATAAGCTTTCACATGTGATAATACTGGATTCAGAGTTCAGATCACTCGTCAGATGGGTTGTTTCAGTCCTGGGCCGACTCGGTTTCCATATTTTCCGGCCGCAAAGAGTGCAATCAGTCAGAGAAAATAACCAAAAAAATAAGAAATGAAATCTAAATGGGAGGTTGCTTCCTCAAGTCTGCTTTGTTTTTATTTGTTCTGTCTCTCCGAAAGTAGAAAATGACAAAGTGCAGATGAACTTAGACACATCATGACTCTGTCTCTCCCACAGCTGTGTATGTTTGTGTGTGTGTGTGTGTGTGTGTGTGTGTGTGTGTGTGTGTGTGGCCAGGTCGACCCCTCCTCCCAGCACCAGTTTTATTTCTGTAGTCTTTTTTTATCCAAAGTGCCAGGCATTTTGACCTCGTCTTTCCTCTCCTTCACTTCTTCACAGTATTTTTTGCATGCAGGGTCACGCAACCCCCTATGATGCTTTAAGGCAGGGGAGGGAGACGAGCAGAGGAGTCCACCAATCAGGAGGGAGAGCCGAGTGGAAGAGGCAGGCACGTACGTAACTGATGATGAAGAGTCCATTAGGTCTGTCAGTCTCTTTAATCCTGCCCCCCCAACCGCAAAATCAGGGGGACTTCAGTTTACTGCAGAAGGACGTCCACTGTCCCTCAGACTGCTGACACCTGTTCGTCCTCTGTGGAGAGACAGACAGTAGAGGGTTACTTCTAAAGTTGATACACACCCTATAGACTTATTTAGGTAATAAAGAAAGGTGTGTTCTAAGTGAAAGGTGAAATCTAAAGAAAAGCTACAGCAGTGTGGAGTTAGAATGAAATGGATTCCTGACAAACACTGACAAGTTATTTTAGGGTTTATTTATTCCAGTATGTGAAAATCAACTTATATCTGCTTCTATTATTGACTCAGAGGGACATCAAATATATCACTCTGGTTTTCATTTGAGGTTCCCTGGGGCGTGTATCCTTTAGCAGCCAAATTTCCCTATGAGTCCGCCTTGATTTATAGACACTTTTCTGTCTTTTCAAAATACATAGTTTTTGCTTACGGCTCATTAACACATGTTGTCTTATAAGTGTAGTTCTTGTATATTAAGAGGAGGGTCGTGTATAAAATTGCCTTATAAAGTTTTAACAAAAGCATGTTTTTCTTGTTGTAACTTTTACTAACAAGACAAAAACGATCTTTCATGTCATGTGATGTCTGTTACGATTTGATTTTCATGCACTAAAATAAACCACCTAATAAGTTGAAGAATATCTTTATTTCGCTGCAAGTGCAATTTATTTTAAATAATCTATATTTACTACTTATGTATTGTATTCTAAATGGACTTTGAACAGTTAAATACACAAAACACTATGTCCTCTACATTTAACTGTGAAAGGACCTCAAAAAAAAGCGCTTATTAATGTTGTTTTAACAGATTCTTAAATGATGTATCTTTATTATACACATATTCATTCTTTTTTAATCCTTCCTAATTTATGTGTTTATATTTAAAAAAAAATGTATTTATTTTTATTCGAAAATAGAGAAACTCTCACAAAACCAAATTTCCCTTAAACATTGGACACCTGTGTGTATATAAAGTGCTTTACAATGATGCAGGATCATCCAGAGTCTCTGCGGTGGGGGGCTGCGTGCGGGTGGAGGAGGATGGGGTTGCATGTTTTCAGGCATGTTGATTGCATGGTGAGGATTAGCACTGTGCCGCTGATGGAGGCTGCGCGGCACAGTGTGTGTGACGGAAAGAGAGAGCAGGATGTGTGGTGGAGAGGAGAGTACCAGGCCCACCCGGTATGACTCATGCATGATGACAAATTGTGGGTTAAAGGTGAGGGTCCCACTCCAGAGGAACAATTCCCAGGTCATAAATAATAAATGCAAGTTTTTAATTTTACCAGGGAATTGTGATTTGGAGAGGGACCGTTCCTCCTGTGGGGGTGTGTGAAGGAATGGTGAGTCTCAGTCCAGGTGTGTGTCCCTGATCACATGCAGGTTCATTGAAGTGGAGGGGGGTGGGGGCAACCTGATAAATGAGTTTTACCTGCCTTGGGGAGAGGGGCCCTGCCTGTTAACCCCCGCACACACACTCTCAGAGCCTGGGAGTCTCGCGTGTATGTTGTGGCTTTGGCTTCCTCAGAGCGACTAGTTTGGAAGACAAGGACTCACCCTCCTCTTCCTCCTCAGCCTCTTGCTCCTCGGCCGGTGAGCGTGTGCGGTGGAGGCCCCCAGCCCGCTGTTTGGCCCCCTGCTGGGCCTGGTGGGAGTCGGGCGACTGTGTGACCATGCGCGAGCGCTGCAGAGCTGTGGAGTAGTCGGGCGGCCGGCGGCCAGTGTGCGTCACCGTGGATGTGGGGACGGCCGGAGCCGGGTGCTGCCCATCGGCGAGGTCGGCGATGGTGAGTGCCGTGTAGCCGGGGGGAGTCGGGGGAGGCTCACGGTAACGGCTCTCTTTCCGTGCTGGAGGGACACAAAAGCAATGATGATGAAGATGAAGTTTGTCTTTAAGGGGCCGGTCAATTTTTATTTACATAGCGTGGTAGATAATAACAAAGGCTATCTCAAGACACTTATTATAAAGAGCAGGTCTAAACTGTATGTTTATAAACTCTCTGGAGCCCTAACACATTCATGTTCCCCGATGTGCATCCTCTGGTGAAATCTCTGCCTCGGCTGGTTGGGTAAATAGTGATGGATAATGACGGGAAATGAGGGGAGAGGGAGTAAATGCAACAGAGGTACCTGGGCATGGTCGGCATATTAAACACCCCAGGCCACCAGAGGTCCAATACCTTATGGCTCTTTTGCATAAAAATCCACTGTCTTAATTGAAGCATTTCAACAAATTGCCTGATGGGGGAGTTCATGGATTTTTGAAATGCTTGTTGAATATAAAACAAAGGAAATCATGATGGAAAAATGTTAGCACAATAAACATTGAATATTGGTTGTTAAAGTGATGCAAAACAAAGGTTTGATGGGATATTATGTGCCTTCATGTCGTTTTTACACAGTGAGTGCTTCTAGGCTTTAGCTTCGCTTTTGTAATAAAAATATTGTGCACTAAAAAAGGTTCCTTCCATTGAAAGGTTGAGCTATTAAAAGCAGCAGGACGGTGAAGTGCGGCCACTCACACAGCAGTCCTTTCCCCCCGGTGGTGATGGGTGATGGGGAGGGCCGGCCGAGGTGCTTGGCCTCCTCTGACCCGGTGGAAGTGATGCTACTCGTCTCTGCGTCTGCGTTCACGTCCTTCCCTCCTCTCCTCTTGATGGTGCCGGTGTCTCCCTCAGAGTCCTCCCCCCAGTATGCAGCTGAGGAGGAAGAGGAGCTGGCTGAAGCCCAGCTGCCTCTGGCCTGGGCAGCCCACAGAGCAGCGTGCCCCCCTAACATGGCCTCCGGTCCTCCAGGAGGCAGCCCTCCGCCTCCACCGAAGGCCAGAGTCTCCCAGCTGCGTCCCTGCTGCATGGTCTGGATGTTGTCGTGGGAGCCCGAAGAGCAGGACGTCCAGGAGCCGCGGCCGCTGTCTGCAGCGTCCAGGGAAACGCGGTCGCCCTGATCCTGGGTCAGCTCCTCTGAGCTGGGGGAGGAGAGTACCGTGGGGCAGCCGGAGTAAATGCCCCGACAGTCCTGCATCGACGAATACGACCTGTGATTTGATACAAATACAGAGAATCAATCAAGTTGAAAGGCACATAAATAAAATGGTGACTGGAAAGCATTATAATACTGCTTTTATTTTGATTTATTTAACCTCAAAATAAAACTCCTAAAGTTCCTACCCAAGGCTGTACTGGTCGGGGTCGGTTGTTGCCCTTCGTTCCAGCCGCTGTCCCCCGATGTTCGAATCCCCGACTCCCGAGTGACGCAGCCTCCTCTCGTCCTGCGCCATGTCAAAAGAGGAGTTACTGACGAGGCTGGAGCGGGAGGAGATCTCACTGTGACCGGAGTCCGAGTAGGCGTCTCCCATCCTGTTGTAACCTGCAGGGGGGAAGAAGAAAACGGAAAATAACTGTTAAAGATGTTCACCTTAAAATATGTACTTCAGTCCCATTGATTCACTTTTGTTGCAAAAAGTAGCATGACTGAAATATTTTCAAATTAAAGCACGATAAAGCCTTCTTATAGACCCCTGCATGCTGACTGGTTCTCATTCCCACACTAAGCTCCCAACATTAAACTAACTTATGGTGAATCAACTTTTTTACAGTCCTCATCATAAATCATCTTTGATTCACGTATCTCGTCTCAGTCAGTGTTTTTAAACGAGCCGTCACACAGACTGCGGGGTAATTGTAGAGTTCAATTTTCCAAGTGAGCCAAGCTGCTCTTTAGGGAAAAGTGCTGAAGAGTGTGGAAAAGTTTGGATAATAAGCGTGAAGGGAATGGGAATTGCATAATAAAGTCTGGAAAAATATAAAGAAATCACTGGTTATGATTGCTGACACATGTGAAGACATATTCTCCTGTTATGGACAACTGTCACTGTGGAATTTAGTCTTATTTCCACCACCATCAGCATAAATCACCCCAATTACATCCTCAATCCTGTCTCAACTACTGAGTCGGACATAAAAACAACGTCCTCATTATGTTTTTTAGGAAGCCTTAATTGTAATGATGTAGCTCAAACATGAGTCACTAGGAAATTACATAACAATCTAACTCAGACTGAACTCACATGACCCTTGAGGTTTCGGCAGAAATAGAAACAGTTTTTAAGATCATTTAAGAACAGGTTACAGATCTGAAAAGACAGCAACTGTACCGATAAAGTCCTCAATCAAGGAGCTTCTACGGAGCCATTTCATTAACTAAAAGTGACATGATGCAGGCTTTACTCTCATTTTGTAGCAGACAACTATTTAAGAGTTCTAGATTTTACTTAGGGTAGTTAACTACTTCAATATGTGTTGGTTATTTGACTTCATAACTGTCTTTCTTTGGCACTTTAAAGTTATGTATTTTTTATGTGTTTGTCAACAGGATGATCTATATAATAATATCATTTCTGAGTGGAAATCACAGAGTGGATACGGGCATTCATTATTTTACTTATGGAAATAATCTTCACAGAGGTCTGCGCACTCTTAGAGTCATTCTAGTTTACATGATACTCTTATTGTTAACATGCTGTGTTCAACTTGCTCGTTCTGTCCAGTATCATGAGCTAACTAAGACACTTTTCTAGTAAACAAAGTGAAATGGTGATGAAGTTGTTACAATGCTGTTTAAAAAAGTATAACTATTTATTGCCGACAGTGTGGTTTTTGCCTTAAGCCCAGAACTACTAACCTTACAGCTTAACACACAGATATTAAGGCTAACAATAGTGTTACCTACATTTAATCATCTCTTTTAGGCCTATAAACACTGCTGAAGTGGTTTAAAGTGGGACAAAATATCAGACTCTGAATCTGAAACATGATGCAGTGCATGCTGGCACCACCAGGTGGCATGTATGGCCCATGGTGACAGAAAGAAGGAGCATGAAGATGGTGTGGGAGGGAGGGATTATTGGCTTACCCTTCTTGGGTGAGCTCTGGGGGGAGGTGGGAGGGGAGGAGAGCTGGGAGGAGGCATTGGACACGGTGTCCTCTGGCTGCCTCCGGTGCCTTTCGTTCCCCTCCTCCGACAGAGACAGGATCTTCTTCAGAGACTGAGGGGAGCTGGTGCCTGTGGACATTGACAAGAAGATGAGTAGAATTAGCACGAGGAGCTCTGCCATTCCCTGCAGCGAGCATGCGACTGCATTGTCTGGGACTTTTCTTTTTTGGTATTTGTTTTCTTTGGTCGGACGGCCTCTAGGTGGCAGCACTGTCATGAGGAAGCTGGTTCTTCTATTGTCTGCAAATAACAGGATGAGGGAGAGAAGACTGGGCAATGGTGGCACATAAAACGACAAGGAAGCAGGAGATTTATAAAGGCGTATACCACTATACTACACTGCCAAATAGTATTATGTAAGAGAATACTCTACATTTACAGTTGTATTCACTAACATTAGGGGAGATATTAGCTAAGAAAGGTCCCTATATTACAATTATAAGTAGAGAATTCACTCTGTGGACCTATTTCACTCATTTTGAGGACAATTTCTCACTTTACCAAATAAAATCGTACACATTTCTCAATACAAATACCTCTAAATAGCATCAAAATAGTATTTTCAGTTTTATATTCCACACTTTATAAAGATTGACATGACATCCACTTACCAAAAGGCGGCAGATCCTTGACTGGCACTTTCTTTCGGGATGGGTAGAGGGCCACGGCGGGGACCTGCAGGGCCTGGCCCCCCTTGGCCAGCTGGCCCCTCTGTTGGCTGGCAGCTCGGGACACGACCGGGGAGGTATCTGGTCGTTTCCCACTGGCGTTCTTGGGCACTGGGTAGGGTCAAACAGACAGAGCAAATCCCCGTTACAAAGTTGGAATTTAATAAAATCATATATGCAGATAAAAGGACATAAGTAAGCGCATGAATTCACTGTGAAGTTTAAGAAAACCGCGGGTGTTTGATAGTCAAAGCTGTTCTTTCTGTCTATGCGTTAGCAGATACTGAAGTTGGCATTGACAACGGGAAACTGGCGTAGCGATTCATTCATTTTAATTCACTGCCAATGAGTCTTAAAGCAGGACTGAGTGTCCTGTTACTCCACCCTGTCTGTCTGCTGCTAATCCTGGGAACACACACACGTCTCCAGGGAGATATGCACCTCAACAAAATCAAGTAATCAACGTTTAACTCTAATTATATTCTAGAAATAATTGCTCTGGTGGGAGATGAGTCAGTATGGGTTTATGTTATACAGTATAATCATGGTAGATGGTAAATGGAGGGAATTTATATATTGCTTTTCCAGTCTTTGCAACCCTTCAAAGTGCTTTTACATATACAAGTCAGCTTTGTGTCTCTTAGTCTGTCACAAACTCACGTGTGCTGATGGAGGGTTCGCACTGCATGGAGAGCGTCTGCAGACTCTCCTCGTTGGTCTCCAGGCTGAGGTTGGACAGGTACTGTTTGACCTTCCTGGCCATCTGCGCGTCCTCGTAAAGCTTTTTGGCGTTCAGGAAGGAGCTGCGTCGCACCCTCTTCTTGTGCCCGCCGGTCTGCGTGACGTCCAGCACCGCCGCATTGGCACTACCCTGGCTTAGAGACCTATACATATGCACCCACACAGAAACATGCACATAAACACATAGAAAGAGGAAGGAAGACTTATTAAAATAGTCTGTGAGTGAGCATGATAAGTATAATGAACAGGTAATAATGGTGGACATGCACAGAGCAGTTTTAGGTATTTCTCTCGACTCCAAAACATTCCAGTCATTCCAGGGAGCACAGGGGGGGGGGGGGGGGGGGGGGGGGTGAGAGGGAGGGAGGCTGTAGTCAAACAACGGGGGAGTAGCGAGGGGGAGTTCTGCTAGCTCGCTCATGGTTTACATTTCTGTGGCGTGAGTCAGCTCGTAGTAGGAGTGGTAGTAAAAGCTTCACTTGCACATGGTGTCGTTAAGAAAGTAAACAGAACTATAAATTCATTTGTTCTCATCAGGGGAAAGATGTTAGGGTATTTGTTAAGTGTTTTCATATGATTTTGTAAAGAAATGCTTCTGTGAGACACTGACTATCATATGGCATATCATTTCCATTAGATATATATATAGATGCTCATTTCTAAACCTTTAAAGTACTGCTTTACTGTCCTGTAATTAGAACTCAGCAAATCATATTCCCAGAGATTAAGATCTCATAATTACAAGAAAAACTCTCACAATTACGAGATACACATCTTGTAATTCCAAGATGGCTTTCTCATAATTATATGACCCTGAGTCATAATTACGAGACACAGAATTCATAATTACCAGAAAACTTTTCTCCTTCAGTGAACGCAATGTGCTTCCCATCTGTTTCCTGTTATACGTCTCGATAAATGCACAGCGATATGTCCCATTCAACCACAAGAATGTAAAGCATGATAATAAAAATGTTTTTAAATCCAGGATATCTGGCGGTTTGGAGCTTTAATGTACAGATGAAACCTCAGAAACAGGTACAACTTTGAGAAATGAAGCTGCATGCATTTTGTTAGATAAAACATGTCCAAAAAGGTCACATTTGCAAACATAAGACTGGAATAAAACAGCAAGAATTTTCATTTGTGTGTGTTTTCCCAATCATTTGTGACTAATTGACTGTATTTTTCATGTAAAATAGTCCAGTGTGACCACATGCTAGCATAATGTGACCTTTGTTTCATTCAATGCCCTTCGGTTAGGGCCAGGCAGTGTTAGTGAGAGGATTCAACTCTAACCAGTTAATAAGGTTTGAGAAAAGAAGAAAAGAAGCACGCAAATTGGCAGAAAAAAGAAACCGTGGTGCAGGGGAGGGCAAAAGGTCGTAGGGTCACCACACTTACCCTAAACTCCTCCATTTCTTCTTCCTAGAGGGTGGGTGCCATGAACAGAGAAGCATGGAGGGCAAAGGGTGGATGAATCAAGAGAGAGAAAGAGACAAAGCTTAGGACAGGAAAGACCACCAAGATCACCAAAAGACGAAGCAAATTTGACCCACGTGAAGTCAGTAGAGAGGAAATCAAATGGTTACACCACTAAGAAGTCACATCATTAGACAAAGACACACTTTCACTGAAGCACTGTGCACATTATACGCCAACAATGTGTAAAGGGAAACAGTTGCCAGAGGAAACAGTTGCCAGGGGGAACAGCTGCTTGAGAGAGAAGCGTGATGCAGAAAGTTTTACTGACTACGTGAACTGGCTAACCCCTCAGAGTTTGGTTAGTCAGTGGAGTGCTGACAGGACCTACAGAGAGGACGATGGATCGCTTTTAATATGAAACCCGGCTTAGATTTAGAGAGGATTTAGTTTACCTTGTGCGGAACATGAGGGCCGGGTCCATGTTGACGGAGGCCATGCGACCGACATGGCGAATTTCTTTGGCGATCATCCTCAGCTTCTCAAAGTTCACCAGGCCGTCCACTTTAGAATCGTTGCCTGAGAAATAAAGGAAGCAAGAAAGTGAAATACTGACACATTATAAAGCTGACAACATGAATACTGATCAGAAGCAGGGCTGCAGGAATAAACACCTACATTATGATTTGATCAAATGAACTAAAGACCATAATCTGACATATGTTTGTTATACCACATACAAATTATAATTATGGATAATAAATCAAATATAAAGTTTGTAGTAACTACATAAGACAGACAGCTAATGCAAGAAAGCTATGTTAATGCTAAGGCTTGATGGTGATAAAGGCTACTAGTACCATTAGCTTTTTTCTTACCCATTCAGTGTACTTTTCATATCTATTTTCAATATTTAGAAAATCTGAATAAAGTTTACTTACATTGTTAGTCTTAATACAAAGTATTTAAGACATAGCAGACACAGGACCGATATAATGTAACTCGTATAAATTGCTGAGGTATGGCTACTTTAAAATGACACATGTTTATTTACAGATAAATGTATTATTCTCACACGAGCAGCACAGTCACTTAAAATAACCTAAAATATAAAAGACTGCAGCATCACTTTTTCAGGGATTATGTCCGGTCTGTGCCAAAGATTTTAGGGTTAAATAATCTGACATTAAAGTGCATAAATGACAGTATTATAACTTGTCTTTGTTTTATACAAGCTGTCTAACTTGCTTTGAAACGTCAGGACGGTACAGCCATAACATAGACACTAAAATAGATGTCGAGACAAGATATGTATGACTTATTTTAAGGTAATGAGAATATTTTTGATTGATTTCCTGTCCCTGGTGCTCACTGGAAGCTTTACCAATTTACAAAATATGTGATGTTTTTATCTAGATGGATGTGACCTACCTTCATGTAGGAAGGTGAGGTCCTTCTTGATGACGGGGAACAGAGGGATGATTGGCGGCTGCAGGTTCTGATTGTTCAGGACGTTCCTGTACTTGGCCATGTTCCTGGAGGGGTCGAAGAGATCCTGCAGGTCGCTGAACAGCTTCTCGTACTTACTGGGCAGCTTCTCCCACGTTCCCCTCAGCCTGGAGACTGGAGCCAGGTTCAGACCACTGTGGAGGGGTGGGGGACATAATAAGCATGAGAGTGGAAAAATAGTCCCAATTAAAGATTTATCCCCAGAGTTAAAACTGATATTCACTCTGAATCTAAAATAAACGGCACAATCCCTCCACATTCCTCCGTGTCTCACCTGATGATGGCGAACATGGAGTTGAAGTTCTTGCACTCGCGGCAGTGCAGGGCGATCTTGATGAAGTGCTTCACGTTCTTCATGCGCTTCAGCTGGTTGGGCTCGCGCGTCACCTCCGTGGCCACCCAGAAGGTCTCGTGGTTGATGGCCTCCTCGAAGCGCTTCAGGCTGGCCGAGCCCGTCTTGGACCGCAGCTTGTAGAGGTCGTCGATGTACTCGGTGGGCTCGATGGCGCAGAACAGTTCGAAGGCCCTCATGGAGAGCTGGGTGGCCACCTCCACCGTGCTGAGCTGCAGCAGAGAGATCTGACCCTCCCGCAGAAGATCCTGAGCGTCATCGTCCGAACACAACGTCTCCGTCTCCATGTTGCTCTTCAGGTAGTATCTGGGAGGAGAGGAGAAGATGTGGTTTATTAAAATGATGTGTTATAATGGTTACTAAATCAAGTAATGGGGCAATTTAACTGAAAAGTACCAGTTTTGGTTACAGATATTTCAGTTAAATTAGGCAACATATACATTTTATTACTTATTTTCTTTATTCCACATCATTCTAAACTAAAACATTTTGTGCCATACAGACTTTGTTTTCCGGAAACAGTGATTGCTGTTTCTGGCACTTTATTGAATAAGTTATAAATTGAGGTTAGTTGATTAAACAAATAATTGTAAATTGCAGCTTTTATTCATCTTTATTTGAACTTCAGTTAACCAGAATAATTTAGAGGTTAAACAAATATTTTGAGGAAGAGTCCTGGACAGAGAAGCAGCACAATTTTGTTACAAAATCAACATTTATATAAGAAATTTGAATAAGGAAGAAGGAAAACAATATTCCTTACAATAAATATAGACATTTTTTTCTACCTGGTGTGTTTATTGTATGTTGTGTGCTTGCCTCTTTATTTTATATATTAATTAACTCTCCTTGTTTGCCTTTTTTCCATACCGTCCCGCTTCGTCCCCTTCTGTGAGACGAATAAAGGATGTGATCCGGTTTTACATGTACTGTATTTACCTGCCGCTCAGCTGGATCCGGTCAGCCAGTTTGGACAGCTGGTCCGGTAGCCTCCTCTGTTTGATGACGCCCTCCGGAGTGACGGACACCTCACACAGCGAGTACGCTTCAGGAGCTGCTGTCAGAGCGAACTCCCTGATGGCCTGAGCCACCACCTCCTTCGCCGTGGTGTCCTTCCCGATCATGATGTACCGGGACTGCTGGTCCGCCTTGAAGACTCGTAACACCTGATCCGACATATCTGGGGATGACAGAATACATAATGACGATACATGCTCACTGTGAGGTATGAGCTTTATAAGCATTAGCTTCCCAGGATTAACAAACAGCCATTACATCTTCCCAGAGTTCCCCTTTGAGCAAGAATCAATCACCAGCATCCATCTCTAGGATGTCACCCGCCAACCTTATTAACCAGAATTCATTAGTTTGATCAGGAACACAACCCCGCCAATCAGACGACCCAAAATCTCCCAAACTTTTAAAGGGAAATCAATTACTATGTGCCCTGAAAAATTAACATCTGTAGAGGATTTGACAAAGAGGTGACAGTGCCAGGAGAAGCACGACCACAGGGGGAGAAATACTCACTCAGCACGACTGGGACTGCAGGAACACAAACAACATGTGATGAGCAGGAGGTAATATAGGAACTATACTTCTATTTTATACTATTAATGTACAGCCCATTAAATGTGTGGGAAGGTTTCAAATGCTTGTAAAGCAAGTTAGATTTAAATGAAGAGCATTATCATTATGTTAAGATCTTATAGCTCTCATTTTACACCTAATGCTGGGTGATTTGTGACAGTGCAGGGTCATATTTGGAGCAAATGAACAGAAATCTCAATGTGGGAGTTAAATCTGATCATTAAAATAACGGCTTAATGAGAATTCCACCATCTCCAGGAAAACGAACAGTACATATATATTTTTATGGTAAGTTAAAAGCCCATTAGATGTGTGGGAAGGCAGCTAATTCAAATAAGCAATAAGAAAAATGTTTAATGAAGGACATAATACTCTTTTGAGGATCTTATCTTCTTATAATGATGTGTAATGTTTGAAGAAAAATGTGTTTCTTGGCGACACACTCCACCTGATATCCACACTGCAGCAGCTGTACTCACCAGGCTGGTTGTTGAAGTCGAGGATGCGGTGGTGAGACTGCAGCAGGTCGGGGTTCGACGACGAGAGGTTTCCACTGACGGGCAGAGCCGGGGCGATCTGTTTGGACTGCTTCATCCCCACGATGCTGTCGTCCTGCGATTGGCCCACGCAAACGTCACTATGGAAACAAGAGGGGAGATGTCAGTACTGTCAACAAGAGGCAGGGGGCGATATTTGTGCTGGATGCTGCGGACTCCAGTCATATGTGGGTTGATGAATGAAAATATAAAGCTTAGAGCTGAACCTGGTGCTACATCTTTAAAAAACTGAATGAGAAGTCTACTGTCCCCAGGAATAGTAATAAAAACTAAGTATTGGCAAAACTAAACTTTACAAACTTGGTTTAAACTAATATGTTACCCCTTCTCTCTCAGCTATATCACATTATTATTATTCATTAATTCTTCTGTCACCGTCAGCTGTGGGCTGAACTGGTGTCAGCACTTCCATTATGTCTAATAAAAAAGTAAAAAATATGCACTTTTATTCAAGGTTTTCCTGCAGCATTTAAGAGTGAAGGTGCCTCACTAGAAAAAAGATTGCCTTGAGATTTTTATGAAACATAAAATAAGGCCTATTAAGCTTCAGGGAAAGGGAGCTGTGGCGCTAACACATGCAGCAAAGGCCCCACATTTCATCAGGGAAGTTATTGTTTAAAAATGTCTCTGAAAACTACACTGATAGCAAGATCAGAAGCATCGAGATCTGTCTGATTCAGCTCAGCAGGTGATTGATGATTGTACATTCGCTTGGCAGAAATCAATCAGAGCAGCAAGCTGCAATGTCGGGAAAATGGAAAACTTTCTGAGCTTTAAAAATGTGGGAAAGTAGAGACAAACAGCCCAATTACTCTCAATCAGAGGGGGATGTGTTGATCGCTGCTTCCTCTCTGCACAGCTTTGTATTAATCAAAACTATTATGGAAAACAGAAACACATTTCATTTCACTCTAAAGCTTTAAGCATCCTTTTGATGGAAAACAATCACAGACCTGAAGCTGTGTGCAGATTACTGACACCACCAATATCAAACATTTGGTTTATTACCATCTATATCTGTCATGCCATCTTGTGCCGCTTTACAGTATCATACTTCCTGATAAAGAAGACTAGGCAGGTGTTACTCAGTGTAATTACTTGTATGGTTTAGGCGGCAGGATGCTGGTGAGTGTCTTGTCGAAGATCTTCTTCAGCTTGTTGCGTCCTCCCACAGAGTTGGACTTGGCCTTCTTGCTGACCTTCTCCAGGCCCATCACCTGCTCCACGTCCACCGCCAGGTCGGGGATGGAGTAGCGGCTCGCCTTCTTGATGTCCCCGATCTTCGGGAGGTGGGGCGCGCCGTTCTTCCTGTCGTGTTCCTCCTCACCGTCTAGATCATGGTCATGTTCTGGCCTGGTGAGCAGATCCTTAAAAACTGGAGGAAAAGGAGAGAGGAGACAAATATTTAGTAAGAGAACGTATTCAGCATCAGTAGAATCGTTGTAAACGTGATTTAAAAGGTATGGATACAATATAACTGGTCTGCAGATGCAAGTGTAGTCAAATCATCAACAAAATGTGTATGTTTTCTTTTCACTAGTCAAACAAAATACAGTTTAAGGCAGTCAAGTTGCTATTAATGATTAGGAAAAAACGTTGCAAAGGAGAAATAGGTTTGAATATCCCGCCACCCTCCACATTTTGACATAAAGCTAAGAAGGTGTGTCTGATGAACATGATGAAGCTTTACCTAAAAGGTTTGTTTTCACAGTTATGGACAAGTGTGTGTTGTTCTTCAGAATCTCGTTGGCTTTGTTGAGCTGCACGTTCTCAAAGTTCTGCCCGTTCACCTCCAAGATCTGCAGGGGGAAGAAAAACAGGTTCATTTCAGCAAAGAATTGGTAGTATTGAACTACTCTTAAGCTAAGGCTACCGCATTGTGAAGAAACTGCATGCCATATTGGATCAGTGCAGAAAGTGTTAAGCTTCGCTCTAATGTACATTTTCCATGTGATGATCTCTGAACCACATCTTTTATTCAGTGCAGAAAGAGGAAAACCTCTGGCATGTTATACATCATGACATTTAGTCCTACACATGTTTCTGACATTAATCTGAGCCATGTCTCCTTCAAACTGTCTTCACAGCTTGACCTCCTAATAGGCCAGATATTTGCATTTTAACACAATATGCTAACCAGCCTCTGTCGCTTCCTTGTTAGTGGAAGAGGAAGACGCCTTTGACCGGAACATACGCACAGACCATCCTCTGCCGCTGTGACGCCGGTAAGCGGTGACTTATTAGACCGAACGTCTGGAATCAGCGGCGATTAGTGACACTCTCAGTACTTAGGGACTGCTTCTTATGGCGTGATGAAGAAACAAATGGGACTAATACCACAGCTCTGCACTGATAGGCTCTGAATGTATGATGATTGTAAGAGAAGCTGGTAGAAAGTGGAAGGTGTGAGCAGGAGTGAATGTGTCTAAAGATGCCAGCTTCTCTGCTTCCTTTTGGGGAAACAGCTGCAGAGGATGTTTGGAGTCAAGAGGGCTTAGCTCGCATCCAGACACTCTCGAGATGGCTTCAAGGATTAAGGGACTTTGCTTAAAGCCCTGAGGACTGCAGAGTGTGAAAATGTTCAAGCAGAAGAAAGCCAAAGCTTGCAGCTACTGGCAACTTTCGAAAAAACCTTTTAATGGCAGTTAGAGCAACATGTAAAACCAATTTCACAACAACAAATGAATTTCCAACACTAGAAAACTGATCTATTCAAGAGTGGGTCTGTGTGACAGGAGTGATTTCTGCTCACAAATGTAGCCTGAAGCTAAAAAGTGTATAACTTGAAGGCTTTTTCCTCCCTAGAGTCAAAGATTTGAGCAAACTTTAGACACTTTCTTTCTTTAAATATCTCACCTGATCTCCGCGCTTAAGGCCGACTTCTGCTGCCTTGCTCCCGGGCTCCACGGCATCGAGGAAGATGCGGAAACCTTTCTCCTGACCTCCGAGAAGAGTGAAGGCCAGCGGAGAGTCCCTGGACGGCTTGGTCAGCGTCACCAGCCGCGGCTTGGCTTTAGCAGCACACGCTATGTTTAACAGTCTGAGGTGCCCACACATTTTCTGGAGAAAAAGAATAGGACACAGATGTGAGGGAAGTGCGATAATTGGCATATTTAAAATGCATTTATAGCATGTGAGTAATCCCTGTGTAACTTTCTGTACTTACTTCTTTTTCCAGATTGTTTTCAAACTCTTCCAGAAATTGAGTCATGGCAATGTCACCCTCAAAGTCATTGAAGTGATTGTTTACCCACAGCAAGACTACCCGTGTAACCTGGAGGGATCACATGGGTCAATCTATAGTTTACTGCTTGATTAGTAGTGCATGCATTGTATAGTTAACATCTTTACCTAAAAATGCATATGGATCATGGAAAATCTATTCTAATGAGAGCCTTTATTTTCATGCAAACTATCAATTACTCAATGTGTTTTGTTGCAGGATATAGTCTCTTTTCTTTTACAGACATCTCTGATTTATATTTGAGCTGTCATCAGTAGATGTAGAAATACTCCCGTACCTTGTCCCTGAGGCTGGGGTCGTGGAACCACTCCAGGAGCTTCTTGCCCACGACCATGGGGCTGGAGAGGAAGGTCCTGTAGGTCAACAGGAAGTCCTCAATGTAGGTGGGGTCCACCACTGAGTGTTCCTCCACCAGGTGCATGGTGAGACGTTCCGATGTGCCCTGGGATTTCAAATGTTCTCGTTACTTTCATGCAACAGGGTTGGCTTGCAAAGATCTGTTTTAGATATTTTGAGTGACTCCCATTATTTCGTATTTCGGGTTTAAGGAAAATGTAAATACACTGAGCCTTGAAGTGGTACCTTGATGACGATATGTCCTTTCCTGGTGCCGGTGCGGTCCAGTTCTCTGTGCTCCTTCACCATAACGATCTCCCCTTCCTCCTCCACCTTCTGCATGTTCTTCTCCACCTGGTTGAGGATGCAGCAGTAGTCCTGCTGGGCTATGCACACAAACTGGAGTAGACAGGAAAAAAACAAAAGTTAGAAACAAAAAGGTCGAAACATTTGACACAAACTAAATTCATCCTCCGTGCTTTACAGTATTGAAGTGGATGTATTTTAAACACATATCTTTCTGTTACATCATCATCATTAATGGCAGATGAATATAACCGATGAAAGCTGATTACAAATGTATTCTGCATAGCCACTAAACAACTGTCCTCGCTGATGAATTACACAATTTTTACTTTTTAGAATTTTCGACTATTTCTAAAAATGATCACTTTTTCCTAAAAGATCTAACTTTTTTTTCAAATTTCTGAAATGTTTTTTAAATGTCGACTGTCCCACTATTTCCTCATTATTCTAACTCCTTCTTCAAGTGGCCCTAATCCTCTTCTTTTCACACTTTCTGTCTCCCGATTATTTTCCCCTTTGAATTTCTTTCAAATGATGCTTAAATGTGACATTGCTTTTCATGTATTCTATTTCAAAATGGTTGATGTTAAGGGGATGCCCTAGCCCAAAGCAACTTACAATATGAGTGCAAACATTGTCTGCATACAGTGGGTCACAGTGAGAATTAATATCATGAAACAAAAGTGTGTTTGCTAGGCTTTGCACACTGAGATGCAGATGGAATGGACTGTCTAACCGCGTGATGCCATGCAGGATCATTAAGCTCCTACCTGGCAGTCGTCCACCTTGGTCTTCATCACACCCTTCATGTATTCCTTCTCCATGGTTGGTGACACCCCGAAGCTGTTCCCCATACACAGGATCTCTGTGCGGCCCTCGGGGTACGTCACCTCCACCGAGCCGTTCAGGATCACCGACCACGAGTCCAGCTGGAGCCCGAACACAACATTATATTAGAACAAAGAAACAGGGAAGAAACAAAACATTGGAAAAGGGAAGGAAAAAATAAATAATAACTTATTTTATTTTAAATCAGCTGAGTTTTATTCCCAACAGCTGGTGTCACTTAATGAGTCAAAGTTATTTATCACAAAGAACCATATGCAGAAACTAGAACAGGACAGATGGTTTTTTACTTCCCTTAGAGTGATACAGACAAGATCTGTCCTGCAAAACAAGACTGGAATACGGAGATAACACCGTTAAGTTAAGAGTTACTTGTACTGTACATGAACATTTTTCCAGTTTCTGCTTGGTTATACTTCTACTCAACTACAATTAAGAGGCACCTATTGTTCTTTTTACTACATTTTATTATATATTTGACACCATAATTTACTCACAGCTCTACTTTCATGTACTGCCAAATGAATATGATATTCATTATTGAATCATGAACTAAATTCCAGTGATTTGATATTCTGAAAAAAGACATTTTTAATAATGGTACTCAATGTCTATTTAGATGCTTATACTTTTGTAATTTAACTTTAGTCACATCTTGAATGCAGGACCTTTTACTGTGGAAAGCAGTACGTGCTTGATTGAATGGTGTACATATCTTATTCCTTTTGAGTATAATATAAAGTAAGTTGTTTTGAAGAATTCCTGAATAGCTGACATTTCACAGAATCCCCTCTTTTCCCCCAACAGCAACAATATGCTCGCTGAACCCTGAATTCTCTGTGACCGGACATTTACTGAAGTCGCTTAAAGGAAAGGTCTGCTCTCTATTGTTGAGTGCATCATAGGAAAAAAACACCAAATCGTCTTCAATGAATCTCCTGTCGTGTCTTGACCAGACAGAGAGAGAATACGTGATGCCTGCTTTAGTTGCCTGAGGGACTCTACATCAGGCCTGATAATACAGTGCGGGTTGTCAACCATTCAGGTTTAATAGAGCAGAAAATAACATTAAATGGAAGATGAACGATTCGCTGGTGTGAAGGGGCAAGACCAGGGTTCAGTTCCCTGAGAGACACGAACACATATATAAATATAATTTAAGGCACGTCACAAGACTGGGCTTATGCGTGCATGCACCAACACACACCTCCTCTCCGTCGTTGAGAACGATGGTGCCCGCGCGCTCCACCACAGCGAACACCATGACGGCGCACAGCTCCCTCCTCACCGACATGGTCATGTTGGCAAATGCTGGCAGCTGATGCATGAACTCCAGTAATTGCTCTGCAAGACGGACAGAGGAGAGACACAGAGGAAGTGCAGGAGGTTGAGAAATAGAACGAGTCTTGACACACAGAGGAGAGGGAAAAAGCACAGGCAGCACTCTTGGCAAGTCGCATCGGTCTCTCAGTTCGAGCCGAGAAGGCACGAGCTGGAGGCCGAGCATCAACACGGATAATCACCACAGGGAAAGCCAACAAAGGAATCATTATCTGGAGCACATAAAACCAAATATCAATCCCATTGATATAAAGTTTAGAGGCGAGCCAAGAATAATCGCTGACTCCTCACTCAGTGACCTCTGTGTGAGTTTATTAAGTACACTGCAGACACTGGATTCAATTATTTGATCGATTCTAAAGGAACAGCTCACCAAAATTACAGAAAAACTTACTAAACACCCCGATAGTTGCATTTTCACACGTGCCTAGTCTCCTTTATCATTTTCTTTGCATAGTTTGCAGCATTGAGAAAAATACATTTAAGGTTGCAAATACAGTTATTTACAATCTATATATAGGTCTACACCTTCATAGACTAGTTCCTTTTATCTATACTGCTGCTAAATGTCCCCGCTGCAGGACAAAGGACGGATTTCTGATTCTGATTATTTTCTTCATTACTTGTGACTATTAAACCAGAAATAACTTTTAAACAACAACAACAACAGCAACCAATATCTTGGTTTATTCGACCTTCAAACACAAGGATTTATTTGGTTCACTATTGATTAAAACTTCAAATCCTCACATGCAATGTCTGTTGTTTTTGCTGACTCGATGAATCAATTATTCAAATACTCGTTACTCAGGATAATCCGTGGCTTTCACTGTGAGCCGTTTTCATAGTGACATTTTCTCTCAGTAGAAAGTCATTTTAATGAAAACTGTCAGGGTGAGATTTGCAGAACAAAGAGCGCATCCCAAAAGACAAGATGCTGTTCATTTCCTTTTTTTTCAAACGTTGTTTCCATTGTTTCAAGCTGCATATACTAAATTATTTATCACCTCCTTTGTACTGGAGCGGTGGCACATATATCAGAGCAGGCATGGCACGTCAAACCCAAACTTCTGTACTGCATGTGTTTGAAAGTAAGGAAATGTTGGGTATTTTGGTGAGGAGCATTAATATTGGGTATTTTACTGGGTGTGTCGCCAAGGAAAAAGCTCTATATATATAATCCAAGGTGCGAAACATTCTGCAGCACCCTACATTGGGGTCTAAAGCAGGAAAATACCCCTTTCTCTTCTTCTACTACCCAAATCCCCACCCCACAGCAGCAGTCTGGCGTTCTGGCTGACCTGTGCTTGGCATGGCAACAGCCTTGTGCGTGAAGCTGCGGATGCTCTGAAACTTTAATGTGCTGGGAGAGGTGAGGCGAGAGGATGTGCCGGAGTGACCTAGAAAAGCCTGCCGGCGAAGGGAGGGGTGTACCGTGGGGGGGTGGAAATCAGGGGAGGGGGAAAGCGGTTGGCACCCAGAGCATCATCCTCCCCCAGTCCACATCTGTAGCTAAGCCCTGACAGTGTGAGCTTGTTTTCGCCTATCATTATCATTGGAGTTGAGTCATAGCTTTAAGGGATATGATACCGCGAGCTTGATGAGGCTTTCAGAATTATTTGAAAGCGTATATCGCAAATGAGAGCAAAACAGGCTTCAGAGAAATGTAGATTTATGGCGAGCGATTAAAAAAAGAAAAAGGAGGGTGTGGCTTTTACACTGCGCTGAATTAATCTGAAATTGGGACGAGGAAAACTGTCCCGGCTGGGGACAACACTGCCGGTGCGGATATGTTTGAAAACACACCCGTTTTCTAGGTATGCACAAAAAAAAATAGCATATTTATAAAGGAAACGCTGAATGGCATACCAACTATAATGATGCTATTAGTAGGCTGCGTTGATATCATGTTTGCAGTTTATTTGGGAGCTTACCTATGTCGTCGTCAGTCCTGTCCATGGGGTCTTTCTCCAGGCAGTCCCGCACGATGTCCCGGCTCATGAGGGGGTCCGACGCTCGCTCGATGTCCTCCTCATCGTCGTCTTCCTCGGAGTCAACGGCGGTCTCTGGCAAGCCACTGAGGTCCATGTCGCCTGGTTCGTTTTCTGTGGCCTGGAGAGAAAAAACACATCAAAAAAGGAGTCAGGAATCTGAGATCAAAGTTCAACAAGATGAGGAATTTAGTTTTTTTCCATCCAACATCAGCAGTTGGAAACTACAGTCAATAAGCAAAGTTCAGAAGTCAATCTATAGCCACGACTTTGAGTGAGCACACACAATACAAACAAGCTGCAGATTGTCAGATAGACGCCTGAAAAGTGAATCAAATAATGGAAGTTGCTGACCAATCCAGTGAGCCAACTCATGTTCATCTCAGAGAAAACACATTTGTAAACAACGACAAAGAAACTGAGATCTCGTATGCAAACACACTCACACAAATATTGCTGAAATGATTATACAGTACAAACATCTGCTGTAACACAGAGCATTTCCAACAAACAGCATCAATAAAAAAAGACCCTCTGTAAATCTGTTGAGCAGATTTGACCCAGTTATTGAAATGGATTAGAGGTATTCGGTACTACAGTATGAGAGAAAGACAGGCGTCAACACTGCATACCAAAAAGTGTGCTATGCATAGTAACAAGCTCATTATCTCCCAACTTTCCTTTCCTCTTCCCTTTTTTTTCTCCCCCCTCAGCAAACTCCACAGCCTGCCTCGAAGCCACATCCTGTTCTTTGAAAGCACAAGATGAAATATGTGCGGAGATGAGGAAAATTAACTGAGATGATGAGCCAAAGAAATGAAATGACTTGATACCAACAGTAGTCCCTCTGCTATTATCAAAGGAAAGATTTCTAGAAATGACAGAAGCGCCGTATCGCCCGGTGCCTGCGACATGGTATAAACCAAAGCAGTTGAGAGAAAGTACAACAAAGCCTCAGCCCGGCCGCTCCGCCACAGGGCAAAACAACAACCTTCTTACCTGGATATACTGCCCAACCTCAAGCTTCTTTACAGAAAGAGACAAAAGGGTTGCCTTTGCAAACTGTCCGCAAAATCCCAGAGCCAGACGCATCTTCACCTCCCAGTCTGTCAGTCTGCTTTTAATTTTTCAGAGCTCAGAGTCCAGGACCCTACGTGATTTCCCCTCAAACGCCATGTGCAAAAGGCTCATCAATGATTCACGCCAGTGTCTGAGTGGCCATTTGGGCGTCACCAGTGCCCACGCCCTGATGGGTGGAGCCAAGGATCACAGACTGAGTAAGTATACACTACAAGCATTGCATTTTATCTCAAAATAAATCAATCAGTGGATGCAGTGAAATGGCTGTGATAAACACTGACTTCAAAGAGGTGAAAATGGAGGGACCTCTTACATAAATTTGAATAGTATTCCCTGAGCACCCCTTGTCCCAAAACTACTGAGAGTTACATATTCATGTCCCATTTTCCCCAGATGGACAGAGGACACTCTAGACAGGTTCATCTGCAGCCAGTTTAATAGGAGACTGAAATGAGGATGCATTTTGCTTCAGAAACGCAATCTTTCCCACGCGGCTCGTGCTGCATTTTAATACAAGTTTTGTATTTGTGCACGGTCTCGTTCTCGTGTCATATGTGCATCAACAATCCATTAATGTGCAGTAACCATTACGAGACAGTGTGCAAGTCAGGTGTTGTTAATATTTCATCAGGGCTATTCTTGGATCAATGCTTTCAAAGTCCTTCTGAAGGTCCAATTTCATGATTTATTCAGATGCAAAACAGAGCGCCGCGTTGTCAGTGACGTGAGAGAGTGATGTGGGACTTTTCAGCAGGTGATTCAATTGTCGAGGGCAGAAGGGAGGCTGTGGAGATTAGAGCAGTGGGGGGGGGGGGGGACCTGTGGTTAAACTACTAAAGGCTCCCCATTAATAATCTGCACACCTATATGCAGAGAAACTCTTAAATCAAAATGTCAAGTGCAAAGACAAGGGCCCCCCTGGTCAGAAAACACCTCCAGTGAAGGCTGCAAACATTGTTCTTCTTCTACAAAGACACACACATAGATTTAAACCCTGCAGGGTGCTAAGCTAACTTAAGCTAATGTGTAAAAGAAAAGTAATATTGACAGTTTGGTGAGTCATGTGGGGACCCCAGCACAGTAAGAGGATCTTAAATCCTTTTCTCCACTCTTAGTGTTTGTGCATTTTAATTGTGTGCGCTGATTATTAGTAGTTTATAAGTTAGGAAGGGGGGATTGTGAGCAGAAGCCCTGAAGCCTGACGGATAAAAGTTAAAGACAAACTATATAGAACAAGCTAAACTGAACTTTATTTAACATCTTTATCCTCATTACAGAAGTATTGGAGTAGTAACCCCAAGCAAGATAAATCATAGAGGTCAAGAGATGATTAAGAGGAGAGGGGAATGGAAATATTAATGAAAGTATTCTGAAATCATTGTGTATTACTGGATGATTGTTCAGGCATCTAACATGTGTTGAAAACCTATGAAAAACATTATGCATCATAGCCCACAGACACAGATATACAACCAGTGACAAAATCAGAGGAACAAATAAACTGCTTTTTAAAATGTGTATCTTAAAAATGCTTGTTTGATTTAATTACCAGACAAAAGCAATCAAGTTTACTGAGATGAAAAGACCAAGTTATACTGCAAATTCTCCAATGTGGGATTCTCACACCAGCAAAAGTTATGCCTCCTTTTTAAACATCAGCTATTAAAATCAGTCAAACCGTTCATACGCTTGCACACTCATCCTCTACCAGTTGTAGCGAAAGCGCACGTAAGTAAGTCGCCAGTGAGATGAGCAGAGGAGTTTGATCACATGTGACAAGAGAAAGAGCGATAATGACATTGAGATTGACACACAGGTTAAGACAATGTGTTTCGAGCAAGGTGTTGGGGTATTTATAGCACTGAGGAACCGAGCAGGTGTTGCGACAGGTAGATTAAAGGCTGTTAGAGTCGGAGATCCAGCGAAGGAGGATTGAGAGACTAAAGAAGGAAAGCAGACTGTGTGTTTCAGAGGAAGGGAAATCAAGAGACACAAGTGAGCAGATGGCTGTAAGATCACAGAGCGGGGACAGAAGAGCCTGTCCAACCTGCCCCAGCATGGCTGAAACACACACACGGTAGCTTTACGATAACACACACTCATACAGGCCCAACACGCAATTATAGAGCTGCATTCAAACTATATGATCTGATGCTCCTGCACTCAAGCTGAGAATAGTCCCAAACAAAACAGAGCGACTGTGACTGCTGCCCCTGAGCACAGTCACACAAATAGGAACACAGCAGGTGACGGCGTGACGAGCCAATAGGGTGCGTACTGTGTGTTAAGAGGATTTGAGAGGGTTTGGGGCACCTTTGCAGTCACGAGATTGTGGGTATGTTCTTTTGGTTTTTATCAACCTCTCGAGGGAGTGCAACGACGCTTAATGTGTGTAAATGTTTTTGTTTCTTACCTCAGTCACACCCTACAAACATATTTAATAAAAGCTCCTTAGAACACAAGATGGTATGTCACATCTCCCTGGGGGTGCTGTGTTTCTGCTTTGAGATGCTGCAAGCAGAGCTGGAGGCCGGATGGAGGCGGGACCACCTGCTCACCGCCACCCGCCTGTCTGCTCGCCTCCCGTTGAGAAGTGACAACGTCCTATTAGTGTCTCAAAGTGTCTGCCAAGCCTTTACTTTCTTTCCAGAATTTTCCTGTCCTACTTAATGAGACTGTAACCTGTGTTCCCAGAGGGATTTTTGTCATCTCACCAAGGAGAGACTCACCATCTTGGAATAAAATGAGCTGGGCTACAGTTCAACCACATCACTTCATTCATCCACACAGATAAGAAGCATTCGATTTTATATCCTTGTGAATGTGACGTAGTTCAGTCCAGGAAGGAAGCTAATGAAACATCCCATTGTCAAAATGTAAACTGCTGTTTGTTTCAATAATCTAAGGAATATGCTTTGTTTACTTTTGAGTAAATTGATACCACTAATGTTTGTGTAAATATAAATAATACATATTTTATTATAGAAATCTAAAGCAAGCAGCTAGTTAGCTTAGCTTAACATTAACACAAAGACTGGAAACGGCTCAGTGCAATGCTAGCAAAATGTCCTATTAGCAGCACTAAAGCTAACTCATAAGCATGCTATGTTTAGTTGGTTTAATTTGTACAAAAAACACAATGTAAAACTGTTAGATTTTGCAGTCAGCACCTCAGATAACCTATGCTAAGCTAAGCCATACAGTTGTTGATAGAGTATTTAATCCACAGACATAAGTGGATCAATATTTTAAACTTAGACAACAAATCAGCTAAAGGCAATGACCATAGCTAGTTTATTCTCATACAAACTACCTACTGAATGATTTATCCACGGGAGCGGGCCAAACTTGGGATCCAGCCCCAATTGAGGGGGGGGGGGCGTCCTTACCTGATAAATGTCTGACAGGCTGCTGCTTCCAGAGTCGCTGGTGATACTACATCCTGAGTGGCTGGAGGACACGTGGGTCACCTGTGGGTGCAAGCCGTCGGCCAGGTGAAGTCTGCTGAAGTCTGCGGGGAGCTGCACGTACACACACACACACACATACACACAGATGGTCAGTATCATCTAGCTCTGCAGCCACCGCTGGGCACTCACGCTAACACTCGCGCTGGATGCTAGCCAAGTAGAGACACACCTAGCGACTTGTTAACCTTCATTTTGTCTGAAGAGATATAGGTACTACATGGAAATGATTATATTTCCCTGCATTTATTTCTCATTTGACAGAGGAGTCATTCGGATGAACTAAACAGTGCTTTTTTAGGATAATATTGTATGTTTTGCATTGGATTCATACACAAATTCCTACTATGGTTCTCCTTTTAATTAGTAAATACACTCTCATATAAAAGAAGATCATCTTTATCTTTACTCCACGGCTGTGATAATACAATTGTTAACGGAACAAAAGAATATTAATTATTCCCATTGCAAGAGTTCAAGTCTACATAATCAGTTATTATCAAAGCGACAAAAAAGAAGATGTTAATTAAATCATCCGACTTACTGAGAATCAGTCAGAAGCATTTATCAAGTTTAACACAAAATAGGAGCGAATAAAAAAGGGAGTTTGAAAGCAAACTAACCCAGTTGTCCATTTATCATTCAGCTTAATGTGACCTAACATGTGTCCTAAACTTAACTCGTATTGTCTAAGTGAGATAATAACAACTCAAATTAAATCTTGGAAAGTTTTGCAGCTTTTAGTAACCGCTTGAGCTTGAAGACAAACCAACCAGAAGCGCTGCCTACATCAAGGAAATACCCTCATTAAAGAAACCCTCACAACCTAAATAAGCAAGAGGCAGTAATGGGGGAAGCCCCTCTGAGTTATTCATAGTGTATAAAGTAACAGAAAGCTGTGCTGTAATTAACCACAGTGAACACGAGCCAACCCACATTTTCTATGGAGTTGACCCTAAAATGTAAAATAGATCAGAAACCCCCTGCTGGTGGTTTACGATGATTAGAAGAAAAAACAGATGTAAACAACTGTGTTTGTGGTTTATATGAAGAACATGCTTTACTGTATTTATATGAAGAGTAACAAAGGCTAACTATATATTTTTTTACAAGAGGATTTTCCACTTTTCTCTCTGTTTTATATCATTATAAGTGGTTAAAACAAGGCCTAGGAGGACATTTTGAACTATTTCCTGAAACAGTTTAGACAAAATTGTTAATCCTTAACCGAGAACAACAGGTTATGGGTACTTTTTATTCCCTCATTTGGGAAATTAAATAATTGAATAAAATCACAACTATAATGATAGCTAATCTCAGCTCTCTAAAGTCTTTTATGAAAAAAATAAGACATGTGGTATAACAAATCTGTAAATATTATGGTTAACATGTCATTTAAATTGATTTAATATGTGATTTTATGTGTAGAGTGTTTTCAAATGAAACCCAGGATATCTGACTGGGAAGCCACGGGATGAATTATGAATTTAATCAAACTGTGTCAACTGGTTCATAGCGCCTATATATGTGAATATTTCATGGCTTAAATGTTTTATTTACCAATATATATTTGATACTCAGCAGGGATACGGCACAGCGCTACTTTAAACTCGACTTCTGGCTGCGGCGGATCATCAATATTAAATTCTTTACACCTAAAAGTCAACTGTGGTTGATTTAACTGGGTTGCACTATTCATCACATGATATCAAAGAGTGAGTTCAACAGTATATTTACAGGCGGTTTGATTTCAGATGTGGAGCGTATAAAAGGATTTTGATTTATGTATTAGAAATGTTTCTTTTAGATAGCAAAACTTAACCCAGCTTCGATATGTGCCAGTAGATTAAAAGCCAGACCATAAATGTCATAAGAAAATACTGAACTTTTCTCCAATAAATCCTGACTTGATACTGGAAAGATTGTGCAGTCACTAGCCAGGCTTTTCAAAGTTCCTATCGGAGCTTCAAAAGGTCATCATTTCTCTGAAGAAAAGTAATCTGGGTGTCAGTGTCATCTGCCTCACAATGCTCTTTGAGCTGTAAATAACAACACTGCCTCTGTCTTTCAGTCTTTTTGGAAGACAGACTCACTATGAAGTCTCACTTGGATGACAAATGCAACAGATTGGGAGAAAACACATCTCGGGAAGTTAATTTGCAAGTAAATGGGTTTGAGGCATCATCTGCTCTTGAGCGAGAAAACGTCACAGCTTCTGAAGAGCTCGTCAGTTTAATTAAAAGAGTTTTGGAAACGGGAGGAAAAGTGTTTTTGCTGGCAGACATATATAACAGAGAAACTAGTTTTGAGTTAATAAAATAAATCTCAATATTCATGATCTGCCCTTTGAGACGGAAAACTGCGGAGGTGTAGTGGCACTGCATTGATTTGGAAGAAGGTGTGACGAGATATTTGGAGACCTTTCTGAAGGAGATAAAATAAGACATATCTACACACAAAGTGTCACTGACAAGAGACTGAGGGGCAGCTCCTGCAGCACTGAGGTGTGATGTGACTTCACTGTGTCAAAGATTGCGATCACTATTAATTATCTGGCTGGCTGCACTAACCAAAAATGGTCGACCCGAGGGCCAGTCAGTCAGTCAGTAGCCCCCTCCTCAGGCTGCTGTTTCCCATCCCCTCCTTCGTCTGAACGCCTCCAGCTGACATCCCTGTTATTATAACCGGCCGGGCATCATTGTGTGGGTGTGACCAATCTCTTTGTCTGTTTCTAACTGCCGTGATAAAGCCTCATCACATTTCCTTCTGATGACTTTCGGGAGCAAAAGAGGTTATGGTGCAGTTTATCACTCTCATGTAATACCAACCCAATAAGAAGAGCTACGACTCACAATTCATATTTATTACTGGACATCAGTAAGCCCGCTGTGGCTTTGAGGCTTCTACTTTATTGGGAGAGGGACTACTAAAGCATTATTGGGTTTGTTGACAATAAGAAAAGTATTGAATAGCAGCTTTATCCTTGTGGAATAAAGAACAATACACTTAAAGCAAAGGACACAGTGCTGCACAATAAAACAAACCTCAACGTCAATAAAATACCTAATTTATTTACATATTTTTAAACAATTTGGGTGCACTTTCAATGATTGTAAGTGCACCGAGGGTACATTAATTAAATATTCTCATTATTGAGAGTACAACATGTTGAGTTTGTCGATATGGCGATTCCCTGGACTGGTTTAAATGTCAATAATAATATTCCCACTGGTTTCCACAGCCAGCCTGAAAGGTCCCATCTCCCTCCAAACAAATGAACGACAAACCCCACCCCCTTTAAGAGGGAGGGCTAAAGGGAGGGCAGGGAAGCAGGATAGAGGGAGAGGATAATAAACACCTAATCCTTTCTCTCCACTCATTTAGGTCATCTGTCTGTCGGCCAATAAGCCAGGGTCCATTCAGTCTATAAGCATGTGGTCCATTGACCTCCTCTGCCAAAGGCATGCAAGAGACTGGGCAAAGAAGAATGCCAGTACAATAATAACGACACGCATCATTACGGGTTTTCCAATCTGAAACACAACGACACGCGTGTTCAGTGCGTCATTAACCCCGATCAAACTGCAGAGTCTGTACAAGCACGCTTTTGTTTAAATCTATGAGTGATACGCTCACAATCAACCATAGCATTGAACATGTGAGGATTCTCCTACCTTCTGTCAGCCTTTCTGCACAGCTTTGCTCCGAATTCAGTGCTCTCTGATGACCGAATGAAGTGAGCTCTGCCGAACCGCGAGCCGGAATACGTACAATCAGCTGTCACCGGAGGATTAGGCAGCGCTCTAATGCTCGAGCCACAACACTCCCCTCTGCCTACATGTGAGCAGATGTGGCGCTCCTTAAATTACACTGTAGACCTAATGACCTAGATTGCTGGGTGGGAGACCTGGGTGGCTCTCAATCTCTTTACTGTTTTTATTTGATGGGGGTTACTAGATGTACACTATTGGGTTTTTGTATTGTTAACCTTAGGAGGTTTGAAAAAACCCCTCATATCTCCACTGAAGGGATTCACATTTTAATAGATGGTTCAATAGCTTTAAATTAATTGACAAAACACAAAAAACACAATGATTTTTCTTTCTGAAATCAAGCAGATAAAAGTGCCTGAAGCTCTGCTGCTACTTCCAACATTTCACTTGTGGTTTTAACTTTGTCTACTTGTTTAAAAATGGAGATCTGCCAATGTTGGAAGGCTGAAAGATAGCAGAAACATCCCAGAATCTCTCATGACCATGGTGGCAGCTTCTCTCTATCCTGAGCCCGGCGGATCAAGAGATTAAAACCCTTTTGGCGGGGGTGTCAGATTAAATGGGCCTGATATGCTCTCTGGGCTTTCCCCTCCAGTGACAGCTCCACCAGTCAGTGCCACAGAAACCAGCAGTCAGACAAGGGGTGATGATTACCTACAATGGGGAATGCACTCCACTAACGTCCTTTTTGTGTTTACGTCAAGCTAGTTGTTAGCACGATTACAACTAACTAAATAACAAATTGAAAAAAGAAGGGTGGGTTACATAATTGGAGAATGGTCTCAGTAACTTGTTGTTACAATTGAAATTCGATTTGTTATCCAAGCCCAGCAAAGCTAAAACAATGGCACTGATGTCTTTTTTTTACATGCACTATTTCAATTAAAATGTTCAAAGATATGCATCAAAGGCAAAGCAATTACCACAAGATAAAGCCATATATGTTCATAAAAAGCTAATAAATCAACTGTACTATGAAGGGGAACGTCAATGTGTGCCTTGTTGCAGTAAAGATAAAATGCAGAATGGAAATGGAAGGTCTCCGGGGGAAAGATAAGCAAATGGGGAATTACAGTATGTGGCAGCCAATGGTCATGAGCCCACTATGGTGATGCTATTACTGTAATAAGATCTGGTGGCTGATATTGACTCTACCCATGGTGGGTTTCCTGCTGGGCTAAATAAACATTTGAATAAACCTATGCTAAAAACATAAAAACAAATGAAGAGCCAGGCCTGCACAAAAGATGGAAAAAGAGATATTTCATTTTAAAACAAGAGACAGTTTTACTCATTTGTACCTGAAGCAAAGACAATTACAAAAAAACCTTGAAACCTTGAAACCTTGTACCTGAAGCAAAGACAATTACAAAATGAGGCAATCCTGATTATCGCCTTTAATCCAGGTTTGATCTAATTTACTTGTTTTACTTGCTGTCTTATGTGTTTGCTTCGTCTAATTTGCGGTGCGTATTTGTGGAGCTTTCAGCATATTGAAGCTGTGGAAATTATTGTAATGTGCTTTGAATTAGCATACAAGCTACGTGCTGTTTTGCTTTTCCTGGTCAAAGGTTTTTACCATATGATAAATATTTTAGGATATTTTTTGAGTGGCTAGTCACTTGGCTGATTGCTTTTGCTAGACCTCTAGAAAACCACCCAAATGAAAGCTTAACAATCTATTTAAATGAGGGTATTACTAAATGTAACAGCACATATTGAAGACTATAGACTAGTATACTCATAGTGTAGTTGGGCTAGTCTACAACCTAAAAATCTCAGAGTTGTAACAGGAAACATTACTATCCAAACCTGAGAGAATAGCAGTTGGCTACATATAAATTACTGTAGATGATATAAAATGCATCCCCTTTATTAAACAATGATGAAATGTAGTTCAAATTAGATTGCATACAGTTGTATGCATTTGTTAAGTGTATCTGATACAAACAACCTCTTAAAAAGAGATTTTTGTAGGACAAGGTACCCATGAATGCCTCCCTGAGAAGAGCTGCACAGAACAAGGAGGGTACAATACTGTATGTCATCAAAAATGGCACATCCTACTCTCACAGGAATAATAAAGTGATTTTTTGTTCAGCATCTTTCCTGTGAAACCGTCCATCAGGATGATTTACAGCCCTGCCTCCACGTATGTGTGTGTGTGTGTGTGTGTGTGTGTGTGTGGTCTCGACGTGTGAGTGATGTCAGCAGCGTTGACAGCAGATCAATCCATTCACCATTCAAGTTCAGATCAGCTCAGGCCTCGTCTGCAGGATCTGCCTCCAGCACCACGGACAGCGCCACCAGCTGCAGCGCTCCATAACATGGGCAGACTATGCTTCAGCTGGTGGAGCTAAAAACACTAAATATGCCAAAACATATCAACTGTATGTCGACTTTCTGCTTAAAAGCCACATATGTTGCATCATGCAATGTGATTTCAGGGCTGTAAAAGCTCCTAGGGGGTTAATAGGTGGGGTAACTGAATTTAAGGGAAGCTTCATCTCTGCACACATGACATCACCTCCCATTAAAGCCCCTGACATATTACTTGTACAGATTTCTCTCCAATGCATATATATAGGACACCTGGCGTGATTAATTTAACAGGCTCATCTTAGGACCTACAATCAAATATTGTCATCTGAGTGTGTCGTAAAACATAACGAGGGCGCAGACGTCGGTCGTTAAACACAACATGTGTACCGCTGGATGTGTGTGCGCCTTTAAAAAGGAACAAATCATTATCCATAATACATGTACACGCGTCAATAACCGGATAGGAGTGATTATTAGCCACATATTAACCTGGTTGTCGTATGTATTTTCATTTCTAAAATAATGTTAGTGTTTTACGAGAATGAACTACGCCTATTTGATCGATAGTGTGTGCGTGTGTCTGCGTGCGTGAATGACAGCAAGCACATGGCGGCCGTTTCTAGTTCAACACACTGACACACATCTTTGACTCGGTATTAACCAGCTTCTGTCCTTGGCCTGCCCCGCGTTCATTCATCTTGTGGAGGCTCGATAGAAATCCGATGTGCGTCCATTATAGTGCCGGTAATCATATCTAGAGGGTCATAAATGGGGGGGGGGGGGGTATAATTTTTTTCTTTTTTTAAAGAATGGAGCGAAACCGTCGACAGGCTACTTACCGGGGTTTTATCTTGCTGGCTCGGGACTCCATTGCTGTCTGATGCTGCTAATGGTTTCATACTGAAAAAATGTGGCGAAAATCTACCATCCCCGGAGCGGCTCTATGCTTCAGAGCGGAGCCCCATCTTCCTCCAAGCCGCCTGCCCTCTCCCTTCCCTCGGCTTGACAGTTTTGGGAGTATCCGCTGTTCGTTGGCCTGATTACACCCTCCAAAGCAACACCAACCACACTGCCTCCCTGCTGCTTCTCACACAAATATCTCGGAGGAGAAAAAAATATCCCCTTTTATCCACGCAAAAGGCAGATCTCTCCGCGCTCTTGACAATCACATCTCCAGCCGGAGAGCAGCGCCGATAATAAAGCCAAAAAAAAAAAAAAAAAAAGATGAGAAAAATGGCTGACAACACTTTCACTCACGTTTGCTCCCTCCGCCTTCCTCCTCTCCCTCTCCAGAAAGTAAAAACACGGGGCAAATCGCGCACACACAAACGCCTTTATGCACCATTACATTATGTGAAGACCGAGACGCCTCCACCGGGTAACGTTAGAGCCAGCGGTTTGTTTGTAAGGGGTGGGGGGGTATGTGTGTCAGGGGTGGAGGAGGGGAGGGGGGGGGGGGGAGTAAGGACCTCCTCCCTGCCAGACAGTGATGCTGTAAGAGCAGAAACACTGTGGCTGTGCCCCCGGTGCAGACAGAGAGATGAAAAGAAGGGCGGATGAGGAAAATGAAAGTGAAGAGGAGGTGGAGGAGAGATGATAAAAGAGATAAAGAGCAGCAGAGAGGTGGGAGGAAGAGATTCAGATAGGTAGATGGAGATGGATGGGTGATAGAAGGATGGAGGAGCACATCAGTGCGGGTATAATGCCATTATCACGCTCACTTCGGCACAAGACCGAGGCTGCAGTCGGTTGGCATAGTAACGCAGTGAAGGAAAGCCATTTCCTGGGCGGGGAGACAGAGACGGAGACAGAAGCACTTCCTCTTGAGAGAGTGAGTAAAAGATACACAAAGAAAGAAGGGAAAGATAGTATAGCATTATGTCTTACGAGAAGGAGTAAAAGATGTAAACACATGAGGAGAGAGGAAAGAGAGGGAGACAGAAAGAGGGGAGTGAAGAAAGAGAAGAAAAGGGAGAGAGCATTGTGTGTTGAGAGGAGTGAAAGATGCACATACAAGCAGGAGGGCAAAGACAAAATGAGCAAAACAGGGATAAGCTGTAACTATTTTGATAATCATTCCATCGTTTCAGTCATTTTCAAAGCAGAAATATTGATACAATGCAGCATATTCTCTGATTCCGTCCTTCTAAATTAAAGGATTTGCCACTTTTCTTTGACATACACCATTGTAAAGGTGATATTTCTGGCATATTTGGACTTTTGTTTCCAAAAAGCAAGATGTATAAACATGTCACAGCTTTGCGATGTTATGATGATTGATTCATCGATACACTATAGCAAGAATCTGTACATTAATAGATACTGAAAGTAATGGTTGTAGTTGCAGCCCAAACTGGCAGTAATGATGTCACTGTCACTCAGCTGGTGTAGCCATGGCAACTGTGAGCACAAGTCCCCCCCCCCCACACCCACCCAGCCCCCTACACACCCTCGAGGGCTTTCAGTTGCTGTGGCGACGGAAGCAGCAAGACATGGCGAAATGGAGGGTAGGCGAGTGTGTGTGTGTGTGTGTGTGTGTGTAAATGAGCAGGGACAGTAGAAGTGGCAATAGACTTCCACTTCACCTTCACTCAGCTGTAGTGCAAAGAGCAGCAGCGTCACCAACAAATAAACAACATTGCTTTGTGAGAGCGAGAGGGAAACATATAATGTGTCTCTTTTTTTGTGTGCGTGTGTGTGTGTGTGTGTGTGTGTGCTCAGGTGGCAGGCCGTGCCTCTAGAGACTCTTGATGTGGGACGCATAGCAGGGCCGGTTTATGAAGACGCCCGACACACAGATATGAGGACGTCACGGGGAACAATGGAAGGTTTAAAGGCTAACGGAGACAATAAACACAGCAGCTGAAGTTCATATCCAATTCACTTCACATCCGAGACACAAAAAGGTCTTAACGTAATACCAACGAGAGCTGTCATCATACAGTAGCACATCACAGCACATTTCATCAAGAAGTGTCACAGCTAAAAAATTAGCTGTCATTTTCATGAAATGTTGACATGTCAATCATTTTCTGCTGTCTTTTCAAATTGCTGTTATTTTCTTGTCATTTTTATATTATGAAAAAATAAGGTCAATTCCTTTTAGTACAAAAGTATAAACAAATAACTTAACTATTGTTTTAGTAATAAAGCGACGACAACAACTTTCAGAGTAAAAGATTCCTAAGTCACTGAAATTACATTTTTTATTGTATATTTTTAAAATTCTTAGATTTCATCGACACAACTAGACATCTGAATATGTGCTTTTGTTTTTCTATAATTTGAGATGGGATTTGTTTGATTTTTTACTATCTTAAAGATTCAAATATAGCTAAAAACACATTAGTGATAATAGTGCTAATGAGTGGCAGCTTTAAGTTATTTATATTCATGTGCAAGCATCACGGTGCTCAATCCCACCAAAATATGGCTGTAAATGTGCACAAAATGTACAAAAAAACAGCAAACAAACTCCCATGAAGATAAAACTGAATGTGATTATTGCAATAACAAAACAACAATCCAATAAAACCAATAAAGCACATTTTTTGTTTTATGCAGACGACTAAGACTGGATCTTTGTGTTGTTCTGAATATAAAGAGCTTGGCTGCTCTCCCTCAGACAAAGCCTAGAAAGCAGCGCGCTGCTTACTGGTTTTTTGGAGCCGCTCCAGTCAAAGTACTGGGGAGCTGAGTGGGAGGAGATGAGGGGGGGAGGGAAGCTGGAGACCCGGTATGACATCACCTATCTCGCCGCGAGCCATGATGTAATGTATCACAACAACAGAAAGCTCAGGTGCTTCTCTGTGCAGCCTGTTCATTAACATCTCAAACAATTGCTTGGGGGGGGGCAGGGCATCATTACATCAGCGGCAACGGGGTTGCGTCTGGGGAATATCAGACCTTCCTGCCCAACCCCCCCACTCTTAAAGCTTTCTAGGAACTAACAAGCCAATTAATCTATTTTTTTACTGACTAATCACAAGCTAATGTAAAGGGAGAGAGGCGGGGGGGCATCGATCTTACAGGAGTGGGATAGTGACGTGAAAAACGCCACTTGAGAATAACAATAATGCACTAGTGCTCAATAGCCGTGTGCTAAATGCATGAGTTGTAGGAGGGGAGGGGGTGGGCTCATCTGGCATTTGCAAACAGTCTGTGAACCCTGCGTGGCTTCAATTGTTCTATACATTAGTAGCGTTGGCCATGTGATGGTGTTTTGCTTGCTGGTGCGTAACAATAGAGCCATAAAAACCTCATTACACTGCAGGATGAAACACCCACACATGACCCACACACACACACACACACACACACACACACGCATAGACAATAAATGTTTCAAGGGTGATAACAGAGGAACTCATTACATGGAAACATCTGCGACCCGCCTCCTTTAACTCCTTAATTTGACTCTTTGCAATTTATATTCACAGGAAAATACAGTGCAAGGAACTCAGTTCACATTTCAAGCATTTTGATTCAATAAGAATAGAGCGCACAAGCAGCAGAGCAAAATCCCAACACAGCAGAGATGAAAACAGTATTTATGCACGGTAAAGCATGAGCAAAAACCCTTTTAAAATACATATACAGTCAGACAAATTCTCATCAAAAAGCAGAAGCCAACAAACTCTGTCACCTCTGAACCGCATGTCTGAGGCCCATTTCCCAACCCAATATTTCAGTTCCTCACCCAAAGTTTGGTGTTTGTTGGTGTGTAATGTGCCTCTTATCCAAACCAGCTCAAATGCAAGATACTAGAGGTGGGTTCAATGATGGATTTGCAGATGATTTATACACGGACTTGAGAAACACTTTGGGTTTCTCTTTAAAGTCACACAATTATGAGAGTTTTTTTAAAGTCTACGCACCCAAACACACAGGGTTCTGATAGGAGAAAGGGCTGATATCACTGTTAAAGTGATTTAAATGATGTGTTACATGTATCTCTGGGTGTGGTGTGGAAAATGGTGATTTTAGAACAGGTGGCAAGGCTATTTCTGTACACGGGTCTCTAACATATTGTCAGAATTATGCAGAGAAACACTTCTTAGCACGCCACTGTAGGTTTTAATGAACGTTACTCAAACACATATACATGTTTTGTTTGTTAGGGGACATCTTTTAGCTGCAGATTATTAACATTTGGTGCACTGTGGGTATGTACAGCTGTAGTATGGTATATGGGAAAAAAAGGATCTACAGTAAGTTCATGCAAATGAAGAGAAATGTCAAAGAAGTGACTAAATTATGCATTTTAGCGACCAAAGATCAAGAAGATATATAGGTCATGAATACACAGAGACTTCTTAACGGTAGGGTATACATTTTTCAGTTTTGGTAAGAGTGAAATGTAAAAAAGACTGCTTCTCAATGGAATTTATTATGGGGCATGGGAGAGGATTTTCTAACCAAGCGTCATTAGGGAAAACAAACAACTGACAGCATGTAGAAATAACCAGCCAGAATCTAAAAACAGAGCTCCGTAAATAAATCAAATGATATAAATGAAATCACTTTCACCAGAGACAGACACTGCCTACACCTTACTTGACTTGCAAGGAGTAAGCATGTCGTTGTTCAGTATTTCACTCGGGAATACTTCAACAGAACACGCGGCCTGGCTATTATAGGATCAAACTCGACATACTCTGATTTATTGATCCGTGTCCATTTTTGTTCCCTGAATGTGTGTGTGAGCCAGCAGCAGGAAGAGGAAACACAGCACTCCTGCCTGCCAGCTCGCCGCATTAATCCTTGAAGTCGGTCCCATTACGACGGCTCTAAATAGCATTGTTATAACGAGGAGGATGATCTAATAAAGAGACTACATTTTCGTAGCTGCTACAGCCCCGGGGATTATTTCATTTATCAAGCCGTTGTCACCTGCATGCTGCTCTGGAAAAATAATTTGGCAGAAACACAGGCAGCCAGGCACGTTTAAAAGATTACACTTGTAGGTTCAAGGGGGCGAAACATCTGCACGCCCCTGGACCTGCTGCAAGGTGCACAAATCAGAATGAAAAGAGGAGCTGTTGGAGAATAAGTGGCAGAGTGAGACTGTTGGTAAGTGAGTGAGACGTAGATGACTAACTAGCGGTTTCCGGATGGAGTTATAGACTAACTGTGGGAGGTTATGAACTGGAAGTCTTTAGCAATGATAGTGGGGGTGTGGGGGAGCAGTCAGCTACGGGAAGAGAGTTTCACCTTTATGTTTCTTGCACAATGTCCCCCGTTTCTCTGCTTTACATATCAGAAAGAAATGGAGAGAAAGGAAATGTGAGCTAAATGGTAACACCATTACTTGTCAATGACAATGCAACGCCTCTGTTTTGCAGGTATACTTGTAAGTGGGACACGAATATCTCCAGCAAATACCAGGGGGATCCATTTAAGACTTGTTTAAATATTTAGTGAAGTGAAGAATATACCCCTGCTAAAAATCCTCTAAAAGCACTTAGATGAACAAAAGGCTGCTTCCTTTTCTGAAGATATCTGGTCAAATGGAGAGTAAAAGACATTATGGTAAGATTTGCGCAGCCTTTCAAAACACCATACATGATGAAATCCATCACATGAGAGGCAGTTTCCCACAAACAACATCTTAATTGAACCAGAATGTAATTTGGTTGCTTCACATTTAGTGATAAAACAAAGTCGCTTAAATACATACACACCGCGAAGGCAACGTTCCATATTGGAGTGATATCACCATGTCAAAAGTGAGTGGAGAGTGGATTTTTTCTTTATGGTTTGAACTGCTTTTGAAGTGTTACTTGATGGAAGGTGCTGTCAGGTTCAAATGGATGGTGAGCAATACCAGCTCATGCAGAATCTGATGTATTAGTTGATTTCCTTTTAAAAGCTCAGCAGTTCTTCACATTATGGGACTTTACGTCAGAAGATGGTACATCATGGCAAATTGTGTGACAGACATTTCAACACCGCAGTATATATGAATGTCTGTAAACCACACGACTGTTTCAAACTGGACTGGAAACACCAAACCACCATGATTACAGTCTCTCATGTGGTTGTCTTTCTCAACATTAAGATGCATCCACCATCAGCCAACATGAAGCAAGACTCATACACAAACATATTAACCCTTTCTCCACCAGACAAGCAGAATAAGACCTGATATGTTTCAAGGTTTAATCACATATATCAAGTATCTGCTGCAGCATCCACTATTGTAACCAGCTGCTGAACACTGAACCGATCAAACAGCTCCGCTCTGAGAGATTTTGATCACGTTTAAGTGACACAAACAAACAAAAAACAGCGTACTTTGTTATCCCCGCCATGCAGGCTCATTACCATCCAAATAAATGTCATCTGTCAAAGCCCCTTTTGAAAATACTCAGCTTTGAAAAAGGTCTTTGAATGTCAAAACTGACATGAAAAGCAAATCAAATGTCAGTAAGCGTGTTCTGTAACAGCGGTTGAGGAATGAACCACAGCCGGTTTGTAAATGAGTTTTTCCTTCATTTGCACAAGGCACACTTTTCAGCTGCGTTACCGAGAGAAAGCAGCCCCAAAAATATCTGTTCTATTTCAGTCAAAGTCTGATATTTGGCTATTAATAACTACAAACACACATTTAGCTTTTATTATCTGTGCAGGGAGAGAGACACTCAGGTGCTCCATTCAACCATCAAAGAGAAACACAGTAAATCTGATTTTAGAAATGAATTTTGTGGATCTTTTTTCACATTTTTCACCATTTTTTTTTAAATAAATGAAAGCTGGTAGAGCCGAAACAATTAGTTACTGGTTGAGAAAAATAATTGGCAAGTTTTTAATGATTGATTCACCTGCCATTTTTACACAAAAAGCCAATCATTCACTGGTTCCAGCTTATCGAAACCACAGTTCATTTATTATAGTTGTGTTTTGGACTGTTTGTCAAAAAAAAGTAATGTCAATATGGTCTTTCTATTTGTTGGCATTTCATGGATCATTTGATTGATTGATTGATTATTATTTCACATTACAAAAAAATGAAATAATCATTAGTTCCAGTCCTGAAAAGGTCCTCAATCAAACAAACAAACAGACTGAGTAGTAGGAAAGAAAAGAAAGGTGTGCAATGAACCGTTGTTTCTTAAGCACTGCAGTCGCTACACAATGTCTTTTGAAAACTGCAGCTTTTTTACCCGTGCACAGCTGAAGCGGAGCAGGTTGTCACAAAGGACGGCTCTAAAAATAGAAGCTCTGCTTTTTCTGTGGCCCTAGATTGGCAGGTTTGTTCTCTCCGCTCTCCTTTTGCTCCCCAGGTCTGACTGCTCAACACCTTGAGCTCTGATCTTTTTTCAACCTCTCCTCTGTCTTGCATTTCTGCCTGGGCTGGGAGGAAATACTGATATGATATAAATACTCCATCAGGGGGACTGTGATAGTATGTTTACATGCAGCACAAATGGTGAAAGGCATCTTTGAATAGCTGCGTAGTGCGTTGGTAAATGCATTTCATTATACTTAAACACTTTAACAGCATCAGCAGATCAAGACCCAGCAGAACCACACCCACACAGCAGGAATAATAGTAATACAAATAATCCATAAAGCAAAAAGACAGTCAATACCATTATCAAGCACATCAGCCAGGAGGCACAGTGTTTGAGATATGATGCACCGCCTCAATCAGCTAAATTGTCGCCATTATCTCAGTTTACAGGCCCATAATCTGCAGCAGAGCGATGTTTATCATTTCTCTGTCATCACCCGGGGACGTGATGAAGTCTATTTTCTACCAAACACGCTCAATTTTCAGATCAGAACCAGGACAATGTGTGTGGAAGCAGAAGAAATTACCAAAAAAAAGAATTCAGTTCATGTTGCTGTTGTGGTAATGCAGTTCCTTCTTCATCTTTATCAGCACACATGCCAACAAATGGAAGGTATTTATTAAGGGAGACTACCAGGAAGCTACAGATACAACAAATGGCGAAGCAGAGGAAGATAAAAACCCAGCAGCAGGAGCACAGACAGCTATAGAACACACACTCACAAACACAGTCAACACAACATCGTTAATAGATACAGTACCTGAGGTTTATTGCATTCCTGGGAGCCAGGGTTAAAGGAGAAAGCCATGAAAAGAAGCAGAGAAGATGAAAGTTATCAAAGGTGCCACTTGCCAGTCGAGGATGTGAGGAATAGCAGGTGAAAGCATCACAGGAGGAGTTAGAATAGAGCGTTCTGCACCAAACCGAGAATAAAGTCAACGTAAGACAGAGTGTGATGGGACTGCATCCTGAAATGTTTATCGGATAAAGATTCCTAAAACTCGCTTTATGCCCTGTGAGAATAGAAAAAAAAAGACACTATGGCAGAAGATACAGCGTTTATTTGTACTGACATTAATAAAAAAGAATCTCAATTATGCAAAATCTTCTCATTGTTCTGGGTCTCAGCAGATTAATGCATTTCCAAGGTGAAATTTCAACTTTCTCAGTGCTGTTATAGCCAAGGACAGGTAGGGAACACACACACAAACACACGCATTATCATTCTAGCCTGCGCACACATCCTTGCATTCGGCATGCCTGCAGATTACTGAGCACTTTAACTCCTGCACCTCCTCATTACCACTGCGGGACATCTGTAATCTTTAAAGAGACAATAGGACTCCAATTATGAGGTGCTATGTGACGTGGTTTTAGAGATCATGTTATGTATTTTAAATTAGCTTATTATCCTACCAGAGATGTCTAATTTCTAAATCAATCAGCCACAGAAAAAGCAACTTCAAATAAAGAGAATACTTCAAATAATACTCATATAAAGCAAGACAGCAGCTCATAATAACGCTCTCCCTCACAGGCAAGAGGAGCTACCTCCATATGAAGTATTATTGAATAAAAAGGCTAGATATTTTGAGAAATAAAGTTAAATGAGAAGATCAATACAGTAATAAACTGCAACCAGCTGCCGGGTAGCTTAGCGTGGCACAAAGATTGGAAACAGCTCGGCCCTGTGAAACCTCAAACAATTGCTTTTCCATTCATTTTCCAAGGAATTGAAACAAAAACAACCATGATGTTAATTTGTGAGCTTCTACAGAGGCTTCTCTTTTACCCTTGGACAGTGTCAGGTGATCTGTTTTTACACTAAGATTAACTAACACACTAATGGCTCCAGTTAAATATGGTATATTGATCTTCACATTTAACTGTCTGCAAGTAATCCAATAAGTGCTTGTCCCAAAATAATGAGCTAATAATTCAATAGCTAGCTTTTTATTAAAAGAGTGGTTTCCATCTTGTCGCCTTACTAAGTAATAAATGCAAAATGTGCTTCTCAAGTTGTCGTAACTTTTCTTTTGATGTAGATTATCTTAATTGCAAATTTGATACAGATGCAAGTAATTGCTAAGCCTTAAGATGAGGTACAATGGGTCTAAAGTTCATAATAGAAGCTTTGCTATTAATATACAGTACAACCCACTGGAGACTGACAATCTTAGCATTCATTTACTTGAATAATTTTGTCTCAGAGTCGTCTCTAACTAAACATTATATATCTATGGGTTTCCAACATAAATCCATGTCAGAGAAAGTGACGAGAGAATCATGATTATCTGCAATTGCTCTCCTTTCATATGTAACTTAAAGGCAATTATGGAGTATTCAGGAGATGAGTGAGCAATGTCAGTGTCAAGGGCGCTCCAGCTGAGCCAGGGTCGCTGATGGACACCTTGGCTGCAGCGGGGATTAAAACTGCGACCTTCTGATTACAGGCCGGCCACGCTAACCACCGGGCCGCCCGGGTGGAGGAAAGGAGTAAAAGGAGTATTGATTGTCTGACTCCTGCTGCTTATATAATTATAGAACAGCTGTTTGGAGCCTTGAATGCCCTACTGGACGCCGAGTAAACCCAGTGGAGGAATATTACTGAGAGTTTGGATCTGGGGAGGAGTCTTAAAGGAGGAATAGGAGAGGGGAAATAGAGGACAAAGGGTAGGAGATCTTGGATATTATCATAATTTGCTATGGATGAAATCAGCAGCGCAGCGTTCAGTAAACATGAGGCCGCCACATCAACATGTCATTTCAAACTGAGTGACAGGACAAAGACAATAAGTGAGAGGACAGGGAGTAAATCTGTGTGGGTGTGGGTGTGTGTGTGTGGGGGGGGGGGGTTTGACAGCACAAATGGCTGTTGATATTAGATAAACAGATAGTGTGTGTGCGATTAAGTGCAAAATTGAGAACGACTGACAAATAGAGATTATGAGCCTTTGCAAGGGAATATAAAAGAACAAGTGTGTGTGTGTGTGTGTGTGTGTGTGTGTGTGTGTGTGTGTGTGTGTGTGTGTGTGTGTGTGTGTGTGTGTGTGTGTGTGTGTGTGTGTGTGTGTGTGTGTGTGTGTGTGTGTGTGTGTGTGTATGTGCCAGCTAGAAAAATAACTGGTGTCCATCCTCAACAAGGCATTCAAGTGTAAAGGCGCTGCTCTGCACACACAGGAGACACATGTTGAATTATAAACACTGTCCTCTTTCACCGCCCTGATTCATACAGGACACAGGATTGGTACATCGCTAGTAAAATGTGACAATATATTTGCTGTTTTTTACTAGAAGAGAAGGTGTATATGTAGATGGGCTTATGTTAATGTGACACGGAAGGTAAAAAAAAAAGAGGAATATCTTACATTATACCTTAAATCAAAAGCTTTCCATGTTTAATGGTAGCTGTGGTCACAATAAATCTGACAAGCGCGTTAGAAGCCAAGAACCGTCGTCCTATACCTCAGACTTATTGCCAAGGTCAGTCTGTTCCCCTCTTTCGAAGGAACACTAATTCACGCTCAAACACAAGAAGCCTGCTTTATTGTTTTGAGGCACAAAAAGACAGAAGCTCAGGTACAGCTTCTGATCTGAGTTGTGCATGAACTTAAATCCCTGTCAACATTAAACTGTCAATCAGAAATGTGTAGGAGGGGTTTATATCAAGGCATTATATCCTATGCCTAAGTTAAATCAGTAGTTACAGAAAAGAAGATGTTATCCCAAGTAGATTATTAATCTAGTTTTTATGCTGCTGCAATGCAAACATTTCCCAGTTTGGGATTAATAAAGTAACTATCTATCTTTAAATTATATAGACAAGAGGCTGGATAACATTTTAGTCACTATTGATTATGAACATAAGGGAAATCTGCTTTTAGGCTTCTTCAACGACGCATTGCAGACAGACCTCCTATCTTCTGGTGACTTGTTAAAGGGACAAAGGTTGTAAGAGTTCATCCAAAAATCACAACAAACAGGATTAAATTGCCCGACCTAACCTTAATCATCTCTCTTCATGTCCTTTAATGGTGAAGCGCATTCAAATAATTGTTATGAAATGCTGCTACATGAATCAAGACTGATTGACTGACTGATTGTTTCCTTATCTCACATACATGCTCGCTCTCTCAAGTGCTAGCAATTATAAAACAGATCCAAATGAAGCCATTCATTTGCATGAGTAGTGTACTTAAGGCCAGACTCTGTATTTACACGTTCCAGAAATAACTTTGCATTATGTTTGAACCCTGGGAGCCAAATAATCCTCACTTCATAAAGATAATAGGGAGCAGGGGCCCGGGGGGTATCTGTGTGTGTGTGTGTGTGTGTGTGTGTGTGTGTGTGTGTGTGTGTGTGTGTGCGTGTATGTGTGTGCGTGTGTGTAAGCACTCCCAGTGGGAGTTCCCTCGCTGGGTTACAATTAAATTTATTTTTTAAGGGGTTTTAAGCTGGCACTCCAGAGCCACTCACAATGACTAAGCATGGTGAGTGTGTTGCTCATGGACACACAGCTGTTTACACACACTCTGCACACCAAGGGGATCAAACCCACGACCTTGGCGATAAAGAACAACCTCTCACGAACAATGAAGGCCACTCGGAGCATAAGCTATTTCAGGGTTTGATGCATAACTGAGGATGAGTGCTGCCGTTGGTATGTCATGTCTCATCGGCTCACAAAAGCGGCGCTGAGTCGTTCGATAAAACGTCTTACACTTGACTTCACAATAACAATAATCACATCTGAAACAACATAATCCTGAAATTGCTAACCGTTTAACATGTCTCTTTAATGTCTTTTGACTTAGTGGAGACATTAAAGCTGGAATCACTTGCTGAATGTTTGTAATTAAAGTCTTGAAATGTCTCAGTAAAGTGGTGAAAGTATATCTGCTCAAGTACAGTACTTGTTCTTTATAAAATATGCAGCATGGTTACCGAATACACTACCCCACAGTATAATTATACTATAACCACTTTAACAGCTACAACAATGAAATGCCACGCACAGACACATGCTGTTATAATTAAATATTGAAAGATATAAAACAACTCCTACAAAAGCATAATTAGTACATTTTATTTGGAGATATTTTCCTGGATAATACTTTCATGATGTAATAGTATTTTTAGCTTGGGATATAAAAATCTTACATGAATAAAACATCTTCCTTCCTTCATCACTGTTTATTCTCTTTCTACCAGAACAATATCATGCTCTGTAAGCATCATTCTATCTGTAACATAAAGGAGAGTAAAAACCAACACTTGAGTTACAGCTACATAAATTAAAAGCATTAAATCAACCAGCAAATTAAATAACACTTTGATAATCGATTAGGTCTTTTATCAATGACTTGTCAGCTCTTTAGAGGTGAAGATCTGCCATTATTCTTCCTTTCTACATTGAATAGATTTAAGTTTTGGAATGACATACGACTCTGGAAAGTCGGGGTAGACGTGTCACTAGTTTGTAGACCCAACAATCAAAAATACAGTGATTACAAATGAAAACAATAATCTCAGCTCTAAATTAAACAAACCTTCTCACATTTAAAGAGCTTTAGACTTCATGATAAGTGGCATGTTTTCGTAGCCCGACTCACATTCCCCTTCGCAGGAGTGACTAAGCTGAATAAAAGCCTTGCCTGCCGGAGAGATCTCCTTCCTTCAATCCCCAAGTTTCTCCTCGGTGCATTTCTCACCTCCTAAATACGCCTCGGGGTAGGACGGAGAAGAAAACTGCACGGTGCCAGGCATTCTGAATGCTGGAGATTAGCGTGCCATGTCAGCTTATAGCATCCGCCCAAGATTCAGCGTCTCTGTGCTCCCCTCCACCCCTCTGTCAGCAGCAGCAGCAGCAGCAGCAGCAGCAGCAGCAGCAGCAGCAGAGGAAGCGGCGCGCTGTTGTTAAGTTAGCTCCCTTCCCTTTACTGTACTTCTAAGTGCACTCGAGCACAGCCCATTTGGGACTGCTGGTTGCCATGGCACCCGCTCCATCCTTCCCACAGGAGCGGTACTACAGCGAGGAGAGGAGGAGATGTCGGGCCATGCGAAAGTTCAGTGCAGTACTTTGAAACGAAAACACAGTGAGGCTAAATTTAGGAATCAGGGTGGGGCCGAGGGGAGGATGACTCTTGCCGCATTTTTCCCTTTTAAGCACCAGTGTTTCACAGTGGCACAGTGACAGAAACCCCCACGGGAACGTCAGGAATGAGGAAAAATAATGTATGTAACTACTGCATGCTGGGTATTTGCATCATTAGTGTGAAAATGTTTTGCTTCCTATTCCCAGGGAAAGAAAGGGAAGAGGAGAGCCTGGTAACTCTTCCTCTGCTGGAGCCAAATCCCTTCACAGTTAAAACTAAATACTTTATCATCGCAACTATCTCCAGAAATACAGAGCTTGGTGATTTATCTAGCCTTTAAAATACTGAAGCAGCATTTAATTAGAAGATGTATTGTATTATAAGAACTGCTACAGGCATTTGGCACAGATGTGTGAGATGAACACAAGCTGTACTGTTGTGTATGTAAATGAGGGCTTATAAGAATAGAACAGCTGTATGACTTATCAAAGTAGGCACTATCAGACTCACACATTGTTGGTTTTGTCCCATATCTCTGTTCTTCTTCCTCCGTTTTTACTTTCTATGTTGTTATTATGGAAAAGGAGAATACATTAAATCACAAACCCTGTATTATTTCCTACTACCGAGGTGGAAACCCTCTCCCTCTCGTACTACACTACCTCTGGGACACACTTTTTCCTGTAAATATAAGGAACTATAACTATGTGGACCAGGGATTTGCTGAAAAAAACTTCCACATACTATCATCATATATGGTGCAAATGTTGCACATCAAAGCACACATCTTTCAAAAACAGCTAAGAACCATGAGAAGCACAAACAAACATGATCAAAGACACACACACACAGAATCATTTCACATTCAATACAGGAGCGTAGACACACTAGAGCCAGCAGCAGCTACACACATCTTTAGTTTTAGCCAGTGATGGGTAAAACAGCAATTGAGCACCACAGGGGAAACGGCTCAGAGCAAAGATAAGGAAAACAAGCTCGAGATGCACCCTTAAGGGTGGGGGCTTTTCCCCCGGACACAAGACACCAAAACAGAACAACCACGGGTCAGCTCCGGCCAGCAGACAAAACACAAAGTTGGTATAACACACACAGACACACACACACACACACACACACACACACACAGCTACCATCTGAAGCACAGCATGCTCAGAAGCGCAGAGTGACACTGAGCACACAGCGATCCTCAGCGAGGGGGAAACACAAGCGCAGCTTACCGTGTGATACCCCCGGGCTATGGGCGGCTTTCCGGTGGGATACGGATCCACGGTGTCGATGATGGTCTGCCTCTCCCCTTTCTGGTTGATCTTCCGGAAGCGCCGGCGGGACTGTCTGTGTGAGGCTTGTCGCTGAAAGTACTCCTCATTTTCATCCATATAGTCCACCTGGAGAAGATGGGGAGGAAGGGAGAGTCTTCATCTTCATTCACGCTCTTCCTCTTTCAAAACACACACGCTCAAAAGCTTCGAAAAAACCCCACCCCTCCTATACTCCATCTCCGATTCCTCCCACCACCTCCTCTGCCCTGCCTCCCGCTCCTCTCATTGCGTAAAAATAGAAGTGTGTGTGGGCTGCTCAATGCACACCTACGTCAAAGGGTGCTCACAACACAAAAAGAGAGACGGGGGGGACGGGGGAGAGGGAGGAATCTGGAGAGCGATGGGGATTTAAGTGATTGGCAGGACTGTGATAAACAGAGATGGAGTAAAAGACATCCCCATGCCTCTGCTTAAAGTAGTATCCAACATTTAATTACAAAATAAAATCCATGTTTGTATTTTAATTTTCACAAAAGGGGAAAAAAGAACATTGTCTAAGTGGAAACTAGCCTAGAATACCAGAACACAACAGGCAGTGAAGTTATATTCAACAGTTTTCTAAAGTATTTTTCGGTTTAATGGGACCATTTTGTTGCCGGGCGGATTTCGGGTCACGCTGGAACAACGTATTTAAGTTTTTTCCTTCTTTTTGGACTCATTCCCTCCTCTCACTCTCAATCGGTGCTTTCACTTCGGCTTCACATTTCACAGCGCTCAGCCTTTGGGATTACACCGCCGAAATCTCCCGCTGCCGTACCAACTGCTGCCATGACAACGGCAGGGGAGCCGAGTGTGAGTGAGCGCATAAGTGTGATTGTGTGTCTAATTGCAAAGATCTGGGCAGAAATGGGTGCATTCATGTGTGTGTGTGTGTGTGTGTGTGTGTGTGTGTGTGTGTGTGTGTGTGTGTGTGTGTACAGTACGGACACGTGACTGGCTTATTTTTCTTTTGACGTGTCTTTGCTCGTGCCTGTTCCTCTCCGTGCCTCTACATCCCAGCAGAAACCCTCCTGAGTAATTACAGGGCGGGTTGGCACCTATTATAGAAAAAGGGGTAAGGCCAGAGAGTGTCTGCAGCGAGCGGAGCAGAGGGTGTTATTACCGAGGGGTTTGACAGTATCTGATACAGTCCCCCCCCGTCCCCCCCATCTATGACACAGAGACACAGCAATTTACAGGATGTGATGTGCTGTGGCTGTGTCGTTATTATATACTATCAGGCAAGGGATAAAAAAAGATAGCAAGGGGGAGTATCTGTGTGTGCTGTAGATTTTGGAGAGTAAGATGCACGTGTGATTTTAAGGGGGAAGTAAAAAGTGCAAGAATGGAATTCATTTTAACATTTTAGCACATTGGTCACTCGTTAATGGAAATGGCAAAGGTTTTCTGGCTTAAGTAGTCAAAACATTTGCCCAGCTTTGTTCACTGCCCCCTCCACACACTTTACATGCGACAGAGTATGCTTTATGAACTTCCTCTATGATCCTCTGATGGATCAGATGTGGAAGGATTTGTGGACGTACTGATGATTGCAAGTGCTCACAATTAGATTATATGTATTCTGCTTATACTGTGTATTGGTGAGGACGATTCTCAATCATTCAGTTTGTATAACGCGTGGAAGAGTAAGGATTCAAATGGTCTAAAAAGGCAAGATAGGACAAGCATTTTCCTGGAGTTATAATAATAAGGTGATTAATCATTTAGTTGATCAACAGAAAAAACAATAGGCTATACTTTTTTCAATAACCATATAATAAATGTAGCTTCTTTGTTCTGAAGATGTGCTGCTTTTAGCTGTCTTATGTGATATCAAAGTAAATATTTCTATTCTTTTTTTCACTGTTGTTCGAAAAAAGCAGGCTTTAGGAAATTGGGATTTTCTCTATTTTCTGACTTTTTCTGGAAGATTTATTGAAGCAACCAGTGCCTTGTTTACGTGACAATGCAATGAATTGATTGATGGGGGAAATTACCTTTAGTTACAGTACCTTGTGACCCTGTGATTTGAAAATCCTTCCTACCAATTGACATGATCTTCTCAGAGGGAAAAATACCAGTAGTATTCTGGATGTTAGTAAAAGTGACTGAAGAAGGAACAAAATACACTTCTTAAAATAAAAATCTTGATCCAGTTTAGATTCAATTCTCTAAACCTACTATTCTTTCCATTTTCAACCTGCATTTTTCAGAGTTTTGCTATCTGACTGAGTGTTTCTTCTTATGAACAGTTAGTACACTTTTAGATTCATTTTCCCTCAGCTGTTTTGAATTTACACAGAGATGATTTTGTCTGTAGTTCGCCGCTGGCCCTGAGCACAAACTCCTCATCAGAGCTGCATCTGTTGTGATGTGCCGGCCTCAGACCGCTGCTGCTGAACAGATGATTGAGACGGGAATGATTTGTTTTCGACAACTTCCAATGTGAGCCAGCACTTCATTCGCCATAAAACTGGGTCAGGGCTGGAGCTGTTCTCCATTAAAGGCAGTTAAATTCAGCTGTGCTTTAAGGCTGCGATGAAATGTCAATGGGAGGCATTTTGTTCAGAACATCACAGGATCTACTCTCAGGGATGTTATTACCACATTACGGATATAGTCTGCTGTAGGTAACGTACATCTGGAGATTCACATGAGTAGACAGCTCATTCTTAACACAAGAAGGAATTATAAATCAATAGTTATTCAGTCTGATAACATCAGAGACTACTGAAGCTGGTTTAGCCAGAATAAGGGTTTTAGATGACAGGTAAAAGCCATGTACTTCTTTAAATATAAAAATAACCATTGGAAAGGTCGGTAAAGGGCCCTCTGGTGTTTGGATTTGGTTTATAAGTAAGAGAACATTCTCATTTGGGTGGGGAAAGCCTGAATACAAATCTAAATTACTGTTCCTTTATATGTTTTTGACACCTTTGTGCTAAAAGTGTGAACAATTTGACTCACCACAATCATCTCTGAGGGTTCCAGGACGATGCACTCACATCCACGTCGCAGGCTACCCGCTGATCGCTTCCCAAAACTGGACGGGAAAAATAAATGGAAAAGATAATTAGAAAAACATGAATTAAGACGTCAATGTCAGTGAAGAGCGGAGCAGTCAAATATGTTTTTCACACTCTGTAAATGTTTCTGGAGAGATTTTAATCTGAAGAGGCACAGACAGATCCTTTACTGTCTATAGGTACGTCTCTGCATGACATATTAAATGTGTAGCAGGGATTTCTGTATAAAATGTTGAACAGAGCCACATTGAATGGACAGTTCCTCCTTTCAGAGCTGACCACTCCCACTTGAAGGGAAACACCCGCCTCTGGAAAAGTCAACTTTCATGACGTCACAGTTTGTACAGTAAAAATCTCTTCTAATGAAGGAGGGGGGAAGCCGGGGAGTATTAAAAGCAGCAGAGACCGAAATGTCTCAAAGAAGGGCAGCGGCCATGGAAACTCTGAGCATGAGGAGATCCAACTTGTGGGTTTGGTGAAGAACGCAGCCTTTGTCCAGCAGCCTTCTACATGCTCACACACAAGGACTTCCTTGTTTGTTATATCTAACAGATTGGGTTCAGAGCCACATTTCAGTGGTTTACTGATCAGTTTGTAAGATAAACCGAGGCGACTCAGAAAGAACAGGCAGCTGTCGAGATCGTGTGCAGAGACTTTATTTAGAGCCACGAGCGGCAGGTGAGGCATTTATCTTTCAAATTAACATTGAGTCAAGTTGCCTGGAGGCTGAAAATATTAATTTATTAAGGTCTATTAGAGCTGTAAGCGTTATAACACATACAATGGAACAAGGAATGCAACAATTGCCTCTGGGAAAATTCTACAACATTTTTTCCAATCAAATAGCTTATCAAGCAATTAAGAAACAAACACACATTACATTATGGTGCGACGCCTTTTGAAACCCATTTGTTTCATCCACTTTATAATGATTTGCATTTATTAATGATTGAATGTCTTTGTTTCATTATCTTTTTATTATTCTGTCGCATAACAATGTGTCGACAATTGAAAAATAAAATGGCATGTTGACAATGCATTGATTGTTTGAGTCTGTTTTTTAAAGCAACATTTATGTTGTAACCAGCTGGTGTTGCTGCTTGTCCTTGGTATTTATAATTGCACATTAAATATCTTTGAGTTTTGGACTTCTGGTCGACGAAACAAGCAATTTATGGATGTCATTTTGAGCTCTGACAAGTTGTCAAGGGCCTTTCTGCTTATGTATCCTCGTTTATTAAAGCTAAGTTATTGGGGTAACTCGCTGTTTGTTTGTTATTAAAATTAATAAACGGGGCCTTATTAAGAAGTAGCTCACTTTGTGGATACGCAGTAAATAACTGAGGTGTGGAAAGTTGTCCCTCGTTACAGTGAGGTGGGCTGTGAGTATTAGTGTAGAGCAACCTGCATGGAGGTTGTGAAGGTGGCAGCTCTCATCAATCACTCCGACCAAGAGCAGACCTCGAGCGCAGCGTGGTCTGAATACTTTGGAGGACGGGCTTGTGGCTACATGTTGTGGGTTCAGCGTGGTCAGACTGGTATATTAACGCCAGCCTGCAAAGAGCTGCCAATACTCCACCTGCCACTTTGACAAAGAGCAAACATTATTATTGTGGCTTCTTTTATTTTCTAAAAACTGGTTTTAGCTTACTCTGCTTTTCCCTTTCTGCCCCCCTTCACAGTGAAGCCTTTGTTGGGTTTCTGTGTTGTTTCCTCTTTTGTCAGCCGTTCTGTTGTTTCTCTGCCAGAGCTGCAATTTTTCTTTACTAATTTGTCAACTTTCTGAAGCCTCCTGAACAACAGTTTGTCAGAAGAGTCCACACGGTAATTGCGGCTGAGAAGCATAAACCGATATCAAAGACTTCTCCAGGGACAGGACCGGACCAAAGCCAGCTCAGTGCATACAGGCAGTTAGGGGGTTAATGCTGATGGCTGCTGTTCGCTTTGCCTGAGCTTCAGTTTAATTCTTTTTAACGCTGCTCGTATCCCCAACATACACACAAGCCTGAATTCCACCACAGGGCCAAAACAGAGCTACAGCATGCAGGGCTTACTCAGTATTTTCTCTCCTAAGAAGACAAACGTTGTAATTCTTTTGCAACTGCGAGGATGATTTGTCAGCTGGGCAGCGGTTTCAGAGAATCGAGAGCGTTTGATCTGGTTTCACAGACATTTGGAGCCGGTTCCAGCTTTGGATCCTGTCGAGCCTCTCTTGGCTGGCTGTGCTTTGGTGAAGCGAGTAGTGATGGCACCCCATTACGCGTCACCAAACGCGTTAGGCCAGCGAATGCAAACATCAGAGTGACATGTTCAATCATCTCCCTCCATTACATTCCTGACATTAGTAATCCAATCCTCCATTTTGCAGGAGGTGAATGCCAGTGGCAACGTGAGATATTAAAGAGGGATTATGGAAGTGGAGAGTGAGGGGGCGGGAGGCTTTTTCTAACACAAACGCATCTTGTTTGGAGATTAAAAGACTCCACTGTTATATGATTAGTGCTGAGCAAGTACAAGATCTGCTGTGTGGGTGATATCAGACATTAAGTATGAAAACAAACATTTGATTATTCTAGTAAACACTTGGTTGGATGGGGATATTTGCAGCAGTTAACGCTGTCGAACTAAAAAGTTTGACCCAAAGCAAATATTGAATTTTCATTAGCTCTACTGATGATGCCAAAGTGTGTGCACAATCCACTCACTATTTATAATTCAGCGCTGAGGAATTCAGGTTCACAATTGTATATGAAGTTTGTGTGTTTTTCCCCTGAGAACCAGAGTGTGTGCTGGCTGACATACTTACAAAACCAGATAAGCCAAAGATAGGAAATGTGCCAGATGGCTGAGCAGGTATGTAACTCATTTATAACAAACACAGCACTGAGAAAAGATTATCGCTGTCTTACTCTCCGCACCTAAATGTGATTTTATGAGCTGGTTTAGCTGCGTACTTTAATATACTAATGTTGAAAAATCGTCATGCTACTTTACTTTGTTGTCACTTCTATGGGAATTTACCTGCAGAATCTATTAAAGATACAACAGACAACATATGGTACATAAATACATAAAGGCACAGCATACCTTGAGAGAAAAGGCCTGAAATGACTCATCAAAGGATAAACAAGCCAGACAGTGTTAATGACTAAGTTTGCACTTGAAATATGCAAAGTGATATCAAAAATAACTTTTAACCGCAGCTAAAAGCCACTTGAAAGTCCAATTGAGTTTTCTTAATAATCAGTGTGTGGCTTTTAAATAGCATTTCAAAACAACCAAGTGATAATCATGACTGGGAAACATATTCCAATTGTGATTTGATGATATGAAACACAGAAAACGTTCTCATACCATAGTGGTAAAGGGCAGAAGCTGAAACTCGGGGTGGTTTTGCATTGGAAATGGGTTATTTTGGCAGGAATCTCACCTCACCTCTCATCTCTGTATTGGGTTTGCCTTTAAAATAAAGTTGTTTAGGTGCTTTCGATCAATCAGTCTTATTTGCATATAGGCACAGATATGAAGATGTAATGTCTCAATTAACCCGGCCTAAATTGTTGTGTGATTCCCTAGATTATCCTCATAATTATCAGCATATGCGTAAAACTTGTTATGGTAAAGCTAGACAATAATCACTTTAATAAAATAACAGAATTAACTTGTTTTTATAGCGACTCATGGTAAAAAGCTATATTGTCCTATCCCACCCATGGGACAGACAAGTTAGTAGCCATAAAGTATAAAAAAGTAGTAAACCAAATGGAGATTAATCTACGGCTGGACGATTGTTCGATACTATTTAGATATTTCCATTTGAGGCTGGATATCTAGTGTTGTCTTTTCCTTGTTTTAAAGGCTAGATGTTTTCCATAATGCTCAGCCCTATAACTGTCCTTTGTAAAGTGCTGTATCAGTATCAGACAGTGTGCATGAGCTGGTTTCAGACAGGCTTCCAGCGTCTCATTTCCAAACGACACCCTGAAGCTCTCTCTCAGCCGAATGACTGACGTCTCCTCTGCCTCAGTGGCCTTGCATTCCCCTCCCGTTACACAACAAGCCCGGGCGTCTGGAATGTCATTCCACATGCATCACCAGCCTTTCACTCTGCGAGCCCCGCAGCCCACCGCCAAAGCCTCAGATCCACTCTGAACCGGTGCGTAAAAACCCTAATCTGCACCCCCTGGTCTGAGCTGGAGGAGAAGGGTGGCGGGAAGGAGGCTCCGTACTCTGTTAATCCGTTTAACTGAGCAAGTGGTGAGAGGGCACACTGGCTTTTTTAACCCACCAGACCCTTAAGAAGGACAAAGATTAAACTCTGTGGTTATGCAAGAGTTTAGACCTGGCTCACAGGAGGAGGGAAGCGGAGGTCATGGAAGAAGAGAGAGGAAGTGTCCAGGATTGGAGGGTTTACCAACACCCCCTCTGAGCTGACCACCCGACCACCTCAGAAACATAAACAGAATTCCTCCGAGTAACAGCGTGGCTGCTCGGATCACACACACACTCGCACCCCAAACCTTTGCCCCAACACTTCTGAAATAGAAGCTGACATAGATGCCGAGAATGTTCGAATGACTCCTGACTTTAGCTTCCCAAAATACAACTTCCCTGGCAAAGAGAGAAGGGCACACACCCCTTTTATTGGCGGCACACGCTGCACACTGACAAGATCCAAAATAAAATCAAAGTCGTGTTTAAGGTTAAGGTCTTACTGCAACCAGCTCCCCGCTCGGAGACGAGTCAGACCATAAACAGAAAAGGTTCTCGGCAGCACTTTTAAAGAGCCATATACAGGAGGAGTAGTCTGGACACTCACCCCCGACCCTCCAAACTGTTCCCGGAGTGACACCACCAACAGATAAGATAAGATCCCTTCTTCCAAAAATATCCCCCCCGCTGTTAGTCCACAGTAAGCACGACAAGCATGGTCCAAGTCCTGACACTTTGCTGCGACTGCGGCATATCGTCCTGCGCACACCCGAGTGTTGCTGACTGAAAATGGGAGTGTGTGGCTCTGAAAGTGTCTGTATGAGTGTGTGGATCAGCTTCTGCCCAAAGGCTCTGCCCCCTTTCTCTCTCCCCCCTCTTGCTCTCTCTGTGCAATGTTGTGCGTCGACTACAGGACGCATTCCAGCGTACGACTCACTTCCTGCTTCTGAGGTGTGTGTGTGTGTGTGTGTGTGTGTGTGTGTGTGTGTGTGTGTGTGTGTGTGTGTGTGTGTGTGTGTGTGTGTGTGTGTGTGTGTGTGTGTGTGTGTGTGTGTGTGTGTGTGTGTGCGTGCGTTACTCATGATCATCTTTACTCATGACTTCAGAAGAGATAAATAAACGTTGGCAGTTTTTAATCAACTGAAATGTCTTTATAACAATGAGTTCCTTATTGTAACTTGAAGAACAAAAGTCCAGCTGATCGTTTACATAATCACTTAATTAAGTTTCTGGAAAGAATGTTAAAATATTAGCATACTTTCCAATTAAAGTCACGCATGTTGAAGATAAAAAGAAAATGTGAAAATATGTCCCTTAGATCTCTTTCAGATGTTTGAGGCCATCGAGCTTCCTTGTTCTTCCTGAGTTTGAAGGCATGTTCTATGCATTTTTAGACAATTGATGATAGTTTGTTTGTGGAAGCTTAAAACACATCTCACAGGATGTAATCCCGGAAGATGGATTAGGCTTTAAAACTAGTGAAAAAATAAATATAATTAGCAACTAGGGGAAGTCAAACCCTAATTGAAGAGTTGTTGATTCAACATCAGTTTGTCGCACTTCTGCTCATATCTTTCCATACAAGTTGAGGGAAGCAACAGGGGTACAACAGAGATATCCCGACTTCAACTCTTTAATTAGCTCCACAAATGATGGATCTTACAATTCCCACAATGCAACTTGATAGCTTCATTGAACAGCACTGTCAAATACTTTCAAATTCCTTGACTTAATTTATGTATTGCGCAATTTACTATTGAAAATAACTAAAGCTCATATAACTCAACTTTATCAAACAAAGCTGCTTCAGAGTAACAGAAGACGTACATCAAAGCAGCTCAACTGACCTCTTCAGCATCATTTCATTGTATTTCCATATTTAAAGGGGCCTAGACGCTCATCATTTGATGTCAATACCATTGATTTTTTGATTGAGTAAGCCAGTGATGTTGGGCCTTATTAATCTGGTAGCAGCGCTCATGTGAGTCACTGACGACAACGACAAGTTATTTTTAAACGTTTTTATCTCAAAAAGGGAAAACAGTTCTCATGGCCGGACTAACCAAATCTAATTTGAAACGTGATTATAGACATATTTCATAACCTCTTCTGTTTTTTTGCCTGCGTAGCATAAGAAACTAAACTTAAAAAGTGCTGTTTGTATCCATGTGAGGAGTAAAAATTGCTGCAAGTCAGTCATAGTTAGCTTGTTATTATCAATTTAAGGAGTAAAAATCACTTTTCAAGCCTGTTATCATCTGTCAGCTCCCATAGAGCACACAGTGTATGAGAAATACTGAAAAGAGAAGAGTGAGATCTGTGTGCGATTACAGAATAAGTTATGGCTGGATCACTTTGTCATCTACAGTCGCAGATGAGTCTCTCTGGGCTGCTGCTGCAGGCTGTCAACACATGATTTAATGCTTTACTGACCTTTCCTTCCAGCAGTTCACACAAACAAAAACGGTGAGGGCGACATTCCTCCGCTAACTTGAACCCCGGCTGCTGATCTGAGCTGATTCAGTTAAGAGTTGTGGTTCTGGGTAGCCAGTATAAGGCAGGTTATCAGGAAACAGTTCAGAGAATGACCGGAGGTAGAGTCCTGACAGCAGCCAGCTGATAGTGGTGATGAATGCAGGCAGCAGCACGGAGGAGGGGAAGTTAAAAACTGACTGAGGTTAATAAAGTTTATCATTGTGGAAGTAAAGACTTCCACTCTGTGGGATGTTGCAACTGGAACTAAAAATCTGTCAACATATTCATTACAGTGTAGTTTATAATTATCCATTCACATCATTGTTCCTGAATCAGTGACAAACGCGATTACTCACATGATTTGCTTAAAAAATGATGCCTACAAGGAGATTTTTTTTGCATGAGTAACTATTACATGCGGGACTTTTCATACTTTCAACCCCCATTACCAACAACTATGTGTCATATGTTACGGTAGTTTGTTTAAATGAACTTTAAAGGGCTTTATTAGACTTTTTTGGGCTTTTCCCTTTCCTGTAGTGTGTTATAGGTTATTGTGCATGTAGAGGGTCTGAAGACAGAGCCAACCTTTGATAAAAAATGACTATGAATGATTCAAGCTTGGTTCATAAAACTGTTATTAGGTAGATAAACATTTGTTGTCTGCGCCGCCGGGTGGAACAGTACATTTGATCAGATGCTTTACTGGTGTGTGTAACAAAAGATGGCGGGCAGCGATTGGCTCAAGTCCAACAATACTCAATAATGATTAATTATCACGGAGCCTGACCCTGGTGTGATTCACTGATTTGCTCTGATCACTTGTTTTACACAGCACGTGTTTCTACATGCTTTAAATCTGTGTCACATGCTTTACTAAGATTTATTTATTTGGGTTGTATTTGATTTCACGCTGGCCTCTGGGTTAAATAAAGCACACAGCTCCTTCACTGAGTCATTGCTCTTCCCCTGGATCACATTTCACTACAGCGACCTCCGAGGGGAAGGCAGCAGAGTGAGAGAGAAGCACCGAGTGAACGATGGAAGCGTATCAGGTTTTCAACCCTGTTGCCAGAGTAGATATGAACAGCCATTTCTGGGTAGGGCTTGTATGAAACCCAATTCCAGCACATCTTTAAAAGCTTCAGGAAGTCCCGCTGGACTCCATTCAGTTCCTCGTGTCACAACCAATTTCCGCCTCCAGCTATTTTGTTGCCACTATCTTTGTCACTGTGGCCATTAGAAAAGATTGGCAGGAAACAATTCCAAGTATGAAGGAAGAAAATGTTGATAAATAACACTGAAAGAGATAGTAGTTTTCAGATGGTAGGATAGTGGAGGCTTTAAGAGGCTGCGATTGTTGGAAAAGCTTCAACGTGTAATAAACCAGTCAATATTCAAACATGTCACTTCTGTGAAAACAACGACACACCTGCTGAAGCAGAAGTGTGCTGAATCTGCCTCCTGCTGGGATTTCACACAGCTTCCAGTTAAATTGAAAGCATTGTACTACGCTGCATAAAAAAAGTGTTGAGCACCGGTCCTACATACAACCGTTGATTACTAATGTTATACACGTCAAGTTGTTCAGGGTCATTATGCAGAAGTCCTTGAAATGTCCTGTCATTTTGAATGTTCAAAAATGTCTATTCATGACCAAGGTTATGCAAAAGATTCTGCTTTTTCCTCCCAGGAGAACTATGCTTTAATGCTGCAGCCACACAAAGGGCTGGCACAGCTAAGACTATTCAAAATTGCAAAGTAGAGGAATACATCTTTGATTTAGTGTAGATGTATAGCACTATCTGATATATCATATCAAGAAGCCCTACTTGCATATGTTTTTGATAATAGTTCTATGCAAGACTGAGTTTTGAAAGAGTCTTTATATTTGCAAGCTGTGTGTTGGTGAAAAACATATTTATTTTTGACTGTAAATTATCCTATAATCAGCCACCCTGTTTACTGATGAGAGAATACATCTTTAATTCAATCGCCTTTCCTAAGAGTGGAAATATTATTGTCATAAACCCAAAGAATCACCCTCCGATAAAAAGTGCACAGTCATGCTTAAAGGAAAGTTTTGATAAAGGTTTGATCGGCGATGTCAGCATTGTACGCCCCACCAAACATCCTGCATCCTGCTAAAACAACACCATGTTACTTCCACTTCTGCTCCTGGGAGAGGATGGTTGATATTCACATAATCACAAGAGGTCATGGAAAATTCAAAAGTTCAACAATCGGCCAAGGCTGTCATTTCTCTTGAAGGAAAGACAGTCACAAAATGTACCGTGCAGCCTGAGTGAATATTTAAATAAAGGTTAGATAGCGTTCTGACGAGTGGTGCGAAGTAACTTGGTACATTAACTTACTTATCTAAGCACATATTGTACTTGAGAACTAATTTGACGTACTTTATTATTTACTCTTTCCGTGACACTTTATATTTCTACTCCACTTCATTTCCAAAGGGAGTAATGTACTTTTTACTCGACTCCGTTTATTTTACAGCTTTTTACTGTATAAATTCTGACTTATACAAACAACAAATATGAACTGTTAAATACAATGTTTTGCTGCAGATTAAACTATCCCACAATTTAAGAGCCTCAGACAGAAAAGAACAAAAATATTAGCATCAATTTTGCTAATAATTTTCTAGAATTGTGTGTGTAAAACATTGTTTTTGTTCTAGATGCTTTTATTTAAATAACATGTTGCAATAATAGTGAGTTTTCTCTTTACTTCGAGTACATACTCTTGAAAAATGACTTAACTACCCTATTCAACGCAGGATTTCTACTTGTAATGGGAGTATTTTGCAGTGTATTATTGGTTATTTTACTTGAGTAAATAATCGGAATACTTTCTCCAGCACTGTTTCTGACTGATGAACATGTGTACACTCAGTTTGCATCTTGTTCTGCTCTGCTCCTTAACATTATTTTAAGAGAAGTTATCCTGCTTCATATTATGATTTTAGTCAATGCATGCTCAACGTACATTTCGAGCCTCATGTGTTTAATTCCGTGCAGTGGACGGAAACAGGTCAGTCTTGTGCAGTGGAGTTTGCATCAAGCAAATTATAAAGCATACAGTATGGTCTCCTGCAGCAGGGCGGACAGGCTGCCTTGCAACATATGCTTAGTAAACATTTTCAGAGTTCTCTCTCCCCCTGTGACTGCGGCCGGGCATTAACTTTAATCTGCCAATACCTGCAAATCCCCGCCCGGCATCCCACACACACATTTTCACCTTGGCAAAACTGAAAAGGTTATATTTAACAGAGGAGCAGCTTTGTGGCACATTCCCGATCAAGCCTTGCATGTTGAATGCCACCCACGGTGTTGCCGGGACAGATCTGCTCCGAGAGCTAAAGTGCCGGCCCGAGTGGCCCGTAGGTGTGTGTTATGCAAGACTAATGGATGAAGAGATCATTGTTTTCAAGACGCCCACAGCAATGCTTCATGTAACAGAGCCGCTGGTGAAATCACAGCTTTTTAACATTTGGGTCTTGGCTCTGGAGGTGCTGATCACTGCGGAGAGCTGGAGAGGAGGACATGAATCTCTAAAAGTCCTCTTAAAGGTCTTGTGGATAATAATTATCCTTGATGGGAGAGGGCTCTTCTGAACGACTGGGTTTCAAACACTCCTTAAAGACTATAATATGTGTTTCTTGGCAAACACACCTTAATTTAAAAAGGGGGCGTAAATCATGAATTTTGGAGTGACTGCAGACAAAATAAGATTTAGTTTGCCTTCAATATTGATAACAAAACCATTCAAGCAGCTGACTGGACCATTATAAATCCTTTACTGAAGAACCCCACGGTTTAGCATTTAAAATCAATACAACATTTAATAACACAGTTGTAATATCTTATTGATTATTCTTTTTACCACCCTATACTTACAATTAAAAATGTAAAATAGTCTTACAACTACATTAAAGTGTGTTATTAGCCACTTATTCAATAGTTGTATACCGCTTACAATTGCTAAACAGTGTGAAACATGTTTCCAATTAAGCTAAAATTCAATGTGGATGTACAAGACTTTATTTTGAAAGATTCAGGTCAATCTTCTGGTGTTATAATGTCTCAAGTGTTGGTGAAATATACTTTATGGTAGTAAATATGTTCTGATGTAACATTTTTAAGCTTGATTGGAAAATGTTTCGTACAGAAGTTTGCTAACTGGACGTTTTGCGATTCCCCTCGCTTTACTTAGTCTCTTCACTAATGACTTTCCTTGGGGAGCTGAGCATTTGCTTTGCTGTTTACTCTATATGATATCTAAGCTAATTCTCTTTTAACAAGTTTGCAGTGAATGTAGAGATATTTTTACTTGTGTATTTCATGAATAAATCCGCTCATTAGGAGAGTTGTTTGTGCAGCGGGTCAGCAGAGGAGCGTGCAGGGATGGACTGCTGAGAGACGTGCGACTGTTTGTGGTTTCACACCCACAGATAATATGTGTGCAAGAGAGGCTGCTTTGTTTCTACAATTGCAGGCATGTGGGTTTATAGGTGGCTGTTTTTCTGCTGTAACATTTCACAAAAGGGCTGTGTTTTGTTTTGGTTTCTATTTCAAGAACCCTTTTTTAGTATCACTTTGTAACTTAAGTGTACGTTTCATGCTTCTTTCTTTGTCTCCTCTTGTTCAGGAGTTTTCCTTTGGCAGGCACGGAGATAATTCATGCTAAAGAGAATCTGTGAATGCTTCATGTCTCTAGAAGGCAGAAAAGATTGGCTGAAGCCATTTCTGATGCTGAGACAAGCAAGTAGACATATGGGAGTGAGATATATCAGTCATGCTAAGTGAAATCATGCGGAAATATTTGAAATACAAGACAAATTACGTTTTTGTTTAGAGGTTCACTTTCTCTTGTTCTGGACGACCTTAAATTAATGATAAATAAAGGAGTAATCAGATTTACTTTGAGAATTTCAACAACAAGCAGGTGTGCCATTTGTTACCTCAACTCTGCAAACTATGTCGTTGAAGCCAATTTATAAAGGAAACACTCTTGTTTACTCCTCTGGATAAGAGCAGGTTGATAAGAGGGAAATAAAACCTATTTGAGATAGTAAAACATTTAAATTAGCTCTCTCTTGGCAATCTTAGATTAGCTCTTTATCTTCCAATGAGACCGCTCTAAAATGGCTTTTAAAAACAGATGTTTCTCGCATGATTGTGCCAAGGTCAACAAAAACAACCCTGAACCAAAATGGCTCCTACCTGCTTCTGGGCAGGAACATGGACTCCTTGATGAAGACGGAGCCGGACAACAGGATGTACCAGCAGCTCCCGATGTCGTCAGGGCTGGAGACAGAAAGAGAAGCACAAAGAGGACAAATCATCACAGACTGCCATAGATGTTGAAGCAATTTTAAAAGCAATATCAACTGTTTTAAGAGTGTATTAGATTTCTAACTAGATCTCAGTCAAAAACAAATCATAATACTGTTATGGACTACTATTCTTTTCTTAAACTGTAAACACACACAGAAAAACACCTGCTTGTTTCATTGTTTAGTCAATTCCCAGAAAGTTAATCAAGAATTTTGATGACAGATTAATCATTTCAATCTTTTTTAAAGCAAACATGACAAGAAGACACTGGTTAAGGCTGATCAAATGTTCATTTCTAGTACTATGTGCTAGCATTTTGGTTCTTTTTGAAATAAAACAGCCATCCACTTGTGTGTGTGCATTTTCTCCCATTTTCTGACAAAAAAGGATCTTCAAATGCAGAAAATCAGCAGATGCAACAATAATAAAAATCCTCATTTGTTGCAGCCCTACTCTCTTTAATGTTGGGATGTTTTCTGCGTTATTTTCTCCCCCTACATGGGGACGCACTCGTGCTGCGATGTAATGCATCTCACTAATGAAGGACACGCTCTCTGTGCCAAATACAGATCTTAAAAACAAAGTATGAAGCAGAAAACACGAGGAAGAGAGACACAGATAGAGAGGGAGAACTACAAATGAACCGAGGAATCATCACTCATCCTCCCACACCCCGTTCAAACACAGACGAGGAAATTGGGCCTGGCAGACTCAGTAAACTCGGACTGACCTCTGAATGATGCTGCTGGCTGTCAGCTCTCTTACAAAATGACTAGTAAACTAATACACAATCCCAAATACACACTTAAGCAGCACTTTTGGCAATTTCATGTAAATCACAGACACGTTTTCCGGTTTTATGGGCATTATAGTGAGCCAGAAGCCTTATTAGTGAACATCAAAGACTCTACAGAGGGGATGAACAACGCTGTCAGCGGTAATAAAGCACGCTGGTATTTTATAAATGATTTTCTTTATTTAAATGTATCTGTTTCATTACTTATCTCAGGACTTTCATGTGTACCAGGGAGTTAATCTGACTGGGATTCAGTGGCTCTTCTCTGCTCTGTACATGCAGGATTACCAGAGGTCATGTATGTTAACCTACAGGAAAGCAAACAAATTGCTCTGTACACGGATAAAGAGGTTAATGCTTTCTTTCAAACACAACAAATGCACTCTGTGAGCAGGTCAGGTCAAATGTCAGAGTGAACTGCTGTTGTTACACTAACACGCTCTAGAGTTTACCCACAATCCCTGCGTGTTGGTAAATAATATGTGGGTTTTTGTTAAGGAATCTGCCTGTTTTTTGAGACCGATAAATAGAGTGTCATTTTTTTCCACGTGAAAAGGTATATCAAAAAAAATACACCCATCCGACCCTCCAAAAAGTCTAAATGATGCTTATATTATTACAGTTAACTAGTCAGGTAAATAAATAATGAATGAATAAATAAGTAAATAAAGAAAAATATACAAATGTACAAATAATGTTAAGTCAATATTTACAAGGAATTCAAATATAAATACAGAAATCTAAATGATGTAAAGGATATGAGGATTTAACGCTCAGTTACAAAGCTGGGATGCAATGGGATTTATATAATCTGGTCACATCTGTCATAAAGGTTTATTTTTCCAAGGCAGGACGTTGAGAGAAATTCTTTAAACACCCAACTGATAGAAAGTTTCTCAAACGATAACTATGGTATGTTTGAATTCAAAACAGAGACAAATTAATAAGCATTTTGTTTTGTGTCTAGGCATCTGTATATGTTTTAACTTTAAATCAGATTCATTGTGGTTTTAATCTTTCTTGGCTGTCCAGCATCAACCATGCTCCCTTACAGTAAAGAGGAAGAAGAGACCCAGAGAGGGAAGTATTCTCATGACCCATAACGCTGATACCATCTTTCTCCAGTGCTGGGAATTCAACGAGTTTTGTCTGTGGTGGACAGAAATAGTCCCGTCAGTAATAAACACTGCTTTGATTTTGCTCTGATGCTTCTTAACAACTGAGACTGCTGACTGTGTAATAGAGGCTTTTATTGTTTGCACTGAAGTTCTGATAATACTCACAAATAATCTCATTATTTATTGCGAGAATGGTTCAGCATTTTGGGAAATACACTGCAATAGGCTCCCATGTCAGGATTTAAACCTGTTAGTTTAGCTTCGCGAGCCATTAGCATACCACCAATACTAGAAACAGTGGGAGACAGCTAGCCTTGACAGCTTCAGGCTAGTCGCTTTCACACGTTTCAGTCTTTATGCTAAATCAATATAAGCTAACTGGCTGTTGAATATACTGTAAAGATGTTAAAAAGGTACCAAACTTCTCATAAGTAAAGGCGAGAAAGTGAATTTCCCATAATATTGAACTACTTCTAAAATGCTAGAACAACAGCCTAAACATTATTTTGAAAAGTGAGAGAAACCTCTGCAGTCTTTTCCGTCTGCTGCACCAGTTCAGATATTGCTGTTAAGCTTCACCTGATGGTGTGAAAACCAGCAATTATATTAATTATGAAAGCACAGCAATGATTCAACTGGGAATTCAAATGGACATTTCTCTTTGTGAAGCTTTCATGTGTATACAAAAAAAACCTGTCATCTCATCACATAGGGGGAAAAAACGTCCGCTCATCAAGCTGAAGTCATACTTAAAGGTGCTACGGTGTTAATAAGGCGGCAGCTCGTGTGATAATCACTGAACATTTCCACTTCAGTCTTGTTAATTGAAACCAGAGGGGAAAAGAGAAATCAATGACCAGTCAGACGTCAGCGAGGTGGAACTGGTTTTTGCTTACAGAAAGGTAAAGGATGGACGCGCTTATTTAACACAGACGCATATATTCACACCGGGCATCGCCGTGCTGACTGAGTTTCTTTTCCTAATCACTGAGAACAAAGTCTCCCCCCCCTCCTTTTTCCTCCTCACTTTACTTGAGGAACTAATGAGGCTGCAGACAGCACACCCTACTGACACGAATTCCTCCAACAGCATCCATCCTCTTTTCTCCCTCGGCTGATCTCCAGCCGCCCTCCCTGCAGACCCGTTCCATCAGTTCATGGTTCTGCCTTGCGTTCAGAGATGACACGAATGAAATGCTCAATTATTAATTACTGGCACGCAGATGCACGGAGCGAGGGGAGCACCTCAAATAAGAGGAGGAAGAAGAGAAGATACAACACCAGAAAAGCAGGAGATGGGAGAATCTTATGCGCCGCGACAGCTTGACTGAACTGGGTCACGAGTATAGAAAGCGATCGTCAACCGCTAAACATCATCCACCAAAACCCCTCGGGAAGCCTTCAACAGCGGGGTGTAGGGCTATAGAGAGTATGGAGGCAGTGGGAGGGGGTAAAACGACGCAGGAATGGTTATAGTATCTAAACATTTAAGAAATGAGGATAACATTTTCCCTAGAATCAAGAATTTAGTTCAGAATTAAAGGCCTTTTTCTCAATTGAGTCTCCATTTTCCATGCAGAGATTTGTCAGATAGACTTTTTACGTTTAGCAGGACACAATAAACTCTTTCCCATATGTGTGCAGAGGATTTGGAAAGACATTAAGGTTGGTTAACAGAGAGAGGAGTCACTGACAACCACATCCAGCAGCCCAATATAAACAAGAAGCTTAAAATACGACAGTTTTCATTTGTTATTGTTGTGATGTGTGCACCATCACACTCTTGAGAGACTCTCAAAGCCACAATGTTGATGTGACATTGCGAAATGAGGCAATTACACCAGTTTTGCAACCGTCCAATTGTCTTTAAACACGTGTGTTTTGTTTAAAAAGAGAATGAGCTCCTAAAAAAAGCTCAAGAGGTGGGTGGGAGAGGACCATGTGGTTACTGCGTGGTGGGAAAGTGCAGTCGTGCATTTTCAAAGGAAATAAATACAAAAAGATCTTAATAGGTGAAACTAGAAACACTAAGGAACAGCCTCATACCAGAATATGCAGAATATAAATGACAATGTCTTCACAATAACACAGATCCTGGATTACAGGCATCTTCATACAATTCAAGGTGACGTTTCTGTCAGTTTGACTCATTTAACTAGCCGTAATTCGAAGTGCTTGTCAAATAACTGATGTATGCATGTCAGCACTGTGCATAGGTCATGTTATATTATTATAATCGCTGACAGGTCCTTAGGATATGATGACTTTTCCAGTTATATCTTCAACTGAGTCACCTCTTCCCTCCTGTTTCAGTGTTTCTGAAGTCCAGCAACCCCAATGCTTATGTTGTTATATCCAGCTAAATACAAAAGGAAACAAGGGTATACTGAAATGTAAGGCAAGGCAAGTTTATTTATATAGCACCTTTCAACACAAGGCAATTCAAAGTGCTTTACAAACATGAAAGACATTAAGAGTGCTAAAAAATAGTGCAGTATAAACACATTATAAAAAGGCATTTAAGAGCAAAGATAATGAAATAAACACAACAGGTATAAAATACATGAATAAAAGGCAGAGAACAAGTGATTTATTCAAACAGGGTGCTGTGCCACGCCTCACTGTTGCTCTGATGTTCATGAGATACAGAATGTTTTTGTTTCTCTTGGCAACAGCTTGTTTGACCTGACTTTGACATCTTCCTCTTTTAATAATAGCAGAATCTCTGTGACTGTACGGGTAGTATGACGGTAACACAAGGCGACGTGTGTAGGAGGTTCAATTCAGTTTTCATGACAACACTACAATCAGTAGAGAAACAAAAGGAAAAGGGAGAGGTTTTGTTCCTATAAGAACAGACAATGAAAGGACAATTGGTCGATAAGTCTGCTCACACTTTCACGTAAAAAGTTTACACTGTGGGAGTCGATGTATCCTTGGGAAAGATACTTAACCCTGAGTTGCTCCCGATAGCCAACGGTGTGTGAATGTTAGATTCCTAGAGCAAATGGCACTGCTCTGTATGAATGATGTGGGAAAGGGTGAATGATGACTTGTAGTTTGTAAAGCACTTTGAGGTGTCGTAGAGACTGGATGAAGCGCTATATAAGTGCAGTCCATGTAACACTGAATATGAATACCCAATGAAGACATGCAGGCTTGACTTCATAATAACAACACAATAAGAAAACATACGAAAGATGACTGTGTCAAATGTATGACTGCAAGAATTATCTTCACCGGTCAGTTAGTCAAAAACAGTCAAAAAAAATGTTCAGAGTAGTCTGGACATCTTCAACACATTCAGACCAAATTTACAGTTTGTTCAGCTCTTGTTGAATTTAATACTTACATTATTTGACGGGGGCCTTATTTGAAAAATAAGGCTCCCAAACAAGCTAATTGTGAGGCTCAAAAGCAAATTGTTAAAAAAAAAAACATTGCGTTGCAAATCTATAATCATGGGGTTTACAGTTGGACCACACAGAGCAGTGGGGGTCGAAGGTCAAGGGTTGCAATGAAAGAGCTGACATGGAAGAGATTAAAGGCCGACCAGAAGGTACTAACCCTCTTCACCAGCGGATGGCAAATTGTGCCAGGTCAGCCTCCATCTCAGGGCTTTAGCTCTATAATCTGTGGATGCTCGCACAGCATGGGATGTTTTCACGAAATATTGAGTGTGACTGAGTGTGACTGAGTGTGTGTGTGTGTGTGGATGCATGTTAGTGTCAGTACTCTAGCAATCCAGAGCCGCAGGCAGCAGAAAATGAGTAGTTTTATAACTATTACCCTTATCCTCCTATCATCGCTGCAGGACTGCCAACTGTCACGGACAGCTAGTGAGACTGAGAGTGCGCGGGTCATTAACTGGTTCATTTGGAGGGATCTGATTGCTTTTATCCAACATTACGGGTGTTTGTCGGCGCAGAAAAAAACATTTATATGCAGCCAGGATTTAGTTTTGTGTAACATGTTCTTCTAGGTGCGGTCTTTCCTTAATTCAAGGGAGGAACATCCAAACAAACGGCTGCCAAACTGAGAAACTTGGCAAAATTGCATATGAAGTAAGGCCAGTAATGTGTCCAACCTAAAAAATGTGTGTTTTTTGTATGACTTCAAAGCTGCGTTATAGTTAAATGAAATAATTTTCCAAACTGTTTCGTTTTTCTAAGGAACCTGGTGGGGTCATTACCGCACCAGTGTTACCGGATCTGATTTCATCTGTTAAAAGGTTTTCCAGTGAATGCACCTTATCACAAGCGATATTTTGTAAAACGCTTAATCACACATACTCCCACTCATATCTTCCCTTTAATTCACAGATGAAGTGTATCATCACATTTCACCCAACACATAGAGTACGTCAGTGGTTCTGATGAAAGGAAAACTCCCTATAAACACAAATGCCCACTTCAATTGTAAGTGAAACTCTCTAAATGGTCACTCTATGCTATTATAAAAAAGGAAATGAACCATCTTTACAGCCGTCTGACATACAACTCAATGCAACGGCCATACCATTTTTACAACTTCATAGAGATACTACCGCAATTAAATTCCCCCATTGACTTTTAAAGCCCTCGTTCTCCTGCAGATTATTGCTGTTGTTGAAATAGACGAGGAAATGAAGACAGGCCGTTAAAAGCTGGTGTTTTCACCGGGGAAGGTTGATTAAGATCTTGCACGAGAGGAAAGTCAATCTGATGTGCTGCTGTTTAACACCAAGCCCTTATCAGGAAGACTTTTTACTGGTTCACACATGCATGCATGCACGCAATCACTCGTAAGCAGACAAACAGTTTCACAATGACACAACTAGAAACTATGACACTTGTAAGAATTAAATGAACCAATAAACCAAAATGACAATAACCTGCTGCGTTTATTTGACAGGATGTTTATCTCTGTGTTATATAAGAAGTTCATACAGGGAGCAGGTCGATTGCATGTATGTTCAGAGACAGCTGTCACATGTGGATGCGTCTTCTCCCTGTAAGCAGAGACCCCCTATCAATACACTTCACTGATAAACTAGAAAATTACACAAAAACCCATTCAATTATTTTTAATTACCAAATAAAATCAATGTTTCAGATTCACTGCTCTCCCTCTGCTCATGAACACACTCATTTGCTTTCTTATGCTCTCTTGCTTTCTCTCATTATCTCATTTTGGAAAGCAGTAGATTAAATGTTGTTTATTCATCGTTAAAGACATGTTGGGGTAGTTTCAAATAAAAAAATGTACACTTGAGTCTTCTATATTTGATGGGAGCTTCACATTTCTTGCATTAAACTAAAAAAATATTTTAAAAATCCAAGACAAAATGTTCTATTAGATCATGTATTGTGACTAAATATATGAATGTAGTTGTTCTGTTCAATATTGTCCTATAATGTTTATACCTTGGGTGAGTGTAGCAGGCGGGAGAGCAAGCTATATATTTTTTCCTCAATAAATTTAACTTTTTATCTTTGCAACGGTCTGGAGTTCTTGGAAAGATTTGGATCAGCTGTAAACTACCTTACGCAACCACCGCTTGACTCTAATTCTACGAATAGTAGAACAGTTATAATATAAGTGAAGCCTAATCTTTATCTGCAGAGAAATACTGCATTTAAACAGATGCAGCATTCGGATGTTGATTCAGAATTTGAGTGTGTGCGTAATGAATGACGCTCTGAGGCTTTAAACCATTCAGTGAAGCCCTTATTCCTTCCCTGTTGCAACACTATGTCTAGGAACACATTAATGCCAAAGTCCACCAGACTCCAGAGCAGAGAAGGTGAAGGAGCCTCAGCTGACGCAGCTTTGGCCCATGTGTTGGCCTGAGTGAGGTATTAGACGACGTCCGAACTAAGCCGCCTCAACCTAAAAACACTGTTTACGTGTGAAAATGATGTTTTCATCTGCAGATTTACATTTTTGACAGTAATACGTTTATGACATCCACGAATGCTCTTTATTAACAATACCACTAAAAATGCAAATTGAGCTTCTTAGCTGTAAGCTTTTGTGTGTGTGTGTGTGTGTGTGTGTGTGTGTGTGTGTGTGTGTGTGTGTGTGTGTGTGTGTGTGTGTGTGTGTGTGTGTGTGTGTGTGTGTGTGTGTGTGTGTGTGTGTGTGTGGTGACTGGAGTAAGGGGCCTGAGGGAATCTCGTTGAAACTGGAGTCTATTATGCGACCACAGCTTAATCTGCATTCCTTTTGTTTAATCAGCTCCCACACCACCGGTGAGCTTCTAATGAGGTGTTGACTCTTCCCCATCAACCACCAATACACACACATAAACACATACATATAGAACCCCACATACACACCTCATAAGGGATCAGGAGGCATTGAAGGGACAATGCGTCCTCTGTGGTCCCTTGAGAGGCTGATAACGTTAATTAACCGTCTTAATTCTCACCATGGGTGTTCGGGAGACGTCAACATGTGACAGCAGTCAAACCGTGTGTGTGTGTGTGTGTGTGTGTGTGTGTGTGTGTGTGTGTGTGTGTGTGTGTGTGTGTGTGTGTGTGTGTGTGCTTGCAGCAGTTAAAAAAAACCTCCTCACACACTCCGAAGCTGTCAGGAATCTGCCAATACTGCTTTCCGATAACATGAATCTTTCACGGCACAGACCTTAAAGGAGGAAGCGTTGAACCACCGCTGACTAGCTGGTAGCACTGGAGGAAATGCTTTTACGGGATTGAATAGCTTCCATTTTTCTTTCTAGATTCAATCAGTAGACGCAGACTGATTGAATCATGCTGAGAATAGACTGGAAATCCCTTCTACGTTATAGTAGAGTGGTTGGTTGTGGAAATGATACACACCTTCGTAAAGCCATCGAATGACTGCGCCTGTGCTTTACGGACATTTGTTTTCATTAAAGGCACCCCCGTTGCTCTGCTGTGAGGACCCGGACGCCTCCGCTCATCAATAACTCTGAGTAACGGCCCGGGCTAAAGTGTGCTTTGATCACACAGATTTGAAACACGGTTTCATTGGTAGCACCCTGTTGTTTTTCATGTGTGTCATACGCTGGTAGAAATGTAAGCGGTTGACCGTGTATCATCCATATCCCTGTAAGCACAGATACACACACATATACAGTTCCAGGGTTGTGGTACTTACTAGTATAGCACTTCATTGGCCTCATGTCTCTCATAGCGCACCGTCTCACACATTATCCTGCAGGGACACAGAAGAGGGTGGAGGTCAGAAAACAATAGGAGGAAATATTACCTTTGGTTGGTTTGCAATGTCACATAACAGTACAAAGTGAAATGAATAAACCCAGACATGACTTTATCAAGGTTGAGCTTCAAATAATAATAATTTCAGTCATATGAGTTGGAATCGGCTCTGACTGGACAAAAACAAAAACACTTGCACTTTTGACATGTGCTTATTTTCAGGTTGATATATCTAAGTCTGCTCTGATTGGTTAGCTGGCCGGCTCTGTTTTGATAGGTCAAAGGCGTAGAGATGTCCCGCCCCTTAGCTTATCACTACAATGTGTTGGAGCACTAACCAATAGAAGCACAATTGTTACATAGTGATGTCACTATGTTACGTAGAAATGCTGAGTTTCTTTGCATTTCTGAGACTTATCTTTTAAACTTACTTTTATTTTGGGTAATCTCAGAAAGTCAGCCGTTACATTTTTATTTCTGCCATGTTTATTAGATTTTTATTTGTGTCTGTTTGATTTATTGTGTTTGTTTGTAACGGTTGTTGTTGGCTCTCATTTGTATTTGTATTTGTTCATCCATCATGTTAATTGTTTGCTGTTGATGCAGCACTGATGAAAGGTGAGGAGACAGTTACTCATCCACTGAATCATGACAGATTTTTCAGGTACGTTTTTGGATTTGAGCAATTAGCGTACAAGTCCGTTTATGCATCTGCTCCCAAAACAAGTAAACAAGTGTCATTTATCCCGGTCAGATAGACTTACTGATATGCGTTCTCTTCCTTAATGAGGCAAAAACTGACTTTGTGCTTCCTATGCTCTGTTTCATGAAACATGATGGATCTAAAATAATATAAATGTAACTGTAATATCAATATGCAAACAAGGACCTCACTTTTTTGTATTATGTTCCATTTGAATACAAATGACAGATGTCTAATCTTCCAAGCCTTTTTTCCTCCCTACATTAAAAGACATCCTCATCAGGCTTTCCCAAAACGCCCCCAGCAAAACAAGTTTGCAGACAGGCAGCTATACAGTAAACAGTCGCTGATTAAAAACACGAAAGGCTTCAAAAAATAGCCGGGGGTGGCCGTCATGTTGCAGCCCCCACCAGTGCACGGCGACGGCGGAAAGAAAACAACAATCCCAGCTCTAAAAAACAAGTCGACAGAGGAAAAACAAGACATTCCTCCCAGACAAACTGTGGAGGAGAAAAGATCTCTAACATAATCCCATAGTTAGTGGGATCATAGCTGGCTGGGAATTGTATTGTTTTTTTTCGTGAGGACAAGCAGAGTTGGCGGGAGTGGAGGATTGGTGTGTGGGACCATGGGGACATTCCTCAGGACCCAGAGGGAAGGGGAGGGTTGAGGGGTTACTGTAGGGTGGGAGGCCTCAGAGGGGTCACACAGAGGAATGTTCCAGCTCGCGGGTCATGTACCGCAACATTGTTCCGTCGCCAGTATAATCCACATGTATGCACACAAGGCATGCTGGGAACAGACTTCTGACATGCAGTGTTTGGAAAGGACTAGAAGGCCGGTGTAGTGACCAGAGAGCAGAACGGTGTGTGTGTGGAGCGCAGAACGGTGTGTTCACGGCACGGTAGTTTCATGGAAATGTGAGGTTTTTATGTAAAGATACACGTCCTTTACGTCTTAATCAAAACAATCTGTTTCGATAGAGAGAGAAGCTCAATATGGATCTGACCCATTTGCATTTTACTGTTCGAAAGAAAGTCCTGATTCAGATGAAATTTTCACAGAATGTAAAGATAAAAGTGAGAGCTATAACTAGGGCTGAAACTAAATCCAAGATTCAAGGGCTTTATTGTGTTCCGCACAATAGCTGCAGAAGAGTTTTGGCAATTAAAGAGTCCCATACTCCTTCCACAATGAAAAACTTGATATTTCTTGACATAAAGAGAAATAAAAATAGTGCAAGTAGAAATAAAATTTGAGCAATGCAAGAACATATTTCAAGTTACCCAATGTTGCAAGAAATTATTTATATATTTCCCTTTTTTCACCAAAGATATAATAAAAATAGATGGAAAAACACATCCCAAATTCAGTATTTCAATAGTTTTTACCAGCAGCCCAGACCAAAAGATTTCAACCATCTTACTATACAGAGAAACAGAAAACAGAGGTAAAGAGAGAAGACCATCCCTGTCTGCTTTCACACCTCGACAGCTCCCTTTGGTGTGAAATTGGTGTTACTTTCCTTTAGTTTAAAGCTAAATTAAATGTCTCATTTAGAAGAATGTGTGGTTTTACATATCGTATCATGTTAATGTGTACACACCTACATGAACCACTTTGTTATCCAGCGAAGATATGGGCCTCACAAGCACAAAATAACAGACTTCAACATTAATTATGCTTTGAATATGTTTATACTGATGAGGAAAGTATACATGTTTGTCTGCTAGTCACAGTCACAGCTGGTTTTCTTTTTTAGCAGCATAATTGCTTTTTAGAGAGTGAAATTATTCCAGCCAACGAGTGGTTGTAGGGCAGAGTGGCTGCTGGATTAGGAAAGCAGACGATGTTCCGCAGCTCTTGGCTGCCGGCTCAGTGTTAATTCTCCACCCCTGACTACAACCGTCATGGAGCAGACACTGAGGAATTGTCAGTCGTGATTTAATTTGCATTTCAAATTAATGTGATTGGAATATCAAGCTCTCAATTATGGTTATTAAGTTCCGGTAATGTGTGCAGATACTAACCTCAGCTGGTGCTCCCGCAGGTTGGACAAGGCCTCCATCCCGTGGAGATACGAGTAGACGATCTCCAGGTCCTGAGGAGCAGAGGAGAGGTTCTTGTGAGACATAGAGGATTAGAGATAAAGCTTTAAAGCCGCCACAATCGATATCTATATCCACATTGAATGAAACGACAATAACTTTGTGTGCAACTGCTTCGATAAAACGTCTGAACAAAACCAGCTCAGCAACAAAGACAGAGCTAGCAAATACCGGATGAACATCTTTAACAATGTACCTGCAGAAAACAAGGTATCTGATTGTAAATAGACCACTGTTAATGCTTCCATTTCACCATATCAGTGTTAGAAGGAGATCTTCAGTGACAAAGTTGAGTTTACATCTGGTTGGAAGGATAATAAAGTGGACAAAGAAATCTGATTAAATGTAACTTTAACGTCACAGCACTTAACTTTTATTCATTCTTGACGCTGCTGCCACTAAAGATCCCTTTTATTATAAATTACAGATATTTTGATGACATGAATTAAACAAAAACAGCACCTTGTAACATTTGTATGGTTGAAACCAATAAAAAACTGGAAGATTTCCTTGAAAAGTGCTTAAATATATCGAATTGCCCTTACATTTCCTTCATTTGTCTACCTGCTCAATCAATCAATTGTTTTAACTCTTTATCTGAAACCAAATGAGCAGAAAGTGTCAACAAAAACACAAAGTTCATTATTATGTGGTTGCATTGGTGTTAAAACCGCTGATTATTCATTCTGCAGTGGACACACTGGCCACTCACACAACAGACAAGTGTTCACAGAGACAGAGACATTGATTTGTGCGACGGAGCATTGGATTAGAAAGCAGTAAAGCACCTCACAGAAAAAATAAAGGAACTACACTGCAAAACTATAACCCCCCCCATTCAATTACTGCATCAAATGACCCAGTGAGCGACTCTCAGATTGTTTGGCGCGAATCCAAGTCAGAGGTGAAACAAAGTGGCCCTCTCTGAGAGCTGGCAGCCAGTACAGCTACTCCACTGTGTGTGTGCACACTGGGGCACTGTGTGTGTGTGTGTGTGTGTGTGTGTGTGTGTGTGTGTGTGTGTGTGTGTGTGTGTGTGTGTGTGTGTGTGTGTGTGTGTGTGTGATGCTGGTTGTGGCTACTGGGATGCCTTTGTCGGCGGCATTTGGAGGTAGATGTGGCGACAGCACAGCGGAGGGATAACAGAGACTCTGTGTTAAAATCCTGCGTGACACACACAAACACACACATGAAACCGCACACAATGCCCACCCTGTCTCCGGGTTATGTTTCTAATGGAAGCAATCACAAGCTAATTGCAAATTGTGTTAAAATGTTGACCACGAAAGCTGAATAACGCTTTCTTTCTGCTGGTTCGGTGTCAGATTGGAGGAGAAATTGATGAAATCACACCAATGTTAAAAGCCTCACCGTGGTTAGTTTAGGCTGATTAAAAAAAACGTCGAATAATGTAAATAATATCTTGTTTCAGTCAGAAAACTGCAAAATAATCCTTGTTTCTGAAGCAATGTTAAGTGTAAAACCATTTCTTATGAATACAACTTATATCTGTTGAGTTTAAGTGTATCTTAACATTTCAGCTCATATGGCGTTAGATTAAAAAAAAATAAACAGCATCCTAAACAAAAAAGACACTCAAAATATTAGTAATGTTCCCCTGAGAATCAACCAAGTGGAACAGTGCCAGATATTACGGAACATTGTAGTACAAACATGAGAGACATTACTACTATTTAACATCTGAATGAAGCTACAGGACTGACTCATGGTCCCTTGACGTCAGCACACACTCTTGTAGTTATTTGGGTTTGGCCTTTATGGAGCGTACACAGAGAGAAAGTGTCCTCAGGGCCGCCTGGACCCGTTACATCACACAGCGATATTCTCACTAACCGGATCCTTATGTTCAGTGTCTGTGGTCAGAGGAACAGGAGCACAGGCACCACAGAGCACATGTTCAGACTCATACCGCCACCTGCTGGGCGACCAGGAACTGCAGGCTGGGTTTACTGGGTTCATTGGGGATAAATGGCTCAGCACAATGACAACGCAGGAGACACATTCCTGCTGGAGTGCAAGTGCAAGTCAAAATGACAAATACATTTATAGAAGGTTTTAAAAAAAAGATGCAAACTATAGGAAAATTAGCAATCACTCGATTACAAGCTGATGTTTTCAGGTTTATCGTAAATATTTAACTTTGTGCAGGGGTATGGATGAAACATTTTCATTAAACAATTACTTTATAGTGAGAAAATCAATGTTGAAACGGATTATTTGTTCATATTTTGAAGTAAAAGTGCCAAAAAATTGGAATATTTTCAGATTTTCGAGACAAAGCAAGCAATTTGAAGGCTTCCAATTCGACTTTTGCGATCATTATGATGAGCTCTTTTTTGTATTGCTATTATCATACATCTTTTGAATGAAATGTATTAATTAGTGAGGAATAGAATCGGCGGGACTATTCACAGTTAATTTAACGGTGGAGACACTCATTTACAAGCTTTTTTTGGCTGCTAAAAAACTCTGACGAACTGAGGACTTACTTTAAACACTATATGTTAAACTCCAACCTAGAGCCTATTATGCAACTGTAAAGATCACAGCACACGTACATGAAGTAAACTATACACTGTGATATAATGTGATTACTTGTGGAAATAAATAAGCACAGATATACTTTGACTGTGGAAGAAAGAAATTCCCTCCTTAAGCAGCAGGTATAATAACAATGCAGACAGAGGGTCACCACTAGGTGGCAGTGTTGCAGGGTTTTTTTTTTCCTTTCCACTGTGATCACTGTGAATGAAACAGCCCCACTCAAAAGCTGCCTCACAGGGAGAAATATGCAAAACCATCAATTGTGGCTTCAGTCTCAAATATTTCAAATTGACTGTATGGAAAGAATGCAAAGGACCCCATCTTTTCCACTCCCGGGGCCCAGCATTTTCCCGTCTAATTTTCTTTCTTTTTCTCTTTCTGGCCTCTTTAAAGACGGAGCCAAACACAATCACCACAAAGTACACAGAGAGAGAACATAGGACTGTGTTTAGGACAAGGACAGGATTTTAAAATGACAACATGTTCACAATTTCAATTAAGTTTTCAGCTTTTTTTAAATCTCATTTTTTATTTCAGACGGCTAAAAAAAAAAGCCCTTATAAGGACATCCCCTCGCATCATCTCACAGCTGATTGTCATGTTTTTTCCTCTTAGAAGAGAAATCAGCAGAGGTTCAATGCTTTCAACATCACCACCTGTTTCATGTTCGTTAACATCTTTAGCTGAGAACGATACCAACAGTTTCCCATAGAACAGAAACAGGAAGTGAAGTGGGGAGCTGAAACTAGGACATGCTGATGAAGGCTGAAACTGTGCTCATTGTGTGTGTGTGTGTGTGTGTGTGTGTGTGTGTGTGTGTGTGTGTGTGTGTGTGTGTGTGTGTGTGTGTGTGTGTGTGTGTGTGTGTGTGTGTGTGTGTGCTGAATAAAGACAAAGCTTGTTCATTTTTTGAAAAACACTGCTTGCTTTTAGCTGGGGGTAGCTTAAACTCCCAGGCTAAACCAGTAACACCATCTAATCCGGCCTCCTTCCTTCTCCAAACTAATCCTTCCAGGAACACAGGTGGCCCCCACTGATGGAAAAACATACCGAGATGCTGCTCATGATAAAACCTTGAGGACACTTCAAAGCTGTTTACGCAAAACTGCAAAAGACATTCCTCACATACCACTTACATACTGTCAACCGTCTTTGTGAGTTTATTTCCTCGATGCAACATCACTTTACACCTGTATCTGTCAGACAGATGGTAGCAGTGCAATGCAGCCAAACAAGTGAAGGTATTGCCTCACCGGTATACAAATGAAACAAGAAGCAGACCCTGTCTTCTTCTGAAAACACAGAAGACGTACTCCATTTTCCAACCATTATGTTAGGGCCCCGGAGGGAGAGGGAGCCGTGTTGGGCCCACTGCCAGTCTGTTCAGTGGCAAAGCACTCAGTGGGCAAAGCGAGGTTAGGGAAGTTGTAAAGTTTTCCTGCAGTTTGTTTATTGAGACTTTTGAGAAAACAGAAGAGCCCCAGGTTTCTGTCTAAAAATATTCAGTTTCACATCGGTATCAGGGAAACAAGAAAAGATAAGTGAAACCCAAATGATAAAAAAAGAATGTTGACCGACCAGAACATTGACAAAAGGAAACTGTATTTCTTCACAAATGTAAAATATTCAACACCGTGCATGGTACCATTAATGCTAATGCTTAGGATTAGTTTAGGATTAATAAAGCCGCAACTAATGTATTGTTTTCAAGTCATTTGCAGATTATTTTCTTGATAAATCCATTAAGCGGTTAATTTATGAAATAGGAAAACATTGGAATAAAAATGGCAATCACAATCCCTCAGAAGCCATGTGATGTTTTCTATTAGCAAGTGTTATAAACCTTAAAATGTTTCCAAATATGACAAAGAAAAAGGCAACTTTGAGAAGCTGGAACTCAACGAAATGATTCATATTTTTGAAAATCAGCTGCCAGATATCTTTGTGTTTATGGATTAATCAGCCGAAAGCTGCAGCTCTAAATTTAAATAAAATAAAGAGTATCTGAATTACATCTGATGCATGTTCTCTGACTGGGATTGTATCTGCAAATCTGTGATTGAGACACCTAAAAACCTTGTTTGTACCGCTAAGATGGGACTGCAGACCACAAGTATTGTCATTATTTTCTTTTCATCAATTGATTTGTCTCTGAAACATCAGAAAAGGGACATCTTTACATTTTCTACCAACAGCAACAGAAATCAAAGGTGTAAAATGGTTGCAAATATTTACACCAACACTATGCATTTAAATGACTTCATAGTTTGCTCGACTATCAAAAAGGTCACACCTACTGTTATTTCAGTATTGTTTTGAGCCCTAAACTATGGAAAAGAAGAGCCTCTGCTTTTCTTATCTCCTAACACCCCACTGTCTGTATTTCAAATAGGAATCCCTTTTCCTTTCACTGAGCCACAAATGGTCAATCCATTTATTCATTTGTCCCTGGCTGGAGTGCAGATAGCAGACCTCTGCATGCATCTATCAGCCGCTGCAGACAAACATCAAAGAAAGGGGGCTGCAACCTTTCAAAAACAATGGCACACTGTGGAAGAATACACAAAGGAGTCTCAGGTGGGGAGGGGAGGGAAGGAGCATTTCTGGTGACCTAAGCATCCTCTGTACCCGATTGACGATCAGATACTAATTACTTCAACACATCCGTATATCTAGTTTGATTCAACCATAAATTCCACATGTCGTCGTTAACAGAAACAGTGGGAAGCATCATTTTATAGAGCAGTATCTCAACCAGTAGAGAGACGGATGTGTTAATGTGTGTCGAGGGACTGAGGTTACGCTTTTATATCCGTATAGGAATGACCGATTAAGTGTTATAACCCCATAAAAGCAGACACACGATGGCTGCTGCTCTCAGACAGTCCCCCGGTGGAATAAATCAATGATGGTGTCTCCTTTGTCGACAACACTAACATCTCCAGGCGTCTGCATTTGTGCAAGCAAGCCCGTGCTGATCCGAAGTACTGTCGAGGAAATCCTTCCATTGTGTCATCACAATTAATGTGTGTTACATGTTTGCTTTCACCTTTCACCTTAAAAAATCCAGTCTCAATCGAGGCATGTTTAACTTTAGATGAGGGGTTTCAGTGTGGACAGTTTCTTTATTGAGCATGATTCAACACTGTACAACGCTTTATAAAAAGGGAAACTTGGAAACTATTATATATTAAATATTAAATACCAAATAATTGTTTCACATTTGGCTGACTAATATCTTGACATTATATAAATATGTTAATATAAGACGATGTATTGTAAAATATGTGATATAATTGATGTCTTTTCCTGGTTGTAAAGGCTTCATTACAGGGAGGTGATGTCCTTTTATATGTGTTTGATTTGTCTTTATTTGGCCATACTTACATAAATGCTGATTATTTATCAAAAATCTCATTGTGTGAATATTGTATGAAAGCACAGAAAGTCAACCTTACTATATCATCTCCATATCAACGTCGAGGTGTCATTAGTATTTGATAAACGTCATACTGCGAAGCCTCTAGTTTAAATCTAGCTGTCAATTAAGAGTGAGACTACAGAGTGGTATAACAACAACAACATTAAACAATGCATCTGGTGCTACAATGATCAGCTCTTTCACTTTTAATCTCCTTATTCTCTTAAAACAAAACTCTGTCTGCCAACTCTATTGCTCTCCTTACAAAGCCAACAGAGAGATGAACACAGAGTGAGAAACCATCGGGCCTCCTGCTGTGAGGCATATGTACTTCTGTCAGCACAGCCGGGCGACTTGTAAAGAACTGAATGAGTTTTCACACTGAGTAACATCTCACTGGCAATCTGTGAAATTTGGCACATGGTCATACTTCCTTCTGTCAGTGCTGTGACGTTTGATGGTTGAAATAAACCCAACTTTTGAGCATGACACACTTTTCTATCCTCAGTTTTTGTTGTGGAGGAAAAAGGAGACTTGTCCTGGTGTGAGACTAAATGAAGTGGAACAGGAAAGTGCTGATAAAGTCCAGAAGATCTTGACTCGTCACTGAAAACAATGCAGTGCGGACTAGTTTTCAAGATGCAGCATTTAGGGAACAAGCTGCATCTTTCGGCTCATTACACCCTCCCTGTCTAAGATGCTTACGACCTTGATCCCTGGCAGTGAGGGAAGGAATGGCCGCTCTAATCATGGCACTTTACGCGGGGAGGGGGGATTTGTTGTCGTTCTGTTTCAGAAAATAGCTGCGAAATGCACAAATTAATCCCCCGCGACTTGGGAGCGAGGACGACCTAGTTTTACAACAATTGCTCACTTGTCACTGCGGGGGGAGTTTTATGCTGTGTACCTTCACCCTCTGAACTTTACTGTGGCCGCTTCAAGGTTGGAATCAAACAATGAGGCGTGGTATGCAGAAAAAAAGAAGCTCATTAGGGGGACATAAGCATGATTAAAGAGATCCAAGGATCATTTCTCTTTGAACCGTGGATATTCTGATGCCTACTTTTCATTTTAAAGCACACTGCAGCATATTGCTATGGAAACAAACGTATCTGTGTGTAATTGGTAGAACATAGGTGGTTATTAAATCAGTCATTCATTCAATTTCGAGCAGCCCCACACCACGTCGTGATCCAGAACATTTCCCTTTGAAGTTTTGACCTTTTCCAGGTTTGCCTTTCTACGCCACCGACCCCTCGTTCAGCCGTGCGTCGGTATTCCTGGATCCTGTTACCGTGACAGCGGAGGGGCCGTCTTGTGTGTCAGGCCGGGGTGAGGCTCGCATTCCTCGGATGACACTGCCTAGATAATGTCTCAGTGTCCACACACACACACACGAGGCCATAACGGCCGTGCCTCCCACCCCCTGCTGAGCTAACCTATGGAAGGTATGGCATACCAAGTGGAGGAGCCATCTGGGTCAACTATAAAGGACTGTGCCTCTTGAGGGCCAGCAGGGACACAAGCAAGGTTGCAACTAAGGTCTATTTTAACAATTAAATGGTCTTTTACAAATGAACCACAAATTGTTCTCTCTAAAATGTATAGACCAGTTCACTATTGTATTAAAAAAAATACTTTCATATAGGAAACAAGTATTGCTAGTCCAAATCTTTTATAATTGGTTATATATAAACACTTATTAGTCAGCAGTTGGCATAAAAAATCTAACAAATAAGCCAAAAATTGTTTGCACAGCTGAACTGATTACTCAATTATTGATTACCGATTGGTCGACCAACAGAGAAATAACACAATGACTATACTTCTTTGGTCCTTTATTAAGGGATATGTGATTTTCAAGCAAAAACACATTTATTACTACCTTTTCAGTTGGGAGAATTTGATCCTTTTGTATTTCTTTAATGACAAATTGTATTTAGTGTTGAAGAGGTTGTTCGATGAAAGAAGTCATCAGAAGATGTCACCTTAGAAATTTGCAACAGTGACTGTTTCCTGACATTTCATAGGTTAAAAGCTCAATTAAGAAATAAGCCATCAGGAATATAATTGTCATATGGGGGCATTATGTACCTGACAGCACATCAGAGCACACTGTCCCTGAGGTCCTTCAGAGGTTCATTAGATACTGCTAAATGTCATTTTCATTAAACAACACAACCACACAAAAGCAGAAAAATCCTTCTGTTCATTTTCTAGATTCGCCACAGACTCTACATGAAACAAAATGTCAGTCTTATCAATGTCAGCCTGTAATAAGAACATAAGGCTGGAATGACACTCTAAATAGTGTTTAAGCATAATGAAGTGCAGTGTGTGAGGAGGTAAACAGCCTGCAGCCCTGTAGCGAGGTAAACAGACTACTGGGAGTCAGACAGCTCGTGTTGAAGGTTAGAAGGTCATGTTGCCTACGGTGCAATATCTGCTAATGGCAATATATTGCATTATATTGTCTGTTCAGCACAACCCGCCGCGGTGCGTCTGTATCCTCGTGCCAAGTGGGACTGAGGAGCATCGCCCCCCTGGAGCAGACAAAACAGCAGCAACAGCAGTTTATCCCAAATGTGCACAACATTCATCACACACCTCAGGGGGGCGGCAGCATGAAGTTCCACCGGGTGCCACTGTGTGCACGTCTGTCTCTGTTTGTGTTAATACGTATGTGTGCATTCCCTTGCCTTTGTTTGTACATTCCCTGTGTTAACAGGGTGGCCAGCAGCTGTCCTTGAATCTCTATTGACAGAGAGTGTGGGATCTGCTGGGTATTTTTATCCATTAGCTAGTGTGAGAGAGCAGGTGGAGGCTCTGTGGGCTACAACAAGGTCACACGGTGACGAGAGCGAGCGCTACGACGCTCTCTGTGAACGTCTCGGCTACCAGGCGAGGTCTGAGCGGCCGTTTTTACAAAAGACACAGCATGGGAGGGTAGCGAAGGGGCTTCTCTGGCTCTTTTCTTGGACACTTCATTCATTCCTTGGGAAAGAAACAGGAACTGGAGTGAATCTTTGAAAGACCTCCAAAATGAAAAAGTGTCTTTAAATCTGGTTTTCATTTCTTTATGTGATGAATAAAAGCATCAAGTCATGTCTAAATCCTTCTTGAGAATGAACACAAATCTCCTCAATGTTTTGCCACTCGTAGGACTACTTTAAAACCTTAATGAATGAAGTTGGCACATACTACACAAAGCTAATTAGCAGCCTTATTAGCATTAGGCACTTGGTGTTAGCCGAACACGTTAAGCCATCAGAGCACATGGCGCCGTCTCCTCCTTCCTCGGATGCTGATTTAAGTGTCGCACAAACAATCACACATCCAGCGCCACCTGCTCAGAAGGGTTTCAGAAGAATATGGTAGTCTTCTTTGTCTACAGGAAGACGTCTAACGCAGCCAGACATCTTTTACTTTCGCTTCTATGCCCGCTTGATGGGATTTATTGAGGAGAATTACACCTCTGAATGACTGTTGGTGGCTGTAGTGGTCGCGGTCACAGACACAATTTAAAGGCACTTGGAAGCGTACGTTTATTTCCCACCATGCTCAGGCAGTCATGGCTGGAACGGGACTCAGGGAGGCATGTGAACGGGCTTAACAGCACCTACTTGAGCTGCCAGCCAATATAAAACCATCAAGATCCAAAACACACTCGGCCTCGTGAAGCATGCAAAGTAGTTGCATGCTAAACTGCAGCAGTAGCAGCAGTGAGTGATTTATACTACTATGTCTTTTGTAGGCATTGTGCAGGAATTCAAGAGGATGTTGTTGAACCAAAAAGTCTGCATGCCAATTTGTCTTAGAAGTAGGCATGTCCAAATGGATGCTAAGGGTTAAGTGACCTCTTCAACCCATGTGCTTTGATCAGAGCTGCAACACAGATGCTGCTGTGTGTGACTTCAGAAGATATGATTGCACAACCAAACCTCTTCCAAAGATAAAAACTGTGATATATAAAGAGTCAGCGCGAGTGTCAGCGTGGCATGACGAGATATGCTGTATCTGTCACTTGATAAGCAAGTGTCTAGAGAAATGCATTGCTTCCTATCTTACACTGATGGCAGGGGGATAGTCAATCAGCAGAGGCTAGTAAAAAACGACTTTTTCAGGTGAGAATGTTTCACAATCCTCTTGCTTCACTATGGCCCCCTGCCTTATCTGTGATGTGGCGCAGACCCCTTTTTATCAGTGATGATGGGAGGAAAAAGGGCCTCTCTTTATCCGCAGAGTAACAAAAGTACTGAGTCTCTTCTGTACCTGAGGAGGGGAGTTGCTCGGGCTAAGGAGAGGAAATAATTTATGAGGAGAACAGAGAAGGAGGTTGTGGTCAGCAGTCAGGGAGCATTGTGCGCAGAACATCTTATTAACTCACTTAATAACAACTGCAGGTTTATTGCTTTGAGGATATGTAGTAATGCAGTTAACACACCGAGGACACAATGCTGTGCTCACTGTTGTCCTTGAGGGTGAAAACAAGCTGTAAGACGTTACTTTCCTGCGTCCGTGCAGTGCCATTTTATCCACATAACATCAGTCAGGCCACACTGATAGAGTAGCTACGTCACAGCGATCTCATTAACACTGAATCATTTTTGCTGACACGGTCACACCCCATAATACCAGAGCGCTGTCACACAGGGCAAGAAGTCAAAGCTATCAACGGATTTACAAGAATGAATTAAAGGATCGGGGATTAAACTCTGTGTGTGTGTGATGGTTAGGTTAAACACCTGCTCCGATGCACCTGGACACTGCTCTGTCAAATGAGTCTGATGCTCTGCTGCAGATAGTGGAAAATCTGTTTTTAAGCTGCCTCGTTTGACTGCATGCTGTTCCCAAAAACAAACATTATAAAAGGATAAGACTGAATCAAATCAATAAAGTTGCAATTCAGAGAGCAAAACAATGAAATGAGACTTGCTATAAAGGTAAGAACGATGTGCAGATTCAGGTAATACTTGTCTGAATGTTCCCCTTTGTCATTCCATACACAGTTATATTAAGCATATTGATTTGAGCTGCTTTAAGCACAACTTTCTATATTCAATGAGTCTGCCTTAAACAAATATTTGTGTACAAATATTGAGTTTCTTTCTTGACCAGTCGAAGAGCAATTCTTCACGTACCTATCCGCTTTAACGAAGCTTGTTATTGGACTTAACAGTGAGATCCTTTATCCATCTGGGCTGATGGAAAAGACACCATTTTACACCAAATTAAGGACTATTATTGGTCACTGACTCTATAAACAAACACCCTGCAGCCTCCTGACACAGTGACCACAGTCAGAGCTGCACCATTAACCAATGCTCTGACCACAGCCTCATTCAGAGCCAGCCACTGTTCCCAACTATCAACACAGCCTGAGCTAACCGCATCTACCACTGCTCTGCACAATTACTAATAATTAGTCCTGTGTTGGGAATCTCAGTGTAGAAAAAAAGCAATGAAACAGTAACAAACCACACGTGATGGAAAGCTGAATTTCCACTGCATGGTATGGCACAACTCTACTCTCTTATACTTATTTTTTGATTTCCCATTCACAAATGTTGCGGATAATATGTGGCAACACCTCAATCAAGGTCTGAAGCAAGATTATCCAGTATCAGGAGGTGGAGTTAAACATTGCAGACCACTGATTGGTCAGGGAGAATCTTCAGTAGTGACGCAGGACATCTGGCCTTTACCAGCTTTTTTTTAGAAAGCCATCCTACCATCAAAACTGTGCCAAAGGGAATTGGATTTTTTTTTGTATTCACTCACAGAAGTGTTTGGTTGCCAGTGAATTTATTCAGCAAGTCTCCTATCATGGCAGTTTCACGTTACAGTAATCAGCAGATAACCCTATCCCTACACTGAGGATGTACTATCCACCGAGGAGAACTATTGAAATGTGTCATCTTTGGTAAGACATTTCTTCTTCTACTGCAACATGTTGAATGCTGGTGCAATGACTCTTCAAAATGACTTAAATGAGGTTGCAGAAAAACAAGTAAATGAAGACTACTTATCAGATATTTTGGTATAACCACGTTATTTATTTTAGCCATAAACAAGCATCCTTAACCACAACAATGCGGATTCAACGGTGGACTCAACCGATACTGGACACAAAGACATCTCTCAGCTCCGTCACTGAACCTGATCGTAGCAGGTCCGTCCCCCGGGAACAAAGCCAACTGTCCGGCCAAATGAAACCCGCTCCATCTCGCTCAAACAAAGGCCTCAAAGAGGTGCAGCGCAATCATCACAACGTTACGCAACATCATATAAAGATCAATTCATGGGAGCTCAAAGGGAAGGGTGGAGAAAGTGGGGTGGGGATGGGCTTTAATCTTCCTGGGGGAAATGGCTTACTCGGTGGCCTAAATGATCCAAAAATGCTAGCTTCCCCCCCTTTCTTCTGTCCAATTAACTTGACACAAATAGAAGCTAAAAGCCAGGAGGAGAGCGACTAATGAAATCCCCCCAGAGTTCCACAATGGGAGAAAAATAACACCGATTCTCTGCCTGGGTTCAATATTAAGCTGCGTCCATTTGGTCCGTCCCCTCAGCCATTAATCCCTTTGAAATATTTATGGAATTCAATAATCAATCTTTTCAAATCTTTGCTGCTTTCTCCTACGAGTTTCTGCACGAAGTAATTGCCGCATTACAATGCTCTTCTGGCCGCTGGTTGCTAGGGAACAACCGGAGAAACTCTTTCAATACGAGGACTGCTTTCACACGAGCCAGATCCCTCTGTTGTTGGGCCTCAAGGCCAAACACTCTCTGGTCACCACAGGGACATAGCAGTTTGTTTTCTGGTTTGGAATCTTGTGTAAAATCTGTTGTTATGGTAGCATAACATGATGCGTTTTGGTGCAAAGCCGTACCAATGTACAGGTAACAAGACATTGAACTCACAGCTGTTGTCGTGACTGAAATGGATCAATAGTTTTTTTGGCACATTTTTACTATTTAAGTAAGATAAGAATGACTTTATTGATCCCGAACTGGGATGCTTTTGTGTTGCAGCAGCATAATACAATACAATACAAAGAAAAACAATTGAAATAAAAAGAAGATATAAACAAAGCTAAAGTGTAGATAAAAGAAATAAAAATAAACTGGCTTTTAAAAAGTAAGCATGAATTTCATCAGAAGTGGAGGGTTTTTATACCCAAACATCCCATTTGTTGTGCATAAGAAAAGGACATCTTCTAACCATATAATGAAAATTGAATAACTATTGCTCATATGTCCTTTATAAACTACCATTCTACTTCATTACACATGCAACAGGTATCAGCGTTTGACATCACTTTGCCACGTCAAAACAGGTGCACGCTACCGAACTCAAACATGTTTCTTAAATGAAGATGACTTGTCTGTTTTCAATCTGGCAAAGTGGCACTGTAAATTCCTTAACTACTTTAAATGCAACCTTGGCAGTGGTCTCATGTTTGGAGAGGTTCCAGAGGGTCTCTATAGGCACATGAACAGCATGTTCCCTCTGAGCTGGGAGCGAGCCAGCAGCGTTGTCTTTGTTGGTATCGAGACAACATTGTCATCCTTGCTCTTTCATCATTTGCCATCACAATTGATGAGGAGGGGGGGGATTTACCGCCTGCTTGTGCTGGTGTGACTCCTCACCTTTTTGTCTAAAAGGCTGTGAATGTCAAGCTGTAAATCTTGCATCGAAACAGGGGACAATGACACTGTTGTTTTATTTCCGAAGCAAGTGACAAAAAACTATTTGCTTAATGGGAGCTGACGATATATCTGTCGAGTTAAGGTCAGAACAGCAACAACGAGATAGCGGGAAGCGGAGGTACTTAAGCATACAAGGACAGATTTTCCTGCGTGAAAGTCAGGTATAATCACCTCAAGTACACCCTTAAAGCATACATTAATATCGTTTCTGAGGAAAGTGTCGTAGAGAAAACTTGACGGCCTGCTGAGGATCGGAGAGTAGCACTACAGCTGATTTCCTCTTGTTCAGCATCTGCACCACATCGGTGCGCCCGGCTCGCCTCGTCTTGAATGGAAGCTTCCTGTTTACAGAGTTGCCTTATGATCCCACCCAAGGCCTTTCACTCCACTCAGACTAAAATAGACCTAAGCTCCAGACAGACGGGGATTTCAGCCTATATCCTGAGGATGTTTTACAAAAGAAACATGGCGAACCATTGTGATTGTTATCTTTTTGTCACAAGTTAAGGTTTTCCCTTTCCTTGGCATCGCTTAGGCGAGGCATAAGGATACATGCTGCAGTTGTTTGGCCCCTACCGTTTCCTCTCACTTTTATAGGATTGTTTATTTTGATGCTAAACTTAATGCAACTTGTAATTGCTAGTTACTCTTTGAGGAGAATGGGGTTGTTGCCTGTATGTGGGAATTTTATTTCCTAAAAATGAATCATTTAAACCTATTTAAGTTTCTCAAAAGTGCATGATCACACTTGCAAGCTATTATAATAAATTCCTATGCAACAGCAAGTGTTAGTGTAGGGAATCAATATATGCATTGTACAATTGTGCGGTTGTTTTATTGCAATTATGATTATTTGTTATTTACTTCCATTAAATGTAAATGATAGATTGTAACTCATGAGGTTTTGGGCTATAATACAAGTCTTTGTTTAAGTCAGCTTGGCATGAGTACAACTGCAGTTGGTACAATTTAACTAAAACATCCATTCCCAGTGCAGCGACAAAATAATTGGTGTGATTTTAACTGTTTTTGACAAGCAGAAGCTGGAAGTAACAGGGAGGCATTGTGTTGGGTCTGCACCGCACTTGCACCCGGGCCTATAGGGAAGCATGCATGAACGGCCTGCATCTTTCCCTCCAATTATAAATCAAATACAGTCTTCATAAAGCGCAATAATAACAAAGACCACAGGCAGTCAGGCCTAACAGGTGGGCAGAGCGACCAAAGCATCACATGAACGCTGTTCCAACGCGAGTCACATGTGACTTTTAACAGCACCCACTGACACTGCGAAGTTAAACATACCCTAGAACACGGCACAATGCATATTCACATGGTGACACATGTGTTAATCTGTCATGAATTAAATCTGCCACGCTCACTTTTTCCACAGAACGATTGAAGGACAAAACTATTGTCTTTGGAATCAAATAAGTACCATGAACGACATAACCTTTTGAACCCTTTCAAATAACTGTGACGAGTTTGTTTTACAATGTGGAAGTGGAATTTTGGTTTGCTTTTAACGGCAGTAAACTGAAATGTTCCGTGGGTATTGAGGATTAAGCAAAGAATACATTTGAGTAATTCGTAAAACATGTGACAGAAGAGCTACACGTTTGATTACTCATTATTAGAAAAGCCAAAAAAAGGGTAAAAAAATAACCACTTTTCAAATGATTGCAATGTGTGAATTAAGGATCTTCTGACTGATTTCCACTGAATGAGTAGTACTTTATTACGTAAGTTTCGCACGTGGGAGAAAAATACTTCCGTCATCAGCCATTCATCTCTGTCCTAGGGTTGTATCGCGCCTCTTCATCTCAAATGTTCACGTCCCACATATGCAGCAGTGTCTGACGTGTCAGCAGTGATGAGCGACGCTTTATTACTATTCCCTTTTAACACAGAATCACATTAGCAAGATGTAGAACGCAATTTGGAAGATGCTGATGTTTCTCAGTTAATACATTTGCACCAACGTCATCAGGACTCTGTCCTTTTGACTGACGTTGCAAGGCGCATTTGATTCCTGCACATTGTGGTCTTTTGTACAGTTCAGACTTTGGACCTTTTTTTCAATCAATAATGCAGTCAAATGTAAAAAATATGTACATGAATATTTGGATTACTTAATCACACATTCTGTTATTAGGAGACTTCACACACATTAGCCTCATGGGGAATTCTGTTAGCATCTTTTGATACATAACACATAAGGAGGTCTGCATGCTAGTCGTGGCAAGAATGATTAATGTAAAGGGTTTGCTCTCAGCAGGAGCCGTTTGAGTGCGAAGGAAATATGGGGCCATATGGGAAAACGGCTGGCAGAGGATGGCACTTTGAGGTCAACCGAGGCAATGTGTCAATTAGCCCGGCCAAGGTCTGAGGCGCCAACGGACCAACGACGTTTAATAAATTATGTCGGGCTGACATCACAGTATTTAGTGAGGAATAAGTGCTCGAATGGTGCGAGAGAGCACACCACAATGTCACCAGAGTGAAGTAATTGTCAAGTGGGCTGAAAGCGCAAGATTGCACCACAGAAACAAATGTGTTTCCACAGAGGTTGGATCATGAAAGATCTGGAAACACACACAAACACAGGAGCTATCTAGTTCAAGAGAAGGATAGAGCATCATCTCAGACGGGCACCCGAGTGGTCTGAATGGTAACCGTTGTTTCAGCTTAGATAATTATCCCCTTCTTCCAAAAAGCAGGAAGCAGGGGAGAAACTGTCAAACATTCCAGCGAGAATCAGATTACGTCCAGACCTCGGGTAATGAACCAACCTTTTTCCCTGATGGGCAAACCGAGGGACAGAGGGCTGCAGAGTCGGAAACGTGACCAGCCGCAGGTTAGACAAACCCCCAGGGACCAATTACAAAGATAAAGTTTCAACAAGACAGCGATCTGCTCCAGCGTGTGCAGGAAGTGGAACAACAGCAGCCCTAATCACGATGTATAAATGGGGGAAACATTGTTATGTGGGGCTGTTTTCCCCTGTTTGTTCCCTCTCTGCAGGCTGCATGTTCCTAGCAGCCAACTTAGACTGCTGCTGCAGCAGTTTTCACTTCTGACACCAGCATCCATTAGCAAAGACAGCTGTTTCTGCTCAGACTTGCATCGTAATGAATCACCTCTTTTAGCTCACAATGCGCGTTATCACTTGCCTACCACAGCCACCAAAGCTGTTAATAAACCACTGTTAGCACGAGGCATGACGGGCCATATTAGGATCCAAGGTCCATCCGACAAAGAGTGTTGTGACTCATCATCACAGCTTGACACGGAGTAAAATATCCTCACAAAAAAAAAGCACCTTGACTTGCCTTGTGTTCAAAGGTACTATATAAATAAACTCGCCTTGCCTACACAGAGGGGTGGTTCACTTTGCATACAGACACACCATTGGCTAGTGGTGGGAGATATCCTTTGTTGCTTTAATCTTAACTGGGTAAGTGTGGCAATTGCAATCAATGTATGAGTAAAACATCAAAAATAGCAACAAATAACGGGAGGGGGGGGGGAATGAAAAGCAAGACACCTGGTTAACGAACACAATGCATTTTTTGAATTTTTGCAGGTGCATTAATACCCTCAAAGGACAGGTAGATTTGCAGCATTGGCAGCAACACTAGAAACTGATACATGTGCAGCAAAGGTACTCTCAGTGCAGCTAGCAGTACCTCGCTGATGAATATTTGAAGGTCTTAGGCGAGCAGTCCCCAGAGCACGGTGTTAATGAAGCTGGCTCTCGCCGCTGCAAGTGGACAGATATACAGCCGCGGAACAAATTAAGAGACCACTGCAGCATTATCACTTTCTCTGGGTTTATTATTTATAGGTAAGTCTTTGAGTTGAGTGCTTATTGTATTCTATAAACAATTGATTTGTCTCTGTGTTAAAATTCAACAGACACTGGAATGGCTGCAGTGTAGAGTTAAAATGTAAGGACAATTTGGAGGGGTCTCTTAATTGTTCCCGGGGCTGTATAGAGCCACGATGCTAATGAGCCTGGCTCTAGGATGCAGATATACAGTGCCAATCCCTGCAGAAACTCTGGTAGTAAACAGGTCTGCACAATAAAGTGTTTTACCAACTACAATCCACGCTTTAAGCATTCATTTCTCCCCACTTATGACAGACTGAAAACCCTCATTATGTAAAATGCTGTAAGCGAATGCAGCGCTGCTCTCATATATTAATCCTCACATTAAAATCTCCAAACACAATAGCATTATAATTGTGGGTATAAGCAGCCTTAGCGAAAAACGTTGCCCTGATATTGACCCCGTTCTCGCAACAGCAGAAGTCATTCTGTGGCATTGTTACAAATACTGTAAACAAGCATGAGCTGCGTGGTGAAGCCGTATTCTGGGATTTAGAGATCGCTAATCACGCAAATTAATCAGCTCTCCATCTGATCCACTGCATGTCTGAGCAGTTCCCCGAGAGGGAGGATTATACAGCAGATTATTCACCAGAGTGAGCGTGTAGTGCGTGGGACTGGGGGGGGAATACAAATTCACTCAAAGAAGCCTGCTAGTTGTTTATTGACCATTAACCAGGACAGAGAGTAGAAATGCAACATATTCTTTCCTTATCGATCTTTTTCTGCCATGTGTCACTGGAATCTCCAACATCTCCTTTAGGAATGAAGCTCGTCATGACGGCCGCAGCATGTAGCGTAACTCAATAGCAGTCGTGTAAATATCGCACGTCAGGAATGGTTTATTCTCTAAGCTCTCCAAGCAGCCAAGCGGGTCCCGGGCTAAGTTATGTAAAGACTGTGGTCGCTCGGTGGGATGAGGTCTATTGCCTTCTGCTGTGAAGGCCAATGGAATTTCTGGAGCCCTTGAATCCGGCGCTGTTTTCCTTTGCTTTAAAAATATCTTGGAGGAATGCGAACGTAAGGAACAGAAACATACCTTGGACGTTATAATGTGTGTGATTCAGTGGCGATAAATGGACATTTTGACCCTGCAGGCAACGTCCTGGTTCAACTGACAAGATAAAGATCTGGGCGCATGTAATGCATCACGCAGACCGCCGAAGGGATCAGAAGTTTCAATCAAAACTGCACGAAAACTTTACATGCAATCCAAACAAAAAGCACTCTTTCTCTATAATTTTGCAAGCTTACAGGAAAAGAAAGCTTCAACCCAATAAATCAAAGCCACTAGAATATGAATCACATAACCTGGAGTGATCTTATAAAAGCAGAAAGAAAACAGCATGGGGCTTCTTGATACACCTTTTTGTTTTTTTATGGTGTTACTTTACCTTCCTCTCCTCACCCTCTATTGTTAGAAAGGGAAAACTGATCTGATTATTGCTGTTGGGTTGTCGTGTATACCTTTGCAGAGGTGGCAAAATCACAGGAAGTATCCGCCTTAAACACGGTCGAAAAAAGCTTTTATTGTTTGGCAGTGGATTTTTTTTTACACACCTCAGAACACCGCATACTCAAATGACTTCCACCGCAGGCACAGACAAAGTGAAACACAACCATCTCGTCTTTACAGCTCGAAAAGAAGAGTTTTGCTGAGTACTATGTGCCGTATGTCAACTGGGGATAAGAGAGGTGCAGTGGGCATCGCCCCTTGTGTTCTAAAACAACACAAGTACCTGGAAAGATGAATCATTAAAGATAATAATCGTTATGTGCAGCCCTAAGACTCTAAAACAGGCCTTTATGAAGAATCGGGTACCACTTTAAAATCAGACTACCCTTACAAAGGGTTTAGGAATAGTTTGTAATTCATTTATTAATTAGGTTGATCATTAATAAGCTTTTATAAGACAAGAGATAAACAAAACATCAAGATGGGGGGAGAATCAACTCAGTGAACAACAGATACCCAGGATGTTGGCTGATGATGAAGACGAAGTAAGCTAGGTAGCAAATATAAGGCTCATCTTGCCAAATAGTGAGCCTGTGTTAATGTATGAAAACTCTGTTAGAACTGGTTTATAAATGGTTCTTAATGATTAATAAAGTGTTTACAACCTAATTAATAACCTAATTATGAATCCTTTATAAGGGTAGTCTTATTGCAAAGTGGTACCAAGAAAGCTATAATAGCCTCGATAGACCAGCATACAATGCAGCCACAAATTGTCTCTACAGATTTAAAAGCATGGAGCATGGTGTCCAAACTAAAACAACTCTAAACTTGTGCACTGAAAAGACATTTGACTGTGGAGAACACAAGGACACAAAGAATGTCTCAACCATCTGAGATTGATAGGGAAATACAACTTGAAGTGTTAACCTACGTCTATATTTCAAGATTCGATATCAACCTACCTTATTCCTCAGTATAAACATATCAGAGCGGTAGAACTGCTGTAACCTCAGCCGACACTGAAGCGCCAAAGCTTGGTTTTGCGCTCCGCTTTCTGGTAAATGAAGCTTTGTGGGGTGAAGCCGCAGTTTGTTTAACTTGCTCCAATCTCAGTGGAGCATTTAAACACCAACTACACCAGGATTGGTCTTTTCATTATTAGATTTCAGGGAGTTACAGGCACACGGAGCCACACAAACATCCTGCTGTATTCTAGTTTCTGGAATGCAAATGACCCGCAGCTTGCTTTTTCACCATGATATGACATTTATCCGTTAAATTAAACTGTAAAAGCCATCTTAGTGCAGTAAAGGGGCCTCTGATATTATCTAAGATTCAATCTTTTCCCTGTACAGTCATAACAGTGGAGAATCGATCATTTTAATACAATATTCAATACTTTTTATGACTCCACTGAACAGTAGGCAGTGCTTTATTGCCATTACAATACCATAAAGAGTGGAAATAAAAGCCTGATTTTAAAGAGCCAATCAGAAACCGTGCTGGATTTCTGTGTGGGTATGTTGGCGCATTTGTTTCCTTCCTGAATATCTCTCCCTGTATTTAAAACTGGGAGGAATACGTCACTGTGACCGCGGTGTGTGTAACCACATCAGCCTGCACTCAGCCTCCACTTTAAACACAAGAATAACATGTGACATCACTTTGCTTCTCCAGGGTTTGCACTGCAGAGCACGAGCAAAATGGCAAAGGCAGGCAAGCGCCTACATTTACATAATGGACGGGAGGTTGTTTTTGGGACAGTAACAAAACCCAGAGTTGCCTGAGAAAATTACACCACAACGACTCCAGTAGAAAAAAAAAACGTGTCCTTCCTCTTGAGCCAGCAATCCGGACTGTTTTTAAATAGGTTCACATGCCTCTGACGCCCAGACAGAAATAGGAAGACAGTCACAAAACAACTCCCAGATCCAGAAAATCAAAACAGGTCGTGGGGTTAAAGACGTTTTGTTGTCCGGTCATTCTTCCGTTATATGTTAGAGAAAGCATCTTGACGCCTTTCCTTTCCGATGCTGAGAGAGTGCAGTTCCGTGCCCATCAGTCATTTCAGAACCTGTAGCAGCTATTAACATGTCAGTAGTTATAGTTTCCATGCAAGGTAATATTGTTTTTATCTACAGCCAACATTTAAATCAAAATGTGATTGAGACAAAGTAGCTATAAGCTACTTATTCATATTTAAATGTGATGTAATATCGCCCAATCTATTTAATCTAAGTTTGGCACAACCAATGAACCTATAATTTAATTATTTAAATGCAAAGTGATGAATGCATTTAGAAAACATACTTTTTATAAGGATACATATTCTTTGCTGTAAGGTAAGATGCAAGTATTATCTTCACTTAAATGCTGTGTTTCTTTAGAATATGTTTTAATACAAATGCATTTTAACTTTAATGTTTCTATTTGGTGTTGTTCTGTCAGGCCACAGTGGTTGAAAATAATTATTTCTTTATTTGAATGTTTGCTATTTTAGCTGGACCATTAAACTCCTCGCAGTTTGTATTTGAATATGAGTAATGAAGGGTTAGTGGCCGGAAATTCAGATTTATTTTTCTCCCTGACGTGTCACTGAGGTCAAGATTATCCGCTGAATGGCCCAGATGCATTTGTTTTCACTCTGTCAGGACCGTCACTGCAGGCTAGTGCTGATCTCCTGTGAATAATATGTGGAAACAATGTAAAGTAGGCAGCTTGTCCCTCCAGATATGTGCCTGTGAAGCAGGGTCACCTCAGCGGAGGACTCTCCGCTTGGGCCTTTAGCTTTGCCACCTGGCCAAACAAGAGGAGACATATCTGCTATTGGTGCAGATAAACAGACAAGCTAAAGACAAAGGGAGTATCTGTGCAGGTGTGTGTTCCTATAAGAGTACAGCTAGTGATTGCATTCACTTATTCCAGATGATTTGGTAGGCTATAGTTTCGTATTCTTTGACCCACAGTAAAGAAACAAACGCTGCATCTAAAAGTATGGTTCAAATCAGTTCAGCTTAGCTCCATGGACCACAGAAATTGCATTACAGCTGCAGTCATGAATCAAATAAGGAACTAAATATACCGCATTTCTCAAAGCAGGCAGTACCCATTATTCCAGGTGAAAAACAAGAGTTCAAAGCGGAGTTTGGACGGCAACTGAAGATAGCCCGACCCCCACCTAGTGACCTGACAAACAAAAATGCCAGAGATACCACTTTCACACACAGTCCTTACGTAATGGTTGATAACGAACGTGCATTCTGGGGAAGCAACTACCATTAATTTTGTGTTGGTTAAATAGCCCAAAAAGGTGAATTATCAGACTTAAAAAGAGAGTTTATTTTCCCTGACTGAGAGGCCAAATTGCTATGAAAAGGAAACAGGCTGCTGTGGTGTCTTGCAAAATCCGGTGCCATGCATTTGCTGTATTGAGTTAAAGCCAAGGATCTGATAAACACGAGTGTGCACTGCTGCCTAAATATAGACTCCTACTATCCAAGGCAGTTTCTCTTTCGCTGTGTCGCCTGCAAATCTGATCATGTGCCGTCCTGGTCCGATCTGCTGCAGTCCCTCTAAAAAGCGAATAAAAAGACCACCCTAAGGGGAGACAGTGGGGAAAAGCTCTTTTCAGATAAAAAAAAAACCCATGGACCCTCGGAGGATTGAGTCGACAATGGAGGAATCTGAACAGCAGCGTTTCTTAGGGCTGTCTTTGTCGGAATAAATTTGAAGTTGACTAAAACGATGCTCTAATAGATTCTTTGACAGGAGAGATCAGTACAACTGGGTTTCTGCTCAAGGAATCTTCCAAAAGCACTTCTTGAACTAGGATTCATATAAGTTTAATGGAAATAAGCCATGAAAGAAGCATTGCGAAATGTGATTTAAAAATGTAAATTAAGACCAACAACCAATTAAGATTGGACAGCTCTTCAATAATGATTCCTTTTTAAAGGGGGTCTCAATTGAAACCCAAAGCCATATTACATTAAATAAAAAATACTGATTCATTTAAAGGGATGTTATAACCCCCAGATTCATGATTTCATTTCAAGATACCAAATAAATTAGAGATGAAATTGCCATGCATGTTATCATATTTTGTATCAGAACTGCAGAACTGTGCAGCAGTGCATTTCAGAGCGTCCCCCCTCCCTCTGCTCTCCTGAATATCAGAGGGCTTGCTTTGTACGCTGAGGGAAAGACACACTGCACTTCCAGTTACTGTCCAAACCCAACTGACAAACCCAGTGTGAACACTAGCTTTCAAGTGGGCCAGTTATTTAACCTGTCATGTGACAATGGGGTGAGGCAGAGGGTCAAATCCCACTGTGGTCAGACGGGAGAGATAAAGACAGATCCCGTTAACCGTTAGCTAATCCCGACAGAGAAGCCCTGCCAACACCATTAGGATAAACAGAGTCAGACACCACGGCCGCTAGACACTTGAACAGAACACCGGTGAAGGTGCTGCTATTGAAAAACAACCACACAGTCACAAGATATTTAATACTGTGGAGATTAAAGTCGAAAAGACGTTGTTATTATGAACATGTCTCCTTGCTTTTCCGGCAGAACGATCACAGAAGAGAGGAATGTGCTGCTTTTCCAAGCCAGTGCAAGAAGACATGTAGGGCGATATATTGAAATATGAGACCAGATATCGCCTTAGATTGTGCATATCAGAAGCGGTGTCTTTTCTAGGTTGTGGAGGCTGCATTACAGTAGAGTGTTGTCCGTTTATAGTTTGGTTTGTTTGTCTTTACCCACTGACAGAGAACCTACTTAGTCAACTACACAAGGTCGATGCAATTGTGATTTTTGGTCAAAAATATTGTGATCTTTGAATATAATCCAAGGTTTTTAAACTCATTTGGTTAGTGTTCAAACCGTCTTTGTCTCTTCTTCATTCATATTTCCTCGTTTCAAAGACTTCTTGATAGAAATGTTTGCATACTGACACACCATGGGTTCATACCATGCATGTTAAAGGACCACAGACACACCAGTCTTTTGTATTGTACTGGATCTCAACGTAGGACATATTTTGTCCAAACGTAAGATCTACAAATCAGAGTATGATACGGTTTAGAAATGCTGAGTACCTAATTTACCATCAAGTATTTGTGTCACGTTTGGAAAGTCTCACTAAAAGCATTCAGGCGTGGATATGATACTGAAAGTCTTGCTGATGTATGTTCTCAGATAGTTTGCAGGATGTGCAGGTTTTATCACATGTGAAACTCTGAATCACATCCTTATCTTCATATTACCAATAGATAACACTTCAAAAAAAAAATCAATTTAGAGTAATCAATTAAAGGAACATATCTTCAAAACTACCTGCTATATTATTCCAAATGGGAAATCCCTAATTAGTTGGGACACTAACCGAAAATCTGACCACCACACTTGAATAACAAACATGTCATTTCTAATAATGTAATCAAAATGAATTGGCAAAATGTCAAAATATAAATCATTTCGGTCCAATTTCTCTCCGGAAAAGCAACAAAAAATAAGTAAACGCGATGATGTGCTACGATTAAAAAGAAATCACAAGACAGTTGATTGATTTTAACAGTTGTATGACATTCCTATTGGCCCAAAGAAGTTTTGTAGGGCCTTTCCAGGTTTTATCTTTAATGTCATGGACACATTATGTGATTTGAACTTCAGATGCATCAGAAATGAAAACAAATCATTACTTTCAGAGCTTACGCAGACTACTAACGCTTAGTCACGTTTTAGATGAGCAATGCTGCAACTGATGCCAACCAAATTCTTCGTCCACATCTTTGTTTCCATAACCATTATGGAATCTGCCACTGGTTCAAATTATAGCCTGCACAAAGCTGTAAATGCCATGGGCTTGTACAGTTAACAAGCCGACGATGACACCATAATCGTTCCCTCAATGTCAAACAGACAGGCAGACGGCTGTGCCACTAACTGTAGCCCACACTGGTGTAAGTGGTGGCCTATCGACTGTCCATTGTAAAGTCATGCTGAAGATACAGTGAAATCAGGGCTTGAATGAAATTATGCCATCTTCACAACAAACCGGGATTTACTGCATGTATCTGCAAACTGTAGTTAGTTATGCAAAATAAGGTTCGTGTATGTGGCTCAGGTTAAAACCACAGGATTTAAATAGTCAGAAGATATACAATTCCACACTAATGTATATGGAAGAGATAATACTGAGGGGATATAGTGCATTGGGAATGCTTAGCTTTAATGTTTACATTGTTTTTCATATCATAACGTCTCCTTTGCTGTAACACTGTAGGATTATTAAGAGTAAGTAAAACCCCATTTATTTGTGTTCACGAAACATAAGTAGACCTATGGTTTGCATGCCAAAACTATGTAAAACTATATCAAAGATAGTCTTAACTCAGAAGACCTTCAAGTGTGTGCAACACATTATGATCAAATTAAAATGAGGGACTGTTTTGGTATGCTAGTAAAGCCTAGGTTGGGATTAGCCAGTGTCTCTCATGCTAGCTAATTATTCACAACGTGTATGTGTATATTTTTGTTGTGTGCAAAATGCACCAGCAAGTTTGGACTGCTTTTTGCTACCTGCACAAGTGTAAAATGAAAAAAGCAGGATGCACAAACACACACTGCTGCTAGATTAGCTTAGATTCCCACCAAGGCTCCAGCTCCTGTTATGTAAAGTAGCCTTGATTATCTCTGCTGATAGAGGGTTTAGCGGGATGTAGCTATACGTAACACTTGAGCAAGCTGAATGGCAACAGTTGCACACAGAAAACACACTGTTGCAGGATTTAGACAAACTGTTGCAATGCCGTCATGTACCAACACACCGCATAAGAGCACTTTTAAAACATTCCTTTGGTATTATACATAAATTATTCTGACCTGTTGCGTCCTTTCAGCCGGATTCATCATCACAGCCTGCCGAAAGCTGTTATCCACATAAGACGCCATTGTTTTGGAAGACGCCGTCTGCAGGATATTGAATTCCTTATCCTATATAAGTGTTTATAAATATCCAGAGCCAAGGATATCAACAAAAGAAGTCCCCCCCCTTGCTGTCTTGGCTGTATTCTTGTCGCTGGTGTTCCCGATGCTAGCGGATAAGCTGGGAGTGCCAGGCCACGACTGGAGCCAGACAGCCGACAGTCTCCTCGGGGTGTCTGTCTTTCTGTGCCAGAAACCGGCTGCCAACACCCGTCCCACCGAGAGAAAACTTCTCACAAAGCCGCAGCTCAAACTGTCTCTTTGGAGTTATTTTCTTGGTGCAGAAAATGTCCCTTTATCCAAGCCAGCGTTCATGAAAGCCATTCCTTGTCTCTTCAGCATTCTGCTAGCGACGGAAAGAAATTACGCACCAGCAAACCCCAAAAAGTATGCTAACCCAAACTGCTAACCCGTCATTAATACACCTACGTCCATTTCGAGAGGTACACCCGAAAGCACTCAATGAGAAATCCCATTATTTTAGCATTTTTAATGGAGCTAAAAGTGGAGATAGGTCCGCCGCCTCTGTGTTCTGTTGTATGCCACCATGGTGACTGACACAGCAGCGTAAAGCCGGACGCAGTTAACGTTTACACTTCCTGTAAGGATTTCCAAAATAAAACTCCAACGTGTTTGACGGTAATACAAAGAGACAATGGACGGAACGCTATATTTAGGGAGGGGTCGGAGGTAAATTATATACAGGTTATTGTGTTTTTCTCCCCAAAATATAATGTTCTCTGCAATATAGTTGTGTCTGCCTGTGTCAATAAATACAATGAGCTTGCACTATTTGTTTTATTTATTTGTATTTCTTGTATATTTATTTATATATATCACTGATTGAGGAACCTGTGAACAGACTACACTGTAGCTGTGTTTATGTTGAAGTTGAACATCTTTGAATATGCTAAATGTCATAATGAATGTACAACTATTGCTTCTTTTTTGTTTACATGATATAGCCTATCAGATGCATTTAGCTGCACATTACCTCCATAAACTCAAAATCAAGGACAGATGCTCATTTTACAGTAGGCTATACGGAATGCAATGAACAGTAGACTACCTTAAAGTACACTGTGCACCATGCAGTGACGTAATGATCTGTTTTAGTACATTCATTATATTTGCATTATATAGTGCTGTTTTCTCAATGTAACTCATATTTTATTTTTAAGGCACAATCATTCCATTTCTGGTGTAGCTGTTGTTATCTGTGCTTGACTTGACGGCGGTGTAGACACAAGGGGCGGCTCATGGGCGAGTCCATTAAACAAAAAAAGGAAAAAAGGAACAAAAGTAGGAATGGGAAATGGGAGTGCAGTGTGGAAAAGTGATGCTCTGCAACCACCTAGTGACTCAATAAGGTAATACACATTGATATGACTACAACCATGCATGCAATCATTGTGGCTTTAAAAGAAAAACTAGTTCTCCTTATGCATTTTATCAGGATAGGATACCAGGAAATCATATATGTCTCTGAGCAATTCAAGCAGATTATGGAGAATGAATGAAAAGTAAAGGTTAATGTAAACTCATTATTTTGTGCCACAGAAAAGCAAAACTTGAATTGTACGGATAAACAATTCTGGTAGTTTTTTTTATTTACAATTGTATTCACATCAATCGTTTTGGGTTGTAAAAACTCCACAACATCATAAGGGAACGACATATACACTACAGTGTTTGCATATAGGGTCCCAGAGAGGAACTGTACTGTACATGTTACAGCAGCTTAGAAAGAAAACAAGAAGAATACATACTTCTAATAATCCTGAGGCTAAGACATAAGAAAACAGATAAAACAAACATGATTAATACACTACAATACCTTTGAATATACAAGTGAATACTGCAGATATATTAGTGCATACAAGTTTGTAGGTAAAGGTATGAAGTTATACAATGACATAACAACATGTTTATTGTTGGGAGTGGCCTTCCCAGGGAGCGCCGTAGAGTTTCTATACAGTTTCACTCCATGGAAGTGAAACAATATTACAAGTTATCAAGTGGAGATCTCATAAAAAAGCCCTTGTAGTGTGATTTGGTTAAAGATCTACAAATATACAGTCAAAAATGCACATTTATTGGGAATTAGCCACCACAAAAATACAGGTTTTTTTCCCCGCTTTCCCAGTGCCAGAAACTAAAGAATGCCTTGGAATAAACATTTTGTCATGCATTTGTTTTAGTCTGAAGTTAATTCCAACCGTAAAAAGCATTCTTGGCTCAATGATTGAGTCTATGGGATAAAGTTTACAGAATGGTGATCCCATAGGCATCCAGGAATTAAGCGAAACTAAGCAAGAAAACGAAAGAGGGGGAAGGGGGAGTGCCTTTTCCCAAGCTTTGTCTGAGTGAAATCCCACAGTCTGAGGATATGAATAACCACAGACCAAGGCTATTAATAATGCAGTTAATAGAAGAGAATTGTTCAGCATACTTAAAAGAAAATCTATATCTAATTCATTATGTAATGTGACATTAAGAGGGACATTACCATACACTTAACTAATCTGTAGCTTTCAACCATCAGCATACCTATTACATATCACTTAGAACTGGAAGAATCCTGCAAGTGCATTAGCAAATAACCCTTTCCATTGTTAGTGCTACATACAGAAATAAGAAGTGGGTTTTTTTTTTTTTAAATGGACATGCTTCAATAACAGAAGCATCTTGTTTTTATGATGTAACTGGGACACAACCACTGACGCCATGACAACCGACCATGACCCCATGGACAAAGCAGACCGCTGGGCTCCAGTTATCACCAGAGGGCCCATTATATAGATGTACGTACAGACTGCAACTGAACTAAACAAGCAGTGGGAAAAGAATGATGCAAAACAGCGAAGCAGCTGCAAGAGGGCCACAGCCGGGACAGAGGATGATTTTTACAGGTAGGATAAACATGGAGAGCATCTACCTCTTTACTTTAAAATCTATTATAACTAATGTGTGCTTTTCTTTGATATAATAATATGTTAGCTTATTATGTGTTATTGCATGCCTTTTTTTTTTACCTGCTATGTCACTTTTGCTGTAACAAATGTACATTTCCCCGCTGTGGGACCAATAAAGGACTTATGATTCTGATTCTTTATTAGGTCATTCTTTTACTGTACAGTATTGGAAGTAGGTTGTTATGAAATGTTGTGTATACAACAAATGCTGTCAATTATGTAATTACAACATTAGTATATTAGTAGGACTATTATTATAATGCCATAACCCAGTTTACAGTAAGGTTGAAAACCCTAAAACCCCTTTTTCAAACATTTTTATGCCCAAAACGTTGATGTCCAAGAAATCATACTTCAGCTTGCTACTTTTTCAATATATACAATTTCTATATTTTCAGTTACTCTCTATGTTCATGACAAGGAAAATCTAAAAATAAGAATTTAAAATGAAAGAAAGAACACAAAAAATAAACCAAAAGAACATAAAAGGATAAATGAAAAATAGGTTGGATTCTGCACACATTCGTGTAGATGTCAGTGTTCACGTGTAGACGTCTGCTTACACTGCAATATTTCACACATTGCGATGCATGGACATTTAGAGTGCGATGTGCCTATTGTTTTATTAAGGACTATTAATGTATGTTTCCTTTATGTATCTGTTATTGAAAAGAAAACACTGCATGTTTTAAAGACAAGACATTGATGCACTCTTTCTTTCTCTTTCTTTCTGTCTTACGCATATTGTATGTGTCTGTAGAATTGTAACTGCTAGTAAAGGGTCAGGTTCATTTGGATATTTGTTTACCTTCTTTCCTCACATGTCCACTGCTTCTATCAAGGCCCAAATGGAATTGGAGACTACAGGCCGAGATCAAATTATTTCCCCCGGTACATCGGTGTGGGCGCCTCCTCACCAGGAGCCACAAGTGACCTCAGTTACCTGTGCCGAGGTGCCACACATGCCCCCCCTCCCTTGCCCAAGCACGGCTATGTGGGGGAGGTGGGTTGGGGCCTGCAGTATAACCAGCTGTTGAACAGTGGGACGCTGCTCAGCAACATGCAAATTAAGGTACGGCTAAATCCACCATATGTGTCTTATGCAAATGAGCACAAAAAAGCATTATTCTTCAGTTAATGTGTCACAAGGTTAGCATGACTTTGAGGATGGATAAATATGATGCTGTTTGCAGGAATGTAATTAATGCCTGGATAAACAGTAGAACAATATATCATTTCTGGATGGCATTTAATGATTTGTGTTCATCACTCTTTGTTTTCTTAACCGAGAATGTGCCTTTCCACTTTCCTTGTCAGGACTTGAAGAGTTATGATAATGAAAATGCTGATTAAATGAAAGAAAACAGGAATAAATCAAGCAAAACCGTCCTCCTTTCTGACAGAAAACTGAGTTACGGACAGCGTTGGAGGACAGAGTGTCTCACAGGTTCCAGAGCAGTCAGTAAGGCAACATTTGTAACCCTCACATCGCACACGTTGAATCTCTCCGAATCGTATTACATGTGTGTGCTGTGTCGAATGGATAAGTGCGAACATCTCAGGTTTGCACTGCGTTGAGTGACTGCATTGTGGGTTATCTGCTTGCACATCCATAATGCAACACTTCCACTTTTGCAGGAACACACACCGCCTCAGGCCCGATAAGAAGTCAGCCAGAGAGACACGAACACACAGCACAAACACACAAAACACACAAACACAGCACAAACATAACAACTCATTCATTTCAATTCAAAAACAACAATAAATACTTTTCTTAAATAACCCAAACATAGTACAGTTAAAACAGGATAATTCATTCCGTTTTGAAACAGGCCTTAAGATCATTTTCAACACTAATATTAGATTCAACTTTATGGTCATTGCACATGTAACGAAATGCAAGAGGTGGATGTTGCCTGTAAACGTAGAATGCATGCAACAACATTCCATATATATTCATTTGGATGTGACTTGTGTCGTTAATGGTAGTTTAGCTGCAGGCTTCTTTGCTTCTGTCCCATGGAGTCACAGAGACTGGAATAATCTATGCAAAGGTGCATTGAAGCAGGTCTGGTAGTCCTTTGACAGACGATTAATTTCTCATAGTGTTTAATTGTTCAGTGATTTTGTTTATCTATCTATAAGCACAAGAGCTTAATGGGACCTCTAGACACTGTCAGGTTATGGATTTTTAATTTAGTGCCTGCATTGGAGGGATATTTCACCTCCGAAATGACCATTTGCATATACATTATTCACATAGTATTAGCTTATTAAACACCTTTACAGTAAAGAAAGAAAGATACATAAAAAAGAAAATTCTTGAACGAAATTCAACGTAGGTATTAGACTTCAATGGGTAAAACATGTTTGTTCCATAAGATCAGATTTCTTCTTTTGAATACCAAATCCTATCTCTTACCTTTTGAGAAGTAATATTTGGAGTACCTGCAAAAGTATCATGTGTTTGGAGATAATAACCAGGCTTGGATATAGTCAGATGGATAAGAGAAGAAAACAAAAAAGAAAATCTACTTTTAAGGAGTAATGTCCCACCTGCATGTACATAGAGCAACAAGATCCCACTCATGATCAAAGAAGAAAGTGATTGAAGGCATCCAGCCCCAGCTTAGAGAGCTACTTATCCCATCGCAACTCTTCTGCAAAAGGAGCCGCCTGCTTCAAAGTTTGGAAGATGGGAGTGTGAGGATGTTTTATCATCAGCATGTGTCACAAAGGCTGCTTCCCCCTAGCAATAGACCCAGAAAGTATGCAGAGCCACACACAGCTACTCGAGGAGAAACTTAAAGAGATGGTGTGATAAATGGTTTCCTTAAGGCTGGCATTGTGGGAGGTTTCAGCAATCCACTTCTGCTGCTGGGTCTCAAATGATAGAGGAAAAACAGAAAGTGATACCGAGGCGCTCAAACCCTGCCATTCTCTCTATAAAATGGAGGATCTCAATCTCCTTTCGACCCAAAAACAATTTGGCCGTCAAGTTTAATGTCTGTCCTCGACCAGGGAGACACTCTGTGTTGTTTTGCTGCCTCATATACACTGTTATCACTATAGCAATATGATTTATAACAAATTACACATTTCAGACTTCTTATTATTCATTGTCTATGACTTTTACATTGAGCTCCTTACAGCCAAAAAGAATACCAAACTCATGGTTTACATAAAATAATTTCCTGATAGAAAAACAAAATGACCATAAAGAGACACCACATTACCTCAAGGAGATACAAAACCACCCAAAGCACATAAAAAGCAGTCAACTATACACAAAAAAAGACATTTGAGAGGCACAAATCAGCCGAAAAGAGTGACAAAACAAGATCAGGCTGCTGTCAAAATATGGTTTAAGTGGTCACATTTACATATGCAACTTCTAAATGTCTTCCTTTTAACAAAAACATTTGAACTGGAACCTTCAGTGATATGAGGATTGAGAACTAAATGTATGAGCCCTTTAAAACAAAGCGGAATGTATCACCGTAGGATTTAAGCGCTTAAAGACAAATTAGCTGAGAGTATCTGTCTTTCAAATCAATGTTGGATAACTTTCGGGTGTATTTTGAAGGCAACAACTAAATGACCCTCTGACAGGTGACTTGCTTCTTCTTAATATCTGAAAGAACATTAAACAAATTGAAGAAATAACACGCCCTGTGGGTACACATATTGGTCATTGATCTTGGCTCATTCATTTATATTACCATCTCTATTTGTTTCCTTCCAGGAAGAAAATGACGGATGACTCACTGCAAGTCAACAGAAAGTTTCATTAACAGTCAGACCTATCCGCAGCTGGCTTCTATGACCCTGGAGGATGTGACTCTTAATCTCCGTAGAATCTGGATTTTTCACCAGTTTCAATTTGCAGAACAATATTAAATCTAATACGGACTCCAACTTTCTTGCGCGGTTCTACATACTTGTGTGAGTTCACGTTGAGTTCTGTTAAACTTATTGTAATTCCAGTACATCTGACAATGTAAACTGGCACAAACAAGGGATGAATGTTTTTCTAAGTTCTGCCAATCTGCTCCAAGCAGGATCACATATCAGATCTGCTTCCTAAAACAGTAGATGATTTTCTCCAACAATAACAGTATTGTTCATCAGAGGTGCCCCTCAGAGCATCACAGATACACTTTTTTATTGTCTGTATGAGAAGCAGCAGGTAATCCATCCCCACAGCTAAAGTAATCATATCCACTTATGTCTGGTGTAGATAACCGGGCAAATTCTGAACCACAACATAAAAACACCAATTTTCGAATAAAGAGCCAGAGACAGGTATCCATATCTCGAAAAAGGCTGCAATTTGCTGACAATCCCATCACTTCAATAGTCTGGCCCCAGTCTGGAGACCGCCTGAAGGCAGGTTGTGATTGAATTTTGTTGAGACAGAACATTGTATGCATTTACAGGAAGAGGTGTATCCCAGAAGGCTGAGTCGAAATCATCCTAAACAACAAATGGATCCATAAGGGCTGCTGTTAGTTCAGGGAGCCTAAATCTGCTAATCACTATTGGTTTAATTATGTTGTTTGTTCCAAAACTGTTTGAATTGTGGACAATAAAAAAATGAATATTCACTTGTTGCCTCTTGAATATGTCTATGCATTAGGTCCAGCTCAAAATAAGAGCTTCTGGCCAATATTCTTGTAGGCATTCACATGTAGAATCATCCAGTGTTTACAAGTAGTAGTAAATATTATGAGGTTAATAAAGAAATAGAATTGTTTGCAACATCATCTTTTTTGTCATGTATTGAAATCACTGGAGTACCCAAAGCCTGTTTTATAGTGAGAATAGCCCAGTTATTTAATTGATTTTCGAGAACATGTCAGTGAATAATTACGTTTTTGGAATAGATTGGGATACAATCTGTCAAAATGGCATTTAAGGAACCTATCTTTCTACTCTTTTTGTTCTAGTATGTCTGAATTTGGAAGCCAAACAAATGCAGTAAGTTATTTCGTTTCCTTCCAACACTTGAAAATCCTGCAGTGCACGTTTAACGGAACACCTTTATTTTGAAATGTGCTAACCGGAAGTTATTGAGTCAGTTGCGCCGGCCGGGTTTAGCCAAGTTAGCCGAAACAAGTGTCAGAAATCGCCCTGTCTTTAAAATGTCTCACCCAGTACCATCTGACAAGCCTGCAAACCCCGAAAACCCTCGTGTTTTCTTTGATGTAGACATTGACGGAGAAAGAGGTCAGCGCATTTTAATTGCAATGTTATTTAACAGCTTTTTCTAAGGAGCAGTTTCATAATTGTCGTTAGCATTTGTTAGCTTAGCACAACTAGCTGTGGTGACTTGTAGAAACGGTTTTATGCTAGTAGCTGCAAGAACAATAAACGCTACAGTTTACAGATGAACCACTTTGTGAAAACCGACATGACCTGCTCAGGAATATGTGATATGAACTAACATGAGCTTTGAAGTCCGCCGAATTATATGTAGAAAGCGTGATGAACCACGTGTGGTTGTGTGTTGTCTAGAATGACTGGTAAATTTAGCTTTACTCAACCTTAGCTTTCCCTTTCATACCACTTTTTGATGGCGTTAAAGTCATATCAGTAGGTTATTATTTACCATACATGTAGGTAGCTTCATACTGGCTGGTTTTTATTATTTCATGGTTGCAGCTTGCACATTATAAACACAACAAAGAGACCCTTTACTTTAGCAGGACCAGTGGCGGTTCTAGTCCAATGGGGGCCATGATTCATAGATTCTGTCTATCTGCTGGGGCTAGTTCATTTATGAGAGGGGAAGATTAAATGCGGGACAAAAGAGACATTTTTAGGTCAGTATAAAAGAGCACCAACACACATAAAACAACACGAATGGTAATTGTTAACAGAATTTGTGTAAGAATTTCGGCTCAAGTTACAGCACAATGACCACTGCAACACTACCACAAAGAGTATCAACATGACTCCTTTTCCGAGGGGGGGCCACAGGGTGGTCCAAGCTCAGTGTTACAAGGGCACTGGTCCCTGTTGACAAGGCCTTCTCTAATGCTTCCTGAATATTCTGCTCAATGTAGTCGTAAAATAAAGTTAGGTTAGTAAAGTATAAAAAAATGTGTTTAGTCAATTTGAGTTTGTGACTTGGTTTGTATCCTAACCTTACACTGATGTATTTCTTTCTGTCGACAGCTGGCCGAATTGTTCTGGAGCTTTTTGCTGATGTCGTCCCCAAAACTGCTGAAAACTTCCGGGCCCTCTGCACTGGGGAGAAAGGCATCGGCAAATCCACCGAGAAGCCTCTGCACTTCAAAGGATGCCCGTTCCACAGAAGTAAAAATCACTTTCACTTCTGCATATAATGTAACATTTCAGATTGGAAGACAGGGCCCTTTGACACTTTACAACACAAAGGCATGTGTAAAAGTAGCCTTAAGGGACTGTATTTACTTACTTGGTGAATCGAGAACAAGTAAAAGTGCAATCGTGGCTCAATTAGTGGAAAGTTGAACTGACAGGAAGCTGCTGAACACTGTAAAATGAACACTTATTCATGCATATTATGGGACAGTATAGTATTTAAAATGTCAAGTAGCATGTTAGTTAATACTGACTAACATGATACATTTTAGGAAGCTGAATGCTCTACTGACATTCATTTCTGATGTATCTGACTATTTGGCTATACATTTGCTTTTGTACAGTCATCAAGAAATTCATGATCCAGGGAGGTGACTTCTCCAATCATAATGGCACCGGGGGAGAGAGCATCTACGGGGAGAAGTTTGAGGATGAAAACTTCCACTACATGGTAAGTGACTGATGACCAGAATCCCCCTTATCTGGTTCACTGCTATAATACTTAAAGGGGTCTACACTATTACCCATCACTCTCATTGTCACTATATTTAGACGATGAATGCATTTCCTAAATTTAAAAACTATTTTAGATATTGAAGAATGGATGTATGCCTTCAGGTTGGAGAATGTGGGAATCTTTTTCCCTCTAGTATTCCTTCTCTATTGTGAAAAACGGAATACAAATGAAAACTGTTTTAACTAACATAGACATAATTAAACCTCCCTATTGTTTGAGAGTTTGTTGTGCCTACCTTTTTCTTTTCTAATATTTGTTCCCCTTGTCTTTGTAGCATGACAAGGTGGGTCTGCTCAGCATGGCCAACGCCGGGCCGAACACCAACGGCTCTCAGTTCTTCCTCACCACCGTGCCGACTCCACACTTGGATGGGAAGCATGTCGTCTTCGGACAGGTGTTAAAAGGGATGGGAGTAGTAAAACTGCTGGAGTCCATCGACACCGCGGAGGACGCCCCTGTAAAGGTAAATAGTTTCAGTTAAAATATGTAAAGTATTTCCAGAATAATAACTTATTACAAAGCTGGCATTCACAAATATGCACCATGGCCATGCATCCCTTCGAAAACACTTGTTTAAACACCGTGGTTACCTTGGTGTTCCTTCCAACTGTGCTTTTGTTTTTTATTCCATGTAAAGAATAAAAACCTTTACACAGGAAATTCAATCCTGCAGGACACCTGGAATAAATTCAGAATGTGCTTCCTGGAAAATAAGTTTCAGAAATGTCGCTATTTTCACAATTCAACAAGTGTTAATAGGCTGGCCCCTTTTTTAGTAGAAATAACCCCCATAAGCATTCTAAATCCATAAACCCCAGCTCCTAAGCATGCATTGATATTGAAACCGTGTGACCTGACATCACATGGAGCAGTAATTCATTCCCACTTTTCCGTCTAAAACTCCTGCTGATGTGTCCCTTTGCAGCTGTGCGTCATCGCAGACTGCGGCGAGCATAAGGACGGGGACAGCTGGGGCGCGGCATCAGGCGACGGATCAGGAGACTCCCACCCAGACTTCCCAGAGGACTCTGACGTTGACTTTAAAGATGTAAGTATGGTGGGGGTCTTTGATGTTCAAGGATGCGGGTACACTTGGGCAGATAGGATCAGATGGCTGAGGGCCTCCATTACAGGATCACAGGCTTTTTGAGAAAATGTGCCCCATCCAAAATCAGATGGGGAAATCAATATTGAGATCCAAGACGTGTGAGGCTTAACAAATAGATTCAAGGGCTTGTCCCCAAAACGAGGGTTAATGGATCATTGCCTCCTCTTGAGTTTGCTTTCTTTTTTCGATTTTAACTCGAGCTAAAGTGGGCGTTTTGTTTTGCTACCTGTCTCATTCTGTCTTCTTCCCCTATGCTCTCAGGTTGACAAAGTTCTGTCTCTGGCTGAGGACATAAAAAATATTGGAAACAGCCTTTTTAAGAGTCAAGACTGGAAAGCTGCAATCAACAAGTATAGCAAAGCTCTCAGGTACTGTGTGTGTGTGTGTGTGTGTGTGTGTGTGTGTGTGTGTGTGTGTGTGTGTGTGTGTGTGTGTGTGTTTTTATACAGGGGAAACTTTTGAGAAGACAACCTTCCGTCAGCCTTTTAGATGAAGTGATCCTAGAATCTCTACAAACCTTTTTAAATATTATACTGAAATTAATTGTGTCCCTCATGTGGTAGAGGCCATGGAGATACAGGGCTCGAGTCATACTTTAAAGAGCTCAAAAAGTCAAAGATTAAAACCAACATTACTTTTTTCCTTCTAATAATAAATCATATCATCCTGGTCTGTGTGTAACGAAGACTGAATCTCATGTGTTGCTACTGATAACATGACTCTTTAAAAATGGATCACAGGTGCAAACGTTTATTTTTAGAAAGCTCAGTCATTTCCTAATGTTGTTGGTCACTGTAGTTTACAGAAAACGTTTCTCAAATTGGAGTAAAAAGCATTTTTTAGGGACGATTTTGGGCCCCTGATCATCGTAGTGAACCAACCAAACATTAGAATTATAGTTTGCTTTTTCCAGGCTTATGTTTCATTGGATCAATTCATAAAAATAGAACATGACCAGCCTTATCTTGTAACAGAAATGACTAACCGCACATAGCTAGTTCTACTAAAGGAAGTGTGCCTCTTAGTAGGAAGATTAAATACACTATCCACGATAAAGAAGATTCACGAGGAAGACTGAGCAAAATGACTTTGTGACCGATTACAGACTGAAAGTTTGTGAATATGCAACCCTCTGCTGCTGGTACCTAACAATGAGTGTGATCTGTACCTGTGCAGGTACATGGAGGTGAGTGGAGACCTGCTGGAGGAGGCGGCGCAGAAGAAGCTGGAGCCCACCGCCCTCAGCTGCTTCCTGAACACCGCCGCCTGCTACCTGAAGATGCAGCAGTGGCAGGACGCCGTGGACAGCTGCAACGAGGTACGTCAGCGCGGGTTAAGTGTCCTTTGAGCAAACAGGAGAATTATTTGTATTAACTATAGAACATCTATGTTTATAACCTCCACCAAGGAGAGAGCAAGACTACAAAGAAGCGACTCTCTTTTGTTAATTTTGCCTGATAGTTCCTTTAGCCTTGATGGAGATCTGCCTTTTCAGAGTGTTATCGCACATTTATTAGCATCACATTTATTAAGTGCCATCATTTTCTTCTGGCAATGACACTCAACTTCATAGAAATAAGATGTAGTGCTCTTAAAAAAGACCTCGGCTGAACCCGAGCTGCCTAATAAGTGTTGGGAGGAATATAGCGAAGATTTAATTCATAAAATCAAACTTAAATGGCAAAATGTACTAGAACATTCAAAGAGGATCATTTCCGGTGTGTTTTTCCCGTCGTGTCTCACAGGCTATCGAGCTGGACCAGGCGAACACTAAGGCACTTTTCCGGAGGGCTCAGGCCTGGCAGGGGTTGAAGGAGAACAGCCAAGCCATGGTAACATCCACATAAGCACCTCTCTTTAAAGCAGATGTTAACAAATGAAGATATACTGGACTAAAACAGATGAAAATGTAGTTATTTGTCTTGGTTTTATACAGCATTATTAGCAAAGGTCACTCCTGTTCTGTTGTCTGAACCAATGCTTGTGTATTTCAGTATGACATGCCCTAGATAAAAGCAGGAGGCATTGGTTTTGCAGACTATAATTACATGGGGCATTTTGAGGTCAGATTGACTCACCCAATGGTTTTCCTCTTCTCAGGTTGATCTGAAGAAAGCGCACGGTGTAGCTCCAGAAGACAAAGGTGGGGAATCCGTCTTCAGCCTTTTTCTGTCTCTTCACCACATTTTGCATATTAGGTTTATTTGTTTGAACATTTCTTGCATATTCACATGTATTATTCACATTTACTATGCAAGCTCACGAAGAAACATATCAAGTCCTGATTTGATTTTATTGGGGGGGATTAAGTAGCTGTGTTCTGTCTGAGCATCACCGTCACAGGTCTCAGGGTGATTGATCCAGAATAACAAACCTATGATAAGGCCACATTAACTTCAGAGGAAACCAACCTTTTTTTTGAAAGGAACAAACACATTTATTTATCTACTTTGATCCGAGTGTGACTCACGATACAAGTATTTTTAGACGGTAGTTAAATTGAAGTACTCCACATAAGCACAATGGCTGAGTCTTTGTGATTTGCCCTGGGCAGATACACATCTCCCTCAAAAAGGGTTTCAGGTTCAAAAGGAACTGAACATATACATTTTATTTACAGTCTAGCAGCCTGAGTGATGCAACAGAGCAATACGCACTCCTGGTATTTGTTAGAGGCCCATTCTTAGCAAGTCTAAACCTTTTTACAGATGGGGTTTGGTGCTTTTTTTGTTTAGAGATAGTGTTGAAAAGGGAGATAGACGTCATCCACCATCAAGCCATCTTTTATCCTACTGTTAGATATGAGTTACGGGAACAATTTGGAAGTGTAACAACCCTGTAATATCTAAAAGCTGGGTGAAATTGACCTCTTTGCAAATCTGCATCTCTTCTGATATTCAAAGCAGCTGTTTATCGGCTGTTGGAGATCTATAAAAGAGAGCTATGAGTCTTGAGTTACGCCCCCAATGTGCCTTTAGGAGCAGGCTGTCTTACAAAGAAAAAGAGGGTGTGTAAAATGACCCAGCAAAGTTGACACACAGGCATCAAAAACCATCTTGAAATCTCAGCACTCGCGGGGAAACGTAAACGTGATTCTGACTGAGATGTTGAGCTAATCCAAAGTGTTTTTCTTTTGGCAGCTATCAGCAACGAGCTGAAGAGGGTCCAGCTGAAGATCCAGCAGGAGAAGGAGAAAGAGAAGAAAATCTATGCCAAAATGTTTGCGTGAATATTTCGCCCCAATGCAATGAATTCCCCTCAGCAACGTTTATCGATATTTGGATTCCTGTGTGCGTGGGGAGCTGCACTCGGCCTGTCAGCAGGTGAAGGGTTTTCAGTTTGCAGGTCTTTGTTTGTTTTCAAGCTGGCACATCTGTGTCCGTGTTGTTTTAAGGGAATAACTGTTGTAAGCTTCGGCCTGTCTTAATACTGACACGTGTCTTCACTGTAATGAATAGTTTGAGCGTTAGTCTGATGCATGGCCGACTCCACTGCTCTGAAAAACCGGGTTCACACTCATCACTGGCCCTTCTTCCGGGGTGTTTGAAGTAGTTCAGCAAAGCATTACCTGTATATGTTGTATCGTTCGACGCTGAGGATTTTTGATACAGTGCCCTTAGCCACACAGCGTTCATCCACCTGTCTTTATTTATGTTTTTTACAGAGAATAAAACAAGGAGAACAGTAGAGTTCTTTATTCGTTACTGTGATTATCATCTGATGATTTTATGTACAATACTGTGCAGATCGATCAAATGCTGTCCAAATATTCCTGGAATAAATGCTGAATAAACCTGAATCTGAGCTGCGTGTTGATTTACAGTGATTTAGGAGGAAATATATTATGTATTACAGCTTGTTAGGTACCTTTTATAAAACACAAAGATCCACTTTATTTTAAACCTACTTTAAATGCCCATGTTGTAGTTTTATTAGTGATGGAGATTCTGCAAATTGGGATTAAAGCTCAATTTAATGGTCCTGTAGATTGTATGGATATCACAACCCATGTGCCACATTTTAAACTGAATATGCCACCGCGTACATTAAAGATTTCTAGGACAAAAAGGTAGTGATATTACTAATATCCTTGCTTTTTTGCAGATTTTATTCTTTACACCTTTTAAAGCCAGCTATGTATTCACTCTGTTCCATAAGTAGGCACATTTGCCTGAATGCAGCCCTGAATGATACTTTACAGTCATCTATTCTCTAGACAAAAAAAAGGTAAAAAAACACAAGATGTTCACATTCCGTTGTAGGCCGGTCCTCCGCCGCCCTCGGGCACCACCCAGTTGATGTTCTGGCTCGGGTCCTTGATGTCACACGTCTTGCAGTGGACGCAGTTCTGAGCGTTGATCTGCAACCTCATCCCATCTCCAGTTTCCAGGGGAACATACTCGTACACACCTGGGGGGGGGAGTGGGGGGAAGGAGTAATGGGGTTAGATTGACACACACACAGAGGAAGAGTGTGAAGAATTTCTGTTAGTTTTCTGTGATCAGGATTTAAGGGAGTTGTCAAACACTAATGACAATTTGCCAGCTGCTTAAAGGATGTTTTGGGGGTTTTCCCTTTCCTGTAGTGTGTTGTACGTTTTAGTGCATGTACATGGTCTGCAAAGGCTAAAAACCCAAAGTTCCCCCTCTCCCCCTGCCTGAAACTCCTCCATTGGAGTCTTTTGTTTACTTCCGTATCATAATGACATCATGTCACACTCATGCTTCTATTGGCTAGCAATCCAACATATTGTGCGCGATAGGCTAAGAGGCGGGACATCTGCAAGTGGTGGATCAATCACCACAGAGCCAGCTAGCCAATCAGAGCAGGCTGGGCTCTGTTTTCAGACATAGGGTGAAAACAGGAGCTGCAGCACAGGCAGTATGAGAACAATAAAGAGCTTTTTGAACATTAAAGCACGGAAACACGTCACAGTACAGGAACAAAATACAAATATGACCCTGAAAATTAGCAGAATATGTCCTCTTTAATGATTAAAACATTGCCTCAATGCATTTTGTTTTGACAAAGGTTTACAGGAATATAACTTGCTTTGGTTATTGATTGCAGAATTTGGAAACGCAGCAGTAATTAAAACCTGAGTGCTTCATTGCTACAGAGGAGTCTGACGGTGGGTGACGCACAATCTGTGACTCTGAAGGATGTTTATTAAATCAGGGATTGAAAACATTGATCTCATCCTTTAGTCTAAAGGGAAAGTATAATATTGAAGTTTAGTTTTAAAAGGGATCAGCGGTCACAATTTGCTGCTGTGTTTTGCCAGAATGTGTGTGGAAACAACAATGCCACTATTTATAAAAGTTATTAACCTTCCTAACCTGAGTGTTTCTGCAGTAAGCTCTCCCTGCTTTATTCACTCTCCCATCGGCTCTTTGTCATAACGCATCTCTCTGCGGAGGCTTCTTGGCGTTTTGCTGCACATCATTAGGTGTTCACAGCGTTCGGAAAAGAAAGCCAGCTGAAAACGTTTCTTCATCATTATCTGGAGACCTTGAATAAACCCGGTAAAATGTTTTTTAACCTTTAACAATTTGTTTAAACAGATGATCCACCTCAGTAGTTGAGGAAGAAAAGGTGAGGTGTTGAAAGGTTTAATGCTCCTCACTGATCTAATCTGTTGGATGGAGTTTCATACTAATGGGTACACAGATGAACGAGAGGCTGTGCTTTATAGAAGAAGCTCCGTGACCCAGGAGGACTTTCTAATAAAATTCCCACCAGGATCTTTGTTGCTTCCTTGGAGAATAAAAGCTTTGACTCCTTTGATCTGTGCCTCACACTGTGCTTCACTTTGGAGTGACAAGACAATCTCAAAGCACCGGTGTTTAATGAGTGGAGACAGTGACATTTAACAGCTGTTTGTTTTCTGCCTTTCTACTCTACCTGGTTGCACACCTCTCACTTCTTTCACTGAAACATTGAGCTGTAAATTACTTTTTATATTCAATTGAGCTCACATGCCTGACAGCGAGAGATAAGATAGCACAGGCAAAGTTATTTTCTCACCTGTTTTATGAGATTAAACAGTGCTTTATTGTTTGTTTGGTTATGAATATGGCACTTAAATGACGATTACTGTGGATCTATTGTCTTTTTTTTTGCAGAAATTGAGCCGGGTGGTAACACAGTACTTAGAAGACTGCTTAATAGATTCAATTAATTACTATTATTAATTTTAACTTGACTGATTTTTCTCAAAAGATTTTGTTTACAAGCTATTTTACTACTTTTTGACTCAAACCCACAGAATTCCCTATCTTACTTCTGATTTTAGTATATGGAACTGGTCTGCACTCTTATAAACTGTGTGGAGGTGTTACCTGCGGGGCAGAAGCGCTGCTCGGGCCCGTCGTAAATGGCGAGGTTCCTCTCGACCGGGATGCTGTCGTTCTTCAGGGTCAGGTGGGCGGGCTGGTCCCCCTCGTGGTTGGTGCCACTCAGGGCCACAGAGACAGCAGGTCAAAGCTTATCTTCCCGTCGGGCTTGGGGTAGTCAATGGGTGTACACTCCTTAGCTGGTTTCAGCTGGTGGGCGTCGAGGCCTGAGAGAGATGGAGCAGATTAGATTACTGCTAAAGTCACTTCACAGAAAAACACTGGCATTGTGCTGCAGCTCACAGTGTTGGACATCTACATACACTCAAGTAAGGTCACTCCACTGATCTCTCACAAAGCTGTTTTCTTTTTATACTATGTTTACAATCACATAGCTGTTGGGGTTTATATTCTAGTGTAAACAGGTGAAAAGTTGTATAAAATAGACACATTTCAGGACCGAAAAGCTCCTCCATCTTCATTCTACTTTACTGCTGCCTCTGTCTCTTAATGACAGTAACTCTATCAGACAATGTTTGACCACTGATTGAAGACGTCCTGTTTCTAATCACTGCTTATTCATTGTTTGATGTAATTTGCTTTTTTATGCATTGATGCAACACTTGCTACTGCTGTTTCGGCCAGGATCCCCCCTGAATCTAAATAGGAATTGTCCTGAGAAAACAAATGTAAATACATCTGTTAATAATTCAATGGTATTCAACAGCACAGACGTAAACTCCTTCAGGGTTGTGTCTAAACGGGGTGACAGGGGGCGCTGCTTCCTCTTACTGTCGGCGTGCGGCCTCATACCAAAATGCTGATTTTCCCCGTAAAATGTTAAAGTGATGCCAGAAAACTATATTTCTGTTCGTCAGACAAGTATAATTACTCCAAAAATATGCGCTATATTTCTCTAGAAGACCCCCTGGAATATATGATTAAACACCATGTCTACACTCACCAACGTGTTTGAGTGTCCACGGCTCCTTTCCTCTGAAGATCCAGTAGAAAACCCCAGTGTAGACCATGCCTCCGTACAGACCAAAGTAATTGTGGAAGGACGGCCGGATGTTTCTGACTGCGTACAGCTCTTTCCACACCCACGACTTCTTCAAGTTCTCAGCGTACTCCGGGACATGGAGTCCTTGGAGGTTTAAAAAAAGTAATGATTACAAACACATTGAAAGAATGTCATTTCCTTTCTCCCTCGCTGATGCTAACCTTTCCTGCACACTAATAACGCACAGCCTTGAATAACATGGCCTTGCCAAGTAAAGACTTACAGAAGAATGACTGTATTTCAACAGGGATTTGGAGCTTAACATTTTGCATTAGAAGGAATAATTATTTTACATTTAAATAAGTGGACTTTTCCTTATCAACTACCACACCTTTTTGTGGTAAAAACACTCTGCCGTTACGTTTTCAAATGTCATATTTTGAGAATTGCATCAAACTCAGTAAAACTGGAGAGGTAGCAGCGGTTTCAGGGGTGGATAACTTCAAACTCTGGCACACAAAAGGAAAAACTATCCGGACAGGACAATACCAAGCAGGTTAAGTTATTTTGGTTAATCTTACTTTAAAGACACAATTATTCATCAGTTTTTCTCGTCCTGACTGTTGACCATTTGCATTGGAGTCCATTCTCGTTGGTCATGTGCTACAGAGAATAAAAGATACATTATGAAGACATTATTTTAACTACTAAAAATGATAGTTCAGATAGTCAGAAGTGGGGTAATATTAGTTTCTTATCCGTGGTCAGTGATCTGGCTACAGTAGGTGGCGCTCCCAGTTTGGAGAAGCAGATATAAGCAAGGGTAAAACTGTTGTGAGCACTATATAGAATACTTCTCTGCTTTATCTTGCCACACAAATAGCTCTTTCTAAAAGGGAACACGAGCTGCTTACTAAGCTATGTTCAAAGCAACCATACTCCATTGACCAAAAGAGTAATTTTCCAAGTCTTCTGAGCATTGATTGGTTTCTTTGTGTCCCTCGTCCCCTACAGAACATCCCTTTGCTTCCCTGCCAGTCCTCCTATATACCTTTTGAGCGCCCGCTGAAATCTACAGTAAATAATACACTGATTACAGATAAGAACCTCCTAGGAACTATCCCTTTGAGCAAATAAGTCACTGCAGCTCCATGGCTCTGGATGGATCTTTTTGTAATGATTCTTGAAGCTGTTCCCACTATAGCCATTGCAGTTCTTTTTATTGATGGAGCTGCAAGAGTGTGTCCCACGTTAGCCTCTGTTAAGTTCTCAAGTGGCTTGGAAAACTCATAGGAAAAAAGTGATTGCCTGAGCTTTTATGACTGACAAATGCTGTGCTATCTGCCACCCAGCAGTTATGTAACTTCAGACAGCCTGTATAGAACGGTTTCTGGTTTTTAACTCACCTCAGTACTTAGAATGAGATGCACAGGGGTACTGGCGCCTCCATTGTGATTATTAACGGGTCTTAAATTTTGTACCTGCCGTCTCAGAGTCCGGGCTCTCTGCTGTGATTTTGGGGAAGATGGCCTCAGCAGCCAGCATGCCGCTTTTCATGGCCGTGTGGGTGCCTTTGATCTTCGGGACGTTCATGAAGCCGGGGCTGCAGCCCATCAACAGCCCTCCTGGGAAAGTCAACTTTGGGATGGACTGGAGGGAGGAAGAGTAGACGAGTTCATGTCAATTATTCACTTTTTTTGCATTCCTTTTATTACACTACTTTTATTTTTATTGCATGCGTTCATTTATTTTCTTTATAGAGGCCATTTTACACTGACTGCCTCCTTAATTCTATCATTTACTGAGTACTAAAACCACCGGTAGTAACTTTCAGTCACATGAACGTAACGTCTTTAGTGAATGTCCTTTTGAACTTCTTGTACGCTCCTCCTGGTGTGAGCTACAGTGTCACCTTGAACTGGATTATTTTGAAAGCAGGCAATATTTTACAGACAAGACGAAGGACTTTTTGAGCACTGGATGAAAGCTTCTTAATACTTATCTATCCTTAGCCATCATCCAATGTCATTTCTTGCTAGTTTCATGTCTTTTTTAAAATGTTTGATAGTTTTTATGCCGTTAATTCCATTAAGTCCATAAATCTAAATGGAAATAGTCCTGTTAAATGAAAAGTAAACACATTCCCTCCTTATATATTGATTCTTTGCACCAAACATCAAGGCAAATTATTTTAATGTGAACAACTTTTTTTGACATTTTTGCCTTTTAAATGATCCGATCTAACTTCATCAGACTATAAACGTCTAAGTGATTTTCAAAAGTCCTATGGCTGCTCTATGTGAAAACTTGTATGGCAACAATACGTCCATACATGTTCTGGAATTTATTAGCCGCAAAGCAAATATGACCGGTGAACTAAAATGGCATATGATATACGTTTTTTAAATTAAAAACAAATGTGTTAAGCAAACAGATGGTCATTTCTGACACATGATTGATGAATGGTTTTTCAATCAAGTCATCCATTTTCCAGAAAAGTGATTTTAGAGCGTGATCTGAATTTTGAGAATTTTTGCACACCTTATTTTCTCAGTCAGTTTGTTCAAGTTTCATCTTTCAATCCTTTCCTAAATACAAACTTTTACAAAACAGGAGTTTGAAATCAGTCAGGGGTTCGTTCTTTTTCTGTTTCTCTTGCAAAACCTTTTTTTCATAGCTTTTTTATATATCAAAACACACCTGTATGTTAAGTTTTGCTCTGTTATAAAGTGCATTTCGGCTGGTTGGGGTGTTTAATTGCATCAATTAACCTATATCTTCATGGTTGCTGAATTTCGTTGAGTGTAAGGACTCTTTTGAAATAGAGTTTATATTATTTCCTGTGTCTGATGTGATTCCAGGTCGCATGTGGAAGCAAGGTTGTTTAAAGTAGTCCAGACATCCTTCTCCACGTCATGTAGCTCTTGATGGAGGATCCTGAGGAGTCCCAGTACAGAGGGGACAGTAATTCCCTAAAGCCTGCTCTGGGTCAGCTGCAGGGTCTCCTCCCTGTTGGACTCCACTGGAAGGAATCCAGCAGCAGCACCTCAGCTGACCTTCAATGAGCAGCTGCTGAGCTTACTTCTTATATTACTCACACAAATTATATTTCTTTAGCCATTTTTTCCATATTTAAATGATTAGTAAAAGAATGAAACTACTCAAAAACAGATGTGTCCTAAAATAGCCCCACATTCTTCCACGTCTTAATGTATTCACCGTCTATGGCTATGATGTTTTTGTATAAAGCTATTTGTAATCTAATCTATAATCTTTGCGCAGTAATGCTGCATATCTTAGTGATCAGACTGTGTCATCTGCCATTTCCTTAAAAGTTCATTATTAAAACAGAGCAATAATAAAAATGAGGCGGACTGATGAATCCCAGCGGATTAGAGATCTTGAAAATAATGAATTACAAGACCATGATGTTTACATTTATGACCCAATTTCTGCTGTAATCATGCTGTAACAACGATTGGTTTGCAGAGTAAATTAGATTGGTAACGAAGGATCAGCTCATTTGTTATTAAATATGAGAGTAGGAATACATTTAGACAATCCCTAAATAGAAGTGCTTAATCGAGTCATGCACAACAGACCTGCCATCCGTTAAATATAAACGGTATGTTTTTTGGTTTCTTAAGCTATTTGATTGTAAGTCTGAAATCCTTTTAAGTCCATATTCGAAGCCCATATGTTTTTTCCGGCAAACACTGGCCAGGCGCGGGAGATCCTTCATCTCAGTGTTCTTACATTTTTACGAGCAAACATATCGACAACATATCAAGGCTTCGTTGTTCCCTGATGTATAATGGACTAACATTGCCCCCTTAGCTTTTATGATCTTTTTCCGGGCTCCTATCCATTTGTCTGACATCCTTTTTTCCACCGACTGGAGGATACGTGCTCTCATACTTTGTCGGAATGAGACACCACTCAACCTGTCAGCTTTAGGGGGACGAGGGTAGGAAAACGGTTTTGCTATTTGAAGCAATATGTTATCAATGCACAGAGGCTAAGTTTGGACTATTAAATGAATAATTAATAGTGGAAGTACAAAAAGTTTCTCCTTTATAGTCCGCTAGATGGTGCAGAGATTTTATTTGATGAGGTCAGCAGAATTGGGAGGAAATTGTCCAGAACAACGAAAACCGAATCTCATTGGATAAAAAAGATGTTGAAAAGCTACAGATTTTGCTGGGAAAAATGAAATAAGTTGCAGTTTATTTATCCCAAAACTCAGCATATCACACAATGTTTCAACTCGCAAGAATATCTAATCGTGTCTTAAGTATGGTGATAACATTGTGGGGCCTCATACCTGTAACCCTCCCTCGTTTAGAGCCCTGGCTCCGTATGCGATCCTGGTGCCTCCCTCCAGCGTGGGAGCGACAGAGTGGTGATGCTTCCAGCGCTGGAACTCCCTGAAGGGGCTCAGGTAAGGGTTGGTGTAGTCCAGACCAACCTGGAGTAAGAAAAATAAATAAATAGTCAACCTTCTACATTTTTTCCTTTAGCTGAGGCTTTTATCCAAAGCGTCTGACAATAAGCGCAATCAACTTTGAAGATACCAGCTCAGAACCTGCAGGTATATACGCTTCAAAATAATTCATTCCATCGTAAGTGCATTAGTCTCAATAAACCTTTTTCTATATGTACGTTTTGAGGCTTAAATGAAACGAAACAAAGCGTTTTTTCACCCTACAAAGAAAATGTGTGGACTGAGTCGAAATCAATTAATCGAAAACAGGTAACCTGTTACCTATTGTGGCTTTGAAAATATTCAGAAACTCATTTTTCCACATACGCTCGTGTTGCCATTAATCTAGACAAGATTTACACTCTTGGTATTCACACTACAAATCAAGCTTCAATCCCCCTTAATGTCTCCACAGCTTAGAAAGTTACCTACAGAAAATAAAGAGCACTTAAACTGTCTTCATATGCTGTAGCTACTAACATTCACAGAGCAAAAGAAGGTCAACAACCTCTGTCACATTGTGATGTGTTATAAAAAAAGAAGATGTCTTTCAGTGGCAGGATCTGGGAGAATGGTAGGAATATTAAAACGTTGCCGAGTACAAAGGTTAGGGGAATCTGCACAAAAAACATTGGCAGCAACTGTGTGCATGAAGATGTACAGCTGTAATAACTGCCAGTGGTGCCTCTGAATTTACATAATTGAGAATTGTTTGACAACAAAATGTTTACTTTGTTATTAAGCGAACAGGCCCTTTTTCTACTGAGCTATATATAAATATGATAATCTACAGTATATTTGCATCTGGATATCAAAGTGAATGCAAATAAGCAACTCTGCAGGATAAATAATATTCAGTGATAATAGAATTCTACCCACAACTCGAAAATGTATTCAGAATCGGGTTTTCTTTTTAGTGCCTGTATGACATCCAGCTGTCACATGCGTTTGCGTCACTGTCAGGAAGTACAAAGCCTCTCACCACGAAGCCCAGCGCCACCAGCGGCTCTCCTTCGTTCAGGTGATACAGGAAGGACCCTCCGTATGTGTTTCTGTTCAGGGGCCAACCCACAGAGTGCTCCACTCTACCCGGCCTCCACTTCTTCTCATCGATCGTCCACACCTACAGGGACAGAGAGGACGGACGTCATCAACAAGCAGAGGATTCTTCCAACAGACCCAGACTGTGTTCGTCTCTACTAAAAAAAGAGCCTTTTTTACTCCTTTCATTTGTGTTTTCTTGTGCAACAAAGTATGACTTCACGCCAGATTGTGTACACATCATAGAATCTCATTATTGTGATGGAAAACATGGGATGGAAAGCACTGACTGGGAAGGAGGAGGCTGCAGATATCTGCCAGAATGAAGGTTTAGTTGACGTATTCCGCCAGAGAAATGACAACGAAAAGGCGCACACTACACAGAGAAGTGTTCATGCTTCATGCAACTATCGGTTCTGCTGAACTCGTCCCAGGTCTGCATATTTAAAAGATTCAAAACATGGCTACAGTAAAAACAGAGGAGCCTCCTGAACATGAGGATGGATGGCAGCTCTGTTTTTGTCTGCCTGGTGTCACGCCTACTTCAATTATTCCTAATATGGAAATACCTGCTTATACGGTATCTAAATATCCACAAAGTCTAATGTTTGATGTATTATTGTGTTTATATATTAATAGATAGGAAGAAATTCAGAAAGGACTCAACAACAATAAGCACTTTTATCTGGTCAGGATCTACTAATTAGGAATGATCAGTTTGACTGGATAAGGGGAAAGTAAATTCCGGGCCACAAACGGAGTAGATTTATGTGGGTGGTATTTATGTTATTTACCTCTTTCAGGCCGATAGCGTAGGTCTGAGGTTCACAGTTCTCACGCAGGTTGAATTGCTTGTAGAGCTGTTTGGCCAAGTGGCCGTGACAGCCCTCTCCAAACAACGTTACTTTAGCGTGGAGCTCCATTCCTCTCTCAAACACATCCTGAAGCAAAACAGTAGAAGTAATAGTTTGGTTAGTGGGGTGAAAATCAATTCACTGCTTTTTATGTAGAGCAAAATTACATTTTGTATGACCAGACAGAAAGAAAACACATCAGCTGAACAAAATCTCACCTTCTTAGAACCAAATGAGAAGGAAATATGTTTGTAAAGATCAATAAGAACGGAGTTCTGGACTAAAAATGAGGTTAGCAGCATTACTACCTGCATAGGATTGCCCTACATGCTGTGTAATGCACTACATCCAACAACTGACTTTTTCAAAGGAACGGCGCCTCTTTGAAGGGACAAATTATTTCCTTATTTGAAGCAACATACACACTCCGAAATCTATACTGGGGAAGTGCAAATTCTGTATGCTTGATAGATCAAAACAAGTGCTTGTGTTCTTGTTGATGTCTTAGTGTTTCAAATCCTTTCAAAGAGCAGGATGTATCCAAGCGTGATGTTTCAAATTGTAAAGAATGGCCTCCATATAAAGTTTCATTAAACAATTAAGTGGCAACAACGGGGATTAGAATCTAAAACGTTTATTCGATGGAAAGTTTTACGGCACAATACCTTTGGTGAGCCGTCTTTGGCGATGCCCACATCATTGGTGGCGATTCCTTTCACACTTCCATCCTCGTGAAACAAAACCTGGACAAAAAATGTGTACAGATGAAAGGTCAAAGGTTAATCATGTTAAGTAATATATTGACTGAAAAAAAGCACAAACAGGGGCACTGATACTGGGTTGTATACATTGGAAAACATGCCCTTCGAATAGGGAAACCAAGAATCAGCTAATTAAATGGAAACCTGCGTGGGGAAGTTAAACGTCTATAAAAGCAAGATGTCTTGAAGTTTTATTATTGCACCTAAAAATCAGGCAATATGATACAATTTTAGGAAACAGGATAAGCTCTAAAGATTCTCTCCCCAGGTTTTCTTCTATACATGTATTTTCATTTAATTTTGAATCAGTTTTTAAAATGTATAATTCATGCAAATTGCTTTACAGGTCATGAAAGGAAGTCCTGATGTCTCACCTCCGAAGCAGCGTATCCAGGGTAAATCTCCACCCCCAGCTCCTCCGCCTGCTCCCCCAGCCAGCGCACAAAGTTCCCCAGCCTCACAATGTAGTTCCCATGATTCACCATGGGCAGACCTACAGGGGGTTACATAAATCTCCGTCAACAACCCAGAAGAATTCAAAGTGGAAACATTTCCACCTTTGTTGTCGAAATACAAGTTTGAAAAGCAGGCAACCCCCTTTGATTATATTCAGCCCATCGTTGCATCATTCTCTTGTATTTATTCAGGAATACAATGTGTCTGCCCACTACACACACCACCATGCTTGTGCTGAAATGAATGAATAAATCTCCCACCTCTCGGGAGCCTCTTTTCTCCCAGAGGTAAATAATAGATATGTTTACAAATCTCTTTCTGATTTCTCATATTAATAACACACACCCTCTATGGGGCAGAACCTGCTCCCGCCTTGTCAGTGAAGGCTTACAAAGCAAAGGGGCAATGCACCATGTTTTATTCAAAAAGAATCAAATGGTCTTTTACCTGGCAAAATGGGGATAGGGATTCTGTGTTTCTCCGTTAAAATGCTGAACACATCTTCTGTCACTGGAGTGTTCAGCGGTGCCTGAGATAAGAGCACAATGTGTTTTGTTCAAATTTTCACTTCATTGGATTTATTAGCAGTCTTGACAGAGAACCTGGAATTGATGTCAGCTTGTTAGTTTGTGTGTGGGACATTATAGCAGGAGTTTATGTGCATATGGTCACAATTTGTCATTGTGATAGCGATGCAGTCACAGCAATCTACTTATGTGTAGATGAGTTAGAAGACTACAGGGCTTTTCTCCTCCATTATATGAACTATGTGCAGAGCCGCAGAGTGTTTGAGCCTTGCCTAAGTGGTATGAATGTAAAACAAAGTGGAGAGCACATGAAAAAACCAGCCTGGGGGTGAGATGCAAGGGTGGAATAATTTACTAGGAATGCTAATTATTGCAAATGACAACGACTCACTTTCATTCCCACTTTTTTTTTTGTAAATGAATATATTTGAAGAAACATATTGTATATATTATAAAACACATTGAACATTTTGGGGTATATATTAAAATAATTATTTAACTTAAGAACGTTTTGTCTATAAGCATTTCTTGAGTTTATATAAAAAAGGTAACATGTTCAATAATGTTGAAATACCTCCTGATCAGCACCAATCGTCCAAGAACACATGCAGTTGTGAATGTGATTAACGTCAAGTAACGATGGCATTGAAAAAGGGATATTTAATATAAAATGTGGTGTATTGAACTCACATTTAAGTTGTTTATTTAACTTATTATAGTACGTTTTGGGGGGATTATTCTTTACTGAATTTTATTCAATTGCTCACACACCCTGAATTCCTGCATGTACAGTGTATGTAGCTATGTTACATATGGCATTGCAGACAAAGAGTGACATTATTATATATATATATATATATATATATATATATATATGACAATACAAGCAACAAGTTGAAGCACATGATGTTAACATCTCTACAGTGTATTAAGGATGGCGATCTTTGTAGGTACCAACAAAGTAATGTTTCAAATGAGACACTCACCCCTCGTTCCTTCCAATCAGGAATGAGTTCAGTGAGGGCGGAGGGCTCCAGACAGGCTCCTGAGAGGGTGTGTGCCCCGATCTGAGAGGCTTTCTCCACAAGGCACACTCGCAGCTCCTTCTCCTGTTCATTGGCTAGCTGCTTCAGACGAATGGCTGCAGAAAGTCCGGCAGGGCCCCCGCCTACGATCACCACATCAGCCTCGTCTGCAAACCTCTCCATTTCGATCCCTGGGACCATAAGAAACAAATACTGAGAAACAAGAGAGGCACTATATTTTGATCCAGAACACAATGTTTTAAAGGGCTAATGCAGCAATTTTAAAGTTCAGAGTTGTTTTCAATAAGCAAAGATAAGAGTTTATTGAGCTTATTCACATTGATGCTTTACAATGTGAAAAAAACGTGACATATTTCACAAGAAGCATAAATTAGATTAGATTAGATTCAACTTTATTGTCATTGCACAGAGTACAAGTACTAGGACAACGAAATGCAGTTTAGTATCCAACCAGAAGTGCAAGTAAAGCAGTAAAAGTGCAGAGAATGTATATACATATGAAGGTAGTGAAATATAAATAATAAAGGATATGAACAGCTCGAATAAGGTATGTGCAGTAGAATGGTAAAAAGTAAACAGAGATGAGTTTAAGGTATGTATAAGTAAACAGCAGCAAGGTAGTGCAAATGGCATAATGTATGTAAAGTGCAGGTGAATTAAAGTGATGGTAGAGGTAAAAATTGCAGAATGAGGTAGGTAGTGAGGTGCTGAGGTAGGTACAGTGTATAAACGGAATAAATATAAAGTATGTACAGTAACAATAAAGAAATATTGCTCAGGATACACGATACCGTTTTGAATATTGTGCTAACGATATGACTATAAATAAACAGATATGCAAGTGTACTGTTATGTAGTTCGGCCCTTGTGATGCTTTCAGTGCCAAAAATGTACTGCTTAAATGTATAGGAAATTATTTCCAACAGTGCAGTTTTCTGACTAATAATGCTGTCCTTCAACTGACATGATAATACAAATCCAGATTGTAATGTTGCAGTCTTCTGCAATGTGTTTATAATGCAAATTAAAAGTAGCTTGGATCAGCCATATCACTGGAAAACCACTTTTTTTCAAAACATTACTATAGGACGCATTTCAAAGTGTTATAGGAAATTGTGGGATGCAGGTTGAACTTGTAGTTGTCATCCATGTCTAACTGCTTTAATTCAGTTTATTGCAGGAATATCACCGTAATCTTATTTCTGTACAATAAAAGATGAACAACATGATTAATACTCCTGTAGTTACATGAAGACCCGTTACATATATTTTGAGTTAAAATCATATCACAAATATCACTCCTGACACTACAGTGTGCATAGAGATGGTATACGGTGTTGTTAAAGACAGACACAACACAGCTTAAGCCACAAGAAGATCAATCCTCTTTCTTTGAATAGTGCAGTGTCTTACCTTCCCATCTTGAATCCTTGTCCCGAGAATGGATAGTGTAGTGTGTGGTGATGCGGGGTGTTGACACTGAAGAACATGTCCTTTTGTTTAGTGTTGTGTACTGCTGAGGGGCAGCATGCTCTATTTGGACTGTCTTCAATGCCCTGATACACCTGTGGGCTGCAAGAGAGAAAACACAATTCCCAGTCAAGGCCAGCTGAAACTAGTGGTGGGCTTGATGTTTGTATACTATCTAGTGGGCTAACTGGTTGAGTTCAGCCAGATCTGGTTCCCAAAGTGATAAAACACAAATAAAATATATGAGATTAATGACAAATAAGTGCAAGCTTTAGGTAGGTATAGGAGGGGTGCTTCTGAAACGATAACACCTCAACAAAAAAAACACAAGAAAAGCCATCAAGCAGCTGTCACACTAAGGTTGCAACAGGAGCACCATGCTAGCTAGCAGTTAAGTGAGTAACCGAAGCTAAGCTAATTTCTAAGTGTAAGGCTGCAAATAAACAACTTCATTATGGAGAAAAACACTTTCAATTACTTCCAAAACACTAACAGAACAATAGAAATGCCCGTTAGTTTCTGAAAAAGCGTAAATTGGGTTCATAACCCAGGACAAGGACATTGTGACCTAAATATTGATTCAACTTTCACCTATATTTTAGCTTGATGCTAACATTAGAATGCTGGTAAGTATTAACGCTAGCATGTGAGGAAAACAAATGAAAGGTGTGCACAAACGAACTAAGCATCCCATAACACAGGCAGTAGTATGTATATACATCATTTGTAGCATTTTGAAAGGGTGTCTGTTAAAAGTTTCTAGCTTTGCCAATGTCCAGTACAGCAGACTCGCAATGTGTCAGCTAACTAGTCAGTAGCTTACGTACCTTTAGCTGAATACCTGCTAGCTGGAAACATTATGTGACAGCTAGCGTGCGTTGACCAGGCACCAGCAGTTTTTCCTTCTTTATTTAAATAAGTTGAAGTGTCACCTCTGCCAGTGAACAGCTTGTGTAACCCGCCCGATTGGCAAACAAATGTTTAGCCTTACAAAACACGTCTCATAACACAGACGTTTGAGAGCGTCAAAAGCTGCGCTGGTGGAATGGTAACTGCGCAATCGTAGATCTGTATATCTCACGCTCTGTCCAGTTGACAGTAAATCTGTGTCGCAAACGTTTAGAGATCAGCTGTTGTTTTCAATCGTCCCAGGCCAATTCATACCAGGTTTAGAAAAGAGCGTAAAAGTACTACTGCACAGTATTATGTTCACTTAGTTACATTCAATCACAGCTGTTCGAAAAGGGTAAACCTCTTTTAATTTAACGTTAGTGCTTCTTCTTTTTCTATATTAATATTTCTATAAAAACATAAGCACTTTTATATTCAAAAGTATTTATGTTTTTAAGTACGTACATGTGTATATATATATATATATATATATATATATATATATATATATATATATATATATATATATATTTATTCTTCTGTACTGTAAGAGACAGCGATTTCTGTGATTGGATTTCAATGATTTGTCTTCTTTTGTATGAATGTTGTTGTGAAAATTCACCAGTTTCTTTATTAAAAACGTTCATTTTTTTAAATAGCTCACATATAATGTGGCAGACCTACAAATCACAAAAGACCATTTTTTAAAATAAATTGTGTTCAGTTCAATGATCAATTAAACATTGATGAAAATAATGTATTTATTTTTAGTTTCTTTGAATTTGACAAGCATTTGTTCTGAATATTGTATACTGAAAGCAGCAGAAAGGTAGAACTAAATGCACATTAATTTCTTTTTTCATCATATGTTTATGTACCTTAAGTTAAATATTTATTACATTTCTTTTTACACAAAAAAAACACTTCATGAAATGTAATTACATAATACATATTTTTCTGATATTGTGCAGCCCTGGTAGTGTCACTTAAACATAATGCCCTATATAAGATTACTTCTTTAACAATTGTGTAGTAGTTTTATGTCAACCTAGTTGAGTAACCAATACAATTCAAATAAATAAGTCAACAAGCAGAAGTAAGTCATGTATATTTACTGTCCACGTCAATAAAAACAAAAGAAATATATATTACATACAAGGACACAAGTCAATACAACAAATTAAATTACAACACATTTAAAAACATGTCTTCCCATCAACATGTAATGCATGCTTGCAGATATTATCAACCTATCTCAACGGTTGGCTCTGTATCTATTCAGCATTATGGGATTTTAACATAAATACAAGTGGCATTTACAACTAATATGTTCTCTAATAGTATTTTTGTTATACATTCATACATTTACAGCATCAATGAAAAGGTACATTTCCACAGGAAACAGTAATTCATTGATCAAGGTGAACAGATTTCATGAACAGTAGGAATGTCTTCACTGTAGAGATCAGTGTAAAAACTGTGCTGTGCAGTGGTTGCTTGAGTTCAAGTTGAAACCCCAGACCAGCTGGGAAATGTCCTTGGACCCCCAAAAAATACATTCTTTGTTGAACATACTTGACATTTGTCATTCAATACATTCAATATTTCCATAAATAAAATGTTTGGTCGCAAAGGCAACACAGAGTATCCATCCTTGCTGAGGGTCTGGATTAAGACAATAACAACTACAATGAACTTGCTGTAGTTTCGAAAACCAGTTGAGGTCAGTTTTATCTCTCATTTAGACTTAGGAAATATTACTGTCCACTACATGACATAAAATAGATGTTTCTTCTCAATACTGTCAACACAGTTTGAAACAGACAATAGCAATACATACAATACAGTATGGGGCAGGCAAAATACTCAAAATGTTTAAACAGTAGCAGTGCCTTTGTGATAATGCGTTTGTGTGAGGGGGAAGATGGGAGTTATTTTAATACATCTCTTTTTAGGCTGGACCGAGCAGAGGGCACAAATGACGTTGTCCCCATTTTCCTGGCCTTAAGCCCCCAGACAGATGACCGCATCTGGCATGATGAGTGAAGGGCACAAAAGCTGTAAAGTCAATCTTGAGTTGACAAGATTGACTTTTCAGATTTGAAATATCAATAATGAACTTAAACACTCAAAGTATTTTGATTTGGAGTAAATCCTCTTTTGGTTACATGTACAGAACACAGCACACACAGTACAATTTAGACGTTGCATTCACTTGGTTCTGGGACTTTAACCAACAGACTGCGCTACTATAGCATTCAACAACATATCTAAGGAGTTTCATCCACAGATGCGCTTTAAACTACTTATTAAGAGTTGTAGTTACTTGATCCTAACTAATTATGTAATTATTTATCACCATTAGAAATTATGATTGTCAGAAATGTACTTGCCAATGTAACAATAGATGTACGTTCAGCTCAGAACATGGACTGGATAACCAGCTTTAAGAAAAAGATGATGAAAGAAGCCGTCTGGGAGAAACTTAACTGAGCAATGAAAGCTAGTGGAACAAAAGCCAAACTAAGTGGGAAATAGCTTCTGTTCTGCAGAGATATATATCTTTTTGAAGCTGATTTCTTTATTACAGGATCTGTACGGCTACATAAGTGATTGCTGCCCTGACTTCATCCATTTCTGTGATGGTTGCTGCTTTGGCAATACATGCATACAGTGGGACTTACAAAGATACTAACAAATACAAATGGTTTTTAATCCCAATTACTGAGATCAATGAACATGATCACGTTTAATCTGTTGAGGTGACTCTTTGATAAATATTCACCAACAGATACATGCTATTCGACACCCACGTTGTTAGTTTTAGTTTGTGTGTGTGTTGGGGTTGATGTGAGTGGCATTTTCTCGTCCTTTGAACATACTGACAGCACTGTATGCGTTTTCTGTGTTTGCTGTGTGCATGTGGTGATGACATTGTATCCATCGTTGGTATTTTCCACAGGGGTGAGCTTGGCTATCGTTCCGGTAGTTTCATGCGGGTGACCCGTGGTGGGGCCATTGCTGTTCTCCTGCAGGGGCCACATTTCCTGCCATGTTAGAGATGGATGATGAGCTGGGTGCCCGCTGAGAAGAGGTCTCCTCTGCCTGTAGTTTGCCCATACCTGCAGAATAGTCTCTTTGAAAGGCCGTGTGGTCAGTGTGTAAAGGATGGGGTTTAGAGCGCTGTTTATGGGCAGAATAAATATGACCACCCAGGAACTGATGGTACCTTCAGAGACAGAAAAGAAAAGTACAGAGCTGTAAAAAAGTCTGTTTAAAGATGATTTGGTCGACACTGTTATGAGTACATTAACACAAGACCTTTTATCAAATCCATTTCAATATTAAATACAAATCCACTTTATCCCTACAGGGGACCTTATTAGGCAGACACAGCTCAGCAGGCTATTTATATAATGGATTATGCACACCACTAATGGGGCTTTTGGGTATAAAAACAGTTAAGCACTGTTTACGAAGTCATTAAAAAACCTTCCTAACAATCCACAACTTAGTGGGAATACCTGCTTGATCACTTTGAAGTGTAAATACAGACAAATACATTTACTTAAGAGACAAACTCAACCAAATGTCTCTCTTCTGATCTACCTGTAAACTTGAAAGGAGGCTCTTAAAAGTGTGTACTTTATTTCTGTGTCATAGCAAAACAGTTTCGGGGACTTATTTGCACAGGAGTACAGGAAGGAACAGCTGATAAGTGGATTATGCTGAAGCGGTTTGATAAATTGTTATGGCCTTTTCAAAGCTTTTTCAAATGCAATCTTTGGATTTAAATCACACTACGGCTGGTTTCCTGCACAACAGATGCAAGATACACACTTTTCAGAGCCACTTTTCTAGCCTACTGAGGGGCTGTTTTTGAAACTCAAAATGTAAACATTCATTGGAGCATTCCTATAAGAGTTTAATGTTTTACTGTACCGGGAATCTCCACCTGCAGCAGTGACAGGATCTTGAGGATGAAGATGGGGATCCAGCAAAGGGAGTCAGTGATGACGATAGAGAAGAACCTCTTGGCGATGGTCACCTCTTTCTTGATGTGGTTGCTGTATTTGGTGGTCTGAGTCCCTGTTCTCTGGATGTTATAAAACATGCTTGCATAGGATAAGACAATGATAAGGAATGCCACCAAGTTGAGACCTGTGGAGAGATTTTCAATTAGTTTCTTTGCATTTGAAAAAGCTCACATTTCCACTGTGGCTGAAAAATAACAACAAAAAAGCCATTCATCTGCATGCAAATTAATACAAATACAGCCACTGGATAATGAGACAGTTGGTACAAAAAGCTTCAGTGAGTAAAGGAGTGAAGAACTCAACAAGCAAACAAGGGGGAAAAAACTAATTGAAAGAATAAATCCTTACCCAGGAAAATGACGATGGAGTAAACATGAGCCCAAACTGTCTCCGGCTGCTCAGAGTGCAGCGGGAAGCAAACTCCATTGGTCCCATAGAAATTGCGAAACAGCCCCTTGCAGACCAGTGGCAGGAGGGCAACGATAAAGCCGAACACCCATATCCCGAGAAGGATGGTGACAGTCCGTCTCCAGCCAGGCGTCAGGTACTGGAAAGGGTAGACGATGCAGATGTATTTCTCCAGGGTGAGGTAAGTAAGGAGGAGTACGGATACCTCAGTGGACAGCATAGCCAAAGATCCGATGACCTGGCACTGATTGCTGTCCATCCAGGCCTGAGCGTGCCTGTTGTATTCGCCGCGGTACTTCAGATCATACGCGCCAATCATGAAGAGGTAGATGCCCATCAGCCCGTCTGCGCCTGTGGAAAGGAAAGCTATTTACTATTCAGAAAAACAGTAAAGCTGAATCTTATTAGAGGTTAAAAAAAAACAATGCCACTGATTACCCCTTGAGCCTTCTTAATCAGAAATGTGAGCATAATGCCAGCTGAATTTATTTGAGCATGCAACATACACACCCCGACTGATAAAGCAAGACTTCTCAAAGCAGTTCTCTTCAAAGGGAACCACACTGCCATGTCTTAGAAGTGAGAAAATGTTTAAACATGCCCTACATGAAAGGCTTCCAGACTACTTTGGTAGGGGTATCCAGCCTTTTCGAGACCCCTGACAATAAATGTGTAGGTGCGCCAATGTCCTTATGGAAAAGACCTATATACTGTAGGTCAAATTAAATTCCCTATAGCTGTCCACAGAGAGAAGGAAAAAGGCTGGGACGTGATTCAGCATGAGAAAGAGACGCCGTGATGGCTGTGAATGCTCCAAAAAATACATGACTATGTGTAGACTATGAATGCTTTTTTTGAACAGCTCTCAACAATGTGTTTTCCAATGTGCACTATGGATTTAAGATGCATTATATGATGTATTATCTCCCCATGATCTGCTAGAAGCACCACATGTACAGGCACACTTTGATTCTTATGCTATTACATCTAATCAAAGGCAAATGATATCACTAGTACAAGGACTGCTTAAAGAAATAACCATTATTACTTCCACTAACATTCAGTCATGACTTCATATGTTCTGAAATTATACAAATGAGGTAATTGTATTGCAGAGAGCATCCTGCTTTGTTATCAAGACACAAAAACAAGGAGAAAACAAACATAATGCCTGTTTTACATGCTGAATATATAGAAAATCAGTACTCCGTGTCACTCTGCACTGTTTGACAAGTGGCATTTAAATGTAATCCTGAAAAACACCAAACCACAATAATTCAAACATATAAATATAGCAGTAGTGGTATCATTATCATGGTAATGTATTCCTGATTTCACAAGGGTCCAATTTATAAGTGAAGACAGGATGATTGCATGCGAGGTTCACAAAAAAAATACACCCTGTACTTATCATAATAAACACAATGTTGTGAATAAACTTACCTCTACAAATGCTTCATTACAGGCGTAAACATCTTAAACAAATAGCAATGTGACAAAAAGACCCAGTACGTTTTTTGTCCCGAATGTATATTTTTTTACTTTCTTTTTAAATGCTATTTATTTTATTGTATAAATTGGCTTGTTTTTATGCTGCTCGAATGAAAAAATGTCCCAGATTGGGATCAATAAAGTATATCTATCTATATAAGAAGAAGGTGCTATTTATTATTTATTATCCGTCTTTTTTTAGCACAGCAAAGTCTCAAAAGTATTTGCATTTGTAGAGTTGGGCACTAAAAATGGATTGAAATGAAGGGAAATGTGTTTACATCATCATCTGTACTGGAAATATTTACGTGGCTAAAGCCAGTAACTTAGATCGAAAATGAGGGGTGAAATAGCTAACCTCGACCTGTACTAAGGTAACAAAATCTTTCTACCAGCAGCTCTGAAGTTCACTGTGGTGTTTGTTTGAGAATAAAAATGATGATTTGTAAGCTGAATAACCTTGCATTTTGAACATATTATGTCATAGCGAGTCTTCCTAGAGTCTCCACTATTAAAATTTGCCCTACGAAGGCGAATTTTAAACTCTTCCAGATGAAGCTGTTTCCAGTCTTTATGTTTATCTCCACACCACAAAGCAAATAAGCTGATTACCATAACTGATGCTGTGAGTAAATATTTGAATGTATGACCATGTATCATACGGTAACATTGGATAGTATTTGTTTACACATCTCACTATATGTTGATATTTTCAGTATGGGTAATTATTACTGTTGGTGCATGACATGTTTTAAACTGGGGTTTTTATGGTACATCTCAGTGAAAAACGTGTGTTTCATTGACTGTTAGCACAACTCAACAAAGCACACGTAAATCCTGATCTCACTTTTATCATTTTTCTCTGTCCTCCTCGGTAAATTCATCACAATAGTTTGATGACATTTTTTAAAACCGTAGTTGGACTTATGACTTAAATCCTTTAAGGAATTGGCCAAAAGTTCATCAGTCACTCTTTGATCCAATAATAATTTAATTTCTTAAACCCGCTGAGAGCTAGTCATTTGATATGGAAACACACCATCAAAGTGAGTTTTTTATTTTACACACATTGAATATATATTTTTTGACATTAAAGACTCACTGAATGTTTTTTATTTTAATATTGCTCACGTGAAGATTAAAGGGCACAGCAGGGAGGAAGCTTTGTTGTGCTTAACATGAATGTGGCAGCTGAGAAATGCCCTCCAACACGTTACGTTCAGCCCCTGTGGCTGCAATTATGATTGTTACTTAATTAAGAGATAGAAATGTAAATAAAGTTGCCTCCTTGCCGACTCAATTGGGTCCTCTATGGGATTTAGTTTCTAAGACAAATACTAAAAAAGCCATCTGAATGAAAAGAAAAGGTGACATTGGCAGGGAACAATGTGGAAAAATGTGTGAAAGGGTAAAGAAAACTCAAGATAGCATAAAGTGACAAGTTCATTTCAAGTTAATTGTAGCTCTGACTTTTAAACAACATTACCTTCTGACATTTACATTATCTGTTTGTCCTTTCTTTATAATTTCTTAGTTTGCAGACTCAATTTATTCCACTCCATTGTATTTAAAAAGATGCAAATAATTAAATTCTGAGAAATATTTAGATTGTGTTATTGACCTTAAGCTATGTTTTTGTCTGGATTTCAGCTATCAGCATCACTGAAAACAGTCCCCACTGACATTTTAACAATAAACTTTGGAAAGGTTGATGGAAGAGAGACCCACAATGACAATGAATAACAACAGTCTTCCTCTGCTTGGCTTTGGTAGAAGAAAGAAAGAGAGATCAGCTACAACATGGAACTTCTGCTTTGCATATTCGGAGCTCTTTGATCTCAGCAGCTTTGAGACTCATGGTTGTCCATTTATCCTTTATATTTGACTTGAAAATGAGAAACGGCAGCATAGGCATACAGTAAAATATTGTTACGGACATTAATTTCCCATACATCTTGGTGTTTTTTCTCTTTGATGAAGTTCTCATAGGAATAATAACCATAAAGGCATTGTACACTTGCTTTTTCTCCCCCTGCATAAAGCCATTGAGTGAATCCTCATACCAGCCCATTCCATAAAGATGGATTTGTTTGCTCTATATTCTCTTCTCCAACATGCTGTCATGATTTCAATTTCCCCCTGCTGTAAGGAAATAAAGAGCTAACCAACAGCGTGAAGGACAATGCATTAGATGATTGTTGCAGGAGTTATTGCAGCTTATATCAAACCACTACCTGTGCAGTGTCCATGCTAATTCTCATCTTCACATAATTTCCTGTCTTTATGCAAGTGCACACATCAAATGTGAGATAGGAGAAATTGTACAACTGTGCATTTTAAACCAATCATCTCCAGAATCTCCTTTTTTTAAAAGACATTTCTAACAGAACTCTGCAGGAGAAGAAGCCTCATCCCTTATCTGAATGCCATCACATTTCTAAGAAGAAGACAGGGTTTGCATACCTAAATATCACACTAACACATTTATAATAATCCAATGCGTTCATGGTTTTTGCAAGTTTGTTGGGAGTTTGTGCCATAAAAAAAGTAATCAACAAACAAGCTATATTTCAAAACTATCTACAAACTTGGTGCTTATACTACATTACTGTTTATTATCTGGTATAGAGTCAGTGAATGTGTAATTATTTATCAACCGCTGAAACTCGTTGAGCAGTTTGTGTCAATTTTGTGCATAAATCAGTTCTTGGAGTATTTAAAGATTTGTATTGAGATGGAAAATATAGTATATTTTGGACTGAGATTTTATTATTTTTGCATTTAGTCTTATTCATGAGGGTGTCTAACTGTGTGTGTAATATTTAAACTGTGCTGGGGAAACACACCGATAACCACATTTCAACTCATTTCCATTTCTAAAAGTTTTTAACTTAGCTTTTAACTTCCCAAGAAGAAATGTTGATGTGCAGGATTTGTCACTTCTACACCACGTCTACAAACATAAAGAGGTGCTTCATATTAACGTGGCTTTAATGCACAGTGCGAAGAGTTATCTATCGTATAAAATATGTATTCCTGAGCAGGGAAAACTTTATGTTCTTTCCCCTAATGTTGTCAGTTCATGATGAAGCGTGACTTACAGCAGAGAGAAATGATGCACATGGCATGGAGTTTGTTCTCAGATCGGATGTAGGAGCGCATGCAGATGACGAAGATGTTGCCGAAGCATGTGGTGGCGGAGACGACCCAAACGAAGACCCTCAGCACGATGTTGGCCAGCAGGTCCTCGAAGGACGAGATGCCGTCAGTGTTGGGTTTGCAGCTCCGCACGTGAGGAGCATAGCCGCAGTACTGGAATTTCTTAAAGTAGCTGTGAAAGCAGATCAAAGAAGTGAATCAAGTTAGGCAGAACATGAGGGAGTCTATTTATCTACAGCTTCAAGGTTTGCTTTTTGTTTTGTTTTACCACCAAGCGTGCATTCTTACAGGATTATTGTTTTTATACATTGAGACAGTAGGAAAGCGTCTGATTGTTAAAAAAATATTTAGGATTTGATTTGATTTTAAGTGAAGGGAGCATCTGTTCTTGGGGTTTTGAGGTAGTGAACTTCAAAAAACCTGTTTGGATTAAGATGCTTCTCTTTGATTTGTATGGTAGTGTATTTTGCAATTGCTTTTGGATATCTAATATTAATACCTTCACCACCACTTGAACAACAAAGCAGAATAAAATGATACCTATGGTTCTAACAGAAACCATGCTTGTTGCTCACAATGGCAATATTAACATGCTAATGCTAAGTAGGATATGATAACCATGGTCACCATTTTAGTTTGCAGTTTAGCATGCTAACATTTACTATTAGCTCTACAAAAAACATAGCAGAAGTTAATATGAATGCCTTACATGTTGCAAGGATTTGGTGAAAAATCAGACTTTCTAAATCCATGAAAATGGCGCTGGATGAAATGTCAGGTAATCACTAAAGTCATTACACTTTATCCTGAGAGAAACATGAATGTCTGTGGAAAACTTCACAGCAATCCATCCAATTGTTGATGAGACATTTTACAATAATGGACACACTTTACCTTGTGGTGGCACTAGAGGGAAATTATAAGAATAGTAAAGGTCATTGGAGTTCATCCTCTGGGGACCATGAATGCGGTGATCCATCCAAAATCTGAATAAAATACTCTGCCCGGACAAAAAAAAGGTCACAAGCCTGTGGGGGCAGTGCTACGATCTGGGGTTGCTGCAGTTGGTCTGGTCTAAGTTCAGCAACGTGCCCAAAGAATGAGGTCAGCTGACTACCTGAATATACTGAAGGACCAGGTTATTCCATCAATGAATTTTTCTTCCCTGATGGCACGGGCATGTTCCAACATGACAATGCCAGGACCCATCGGGCTCAGATTGTGAAAGAGTGGTTCAGGGAGCATGAGACATCATTTTCACACATGGATTGGCCCCCACAGAGTCCAGACCTGAACCTGAATGAGAATTCTTTGGGATGTGCTGGAGAAGACTTTGTGCAGTCATCCGAATCTCCCGTCATCAATACAAGATCTTGGCAAAAAGTGAATGCAAGACAGAAACAAATGCTGTGACATTGCAGAAGCTTGTGGAGACGATGCCAGAGTGAATGTGTGCGGTAATCAAAGCTAAAAGGCGGTCCAATGAATATTAGAGTGTGTGACCTTTTTTGTAGCCGGGCAGTGTATTTCAGTCTTAAGCAAAGTGGGGGACCAACCGGTTGAGTCATGCCTGACTAACACCACCAGAAATGTGTCTGCTTCAATAACTCTGGTAAATCAATGCACCACAGAGTGAAAAGCTTTTCCACAACTGCTTACTGCCAAATAAGTAGTCCCTTTGAAAATGATTTAATCCGTGGATTATCCTCCCTTCATGGACACTGAAACTGTAAAGAGAAAATGCTTTTGGAAAAGATAAAATGATCCTGCTTTGAGCAGCACACATTTATTTTCATTACCTTCCATTGTGGTGGTGAAAATAGATAAAAGCTAAATACCTAAATGAGTCGATTTTATTTGAACAAACTATCCTCCTGAAACATGAATGAAACTCTACGGAATAAACAGCCCTGAGGAGGTTCAGTGATTGTTTACAATGTGAAAGGGCATTGATTTTTACTCTATATCATCCCTGGCCAGAAGTCCATGGTTGCACGTTGAGCTGTTATACACACAGAGATGAGGGAATTCACTAAGCCTTTCTTAATCATCTCCCAGTTGGAAGAGAAGCCTGACCGTCTCGATAAGGCTTGTTTTTGGACTCTCCACAAGGAATATGGTGTGAAAGGCATACGGTCAACATGACACTCCAGACCAAAATGAGGTATAAACAGTACCAAAATGACATTGGACTACTTACATATGAGTCAAGTGTTTGAGGGGTTCGAACATCCTCCGTTGTATGTTTCCAATTTCGATCCCTTCTATGCTCCTGGAGAGTATATATAAATAGATATCTATTAAGTCTTAGTCCGAATCCACTCACAAAGACACATTTTGCTATATTGATTTATAACTGCTATAAAAGTCTTCAGAAACACAAAAGCAGTTTACCTCAAAGGTCTCCAGCAAATAGCTTTTCAAGAATACATGTGATCATTTTGTATAAGCCAAAATACATCTTTCATTTATTTACAAAGATTTGGACGAGTGTCAATCCTTAAAACAAACATCAAAGCAAAACACTTCAATTAAAATTAAATACTTTTCTTTAACGCCTGTTTCCATTGTACAGGTTCATCACCGATGTGTTTCTGTTTGTTGCTCTTCTGCAACTTTAAGCAGAATGCCTCTCAACTAAAATCAAGCTCAAAGTGGTCCTATTATGCTCATTTTCAGGTTCAAATTTGTGTTTTGTGCCTTTATTAATTTAATGTTCAAAAAGCTCTTCATTTTTCTCATACTGCCTGTTCTGCAGCACCTCTTTTCACCCTCTGTCTGAAACCAGAGCCCAGTCTGCTCTGATTGGTTAGCTGGCCGGCTCTGTTGTGATTGGTCAACCACTAAGAGACGTCCCGCCCCTTAGCCTATCAAGTACAATGTGTTGAAGCGCTAGCCAATAGAAGCGCGAGTGTTAAATATCGATGTCACTATGTTATAGGAAACTCCTCCTGGAGGGAACTTTGGGGTTTTAGCCTTTCGAGACCATTGACATGCACACAATTCTATATAGCACACTACAGGGAACGCAAAACCCCCAAAAGGAAAATAGGGGCTTCTTTAATTTCTCTTAAATCAGCAGGAAACATTCGGTGATTACTTACAATGACTTCAGTTTATGCAACTTGTCAAAGTGGTCAACTTGGAGCTCCATGATGGGATTATATGATATATTCCTAGAAGATAAAAGATAAAGAAAACTTTCAATTACATATTGTCGAAATAAATTGCATTCATCATTTACCTAACAAGTGTCTACGTTTTCTATGCATGTGGGTAGTTTCTTTCAACTACCATTATCAGGATCTCAGTTTTGGTTTGTCCATTTCCTGTTTCTGAAGTCTTCTCCCTAGCCCTGCAACCACCATTAATTCTGTTTGTATTTAAGTCCTGGTTTTTGTTCAGTCTTGGTTGGATGCTTGTTTGACTTACATCAGGAAGTTCTGTTCTGTCCTGGTTAGCCCTGTTTTGCCTTGCCTTGGACCAAGCCTCTAAATAAAAGTATTTTTCTGTCATTCATCCTGTCTCCTTTGTTTGGGTCCACATTGCTCCACTACCTGTGACAGCCACAACTGTGTACTATCTGCTGCATGTTCATGGAACTATGTCCTTGCATTATTTATTGTTACTTGACATCTTGTTATTCAACCACCGCATTGTTGACATTCAGTGCATTTACTGCCTAGTGCTTGTAGAATTTCATGTAATAATGCAAAGAGATTCAGGAGGAAAAGGGTAGCAGGTCATCCAATGTTTCTTAATAATAGCAGCTTTGTTATTTACTATCTTGGCGAAAAACAGGAAAATACTGTGTTGTAAAATGAGTTGTAGTTATCTATCGAAGAGTACTTTTTTGTCTAAATATCACATTAAAAAACGTCTTATCGGTAATGATGTAATGGTCATTTCTTGCCAGCATCAAAATATAAACCTTCATAAATATTCATGTTATTGCTAAGGTATACAGAACTGTACGTCCTGGTGTATTTATTTAATTAAAACTCACAGTTGGAGTAAATCCCCGAGTAAAACAAAGAGATTAGGAGGGATCGCCACCAGTCTGTTGTTGGAGAGGTCCCTGAGCGCCGAAACAAATCCACATCGGAAGAAAAGGGAAAATAAATATTGATGAGTGGTTATCTGACAGATCATAATACATCCATTTGACAATGTACAGGGAGAGGATTTCCAAAGAGACATTAAATTACTAAAATCTCAATAACTTTATGATGTAATTCACCATTTTAATGCACTGAACTTGCTTTATTCTGCTGTTGGTTATATACTGTATGTAAAAGGAGCCTGTGTTACTTTTTGTTTCTTGGTTAACACAACAAAAATGGTAAATACTAAAACCCACAATGTGTAAGTCAACCTCAATATACTTTGCAACTAATTCAGCCTGAACGTTACCCTCACTCCCAACTCATTTATTCCTACTGATGAAATAAACCTTTAAATGTGTCACAGACAATTTATAGTGCACGTAACTCACCAAGACGTTACCCTTTGGTTTGTGGACTTTGACTTTGAAACCAGGAGTTGGGCATTTTGGGTGTCACCATCTTGCAAATGTTGTTTTTTACCCAAAATGACCCAAAATAGTGGAACTAAATTCGCCCGAACACTGAACAAGCGCATTAAAGGATACCAAACTGTTACACTAAACTGAAAGGTTTAACACTGCAGAGGTCAATCATATGCTTTGTCTTACCTCTAACTAAGACCAACATTTACAACATAAGAATCATGCTTTATTAGGGAAGAATTGAAACCAGTGATTAAGACTATAAACTCATTTGGTAAATGTTGATTAGGGTAATAAATCAAGTGAGAATTAGAGTCATTTTTACATACACCTCTATACAAATGGAGTTCTCTTTGCAACCAATGGATGCAGGGCCGGCCTTTTCTATAGGCCACCAAGGCACCCGCCTAGGGCGCCAAATTGGTCCCCCCGTAAGCACTCCACCTTACAAATCCTGACTAGGGCAGCACATTGGTCAGGGCCGGGCCTGAATGGGTGAGCAGTCGAATAGAAAGAACGTATGGAATAAGGCACCTGACAAATTGGTCACACGCGTATCTATCGTACTTCTCTAAAAACTTGAGGCCATTTTAGTTCTAAGACATGGTTACTCACGCAGAGTAAATACAAATGTAATTTGACAAATATTTCCTGTTGCAAATCCTGGGGCAAATAGATACACATTTTTACACGACCAAGTGTTATCAGCAGCAGGGCAGTGTGTGCTCAGAGATGTGTTAATGGCACAGAGGAATACAGTCAAAAAATACATACTGATTTTTGGTTTTGTATGGGATTTGTTGGCAATAGCAAATGTTAATTTTGGTATTTGAGATATAGATTATTGTGAATTGCTCCCAAAGCGTGTACCAACACTCATCTGCTACTCTCTATAGGACAAACACTGACGGATGCACATCTTTTATTAGGTACATTTTAAGCATTTGTGAAACTAAAATATTGACTATTGTTTTTGGTAGCAGAAGATCAGGTTTATATTTATCCTTTAAAAATCTCATGTCAAGATCAACAGAGGCAAAGAAAAGTCAAACTCAATAAAGATTTCAGGAGAGCTGTTAAGGCTCATGAGGCTATTAATGACTAAAACAACGATTTGTAAGACTAAAGGATTCTGTCAGCCGACAGCAAATCACATAACATGAAAACAAAGATCACAGAGAGACATATTGCACAATGCCCAAGAGGGTGCAACAACATCAAAGGTAGGAAGTAAAGAGCTGCGACATTTCTAGCAACCTGTGTACCTCTGAGTTCGGGAGAAAATCAAAAAGTACATCACAAAACAACAACAAAAAAAAGTGATGCTCAAGTTTAGAAATAGACATTCCTTACTTCTACTGTAGCAATGGTGTATTTGGACAAGGCTAGCCACACATGGACAATATCCCAAACAAAACAATGAGGGGAAAGTATGTTAAAAAGTCCTTAGATTATGTTCAATTAACTGGGAAAATAATGCTTGTTCTCATTGGTCATCTTGGGCTAAATCCACAGAAATGTGCCTGGACAAAGGTAATTATAGCAACAGCAAACAAACTACGATATTTTGGCTATGAGAATTTACCATTACCTGATGGAAATAACTGTTGGGGGAAAGCTAATGAGTGTTTCACTTGGAAGTGGTTCATCCTCTCGGGAGCGTGAGTGCGCAACATTTATACATTTTCAATATGATTCTTTATGTTAGCTGTACTTCATGGTTTACATTTTGAAGAGTCACAAGTAGAAAAGTGTCAGGTTTGCTGATAAATAGCAACATTCTACTTCTTGAGACCATAGATATTCATAAACAATGAAACGAACACCCAACCTGTAGACCATGAAAAACTTGTCTTGGAGGAAAAAGTTAGGCAAGGAGACATTTTGAAGACTCAGCAAAATAATATTAGGGAACCTAGCACACAAATACATCCACCATCTGCCAAGTTGAAAGAAATGTTGCTGAAACAAAGTTTTGGACAAATCCACACACCCCGACTAAAACACAAAACAAACCCAAGACAGAAATGACCACCCCCAGCCCTCACAGTTAACAGGGCACACAAGAACAAATGGATTTCATTAACAAATCAACATGCGTTTGATCATCAAAGCCTTCGTTCTAAATGTGAGCTCGTTAGATTTGTGTTTCTGAATGGTATCAGTTCTTGCTTGCAGCTTTTTTTAAATTTGAACTGCTTGGACAACAGGGCTCCAATACCTTTTAAAAGCAGTCTATAAATGTTAAAATGGTGCCCTAAAGTACAAATATTAAGCAGAAATCAAATTATTACAAAACGTCTCTACGATGTATTTATTGCTTTTTTTTTCCCGTACTGTTTTTTCATTTCATCATCTTCTGCACCTCTTTCTAAATTCACCAAATGAAGCTCATCTCAAGAACAATCCATATTAAATTGCATAACTTTTTTTCTGGCTGAATCTTCAAAGTCATGTTATTTGTTTTCTTCAAAGTTTGTTTGCTCAATCCAAAAACTAAATAGATGAACTTACAATTCTCCAAGCCTTGGGAGGACTGAGAAAGCTTGCTCGTGTATATGGCTGATCCTGTTCTGCTGTAAAACCCTGGAGAAAGACAACAAATACAAACAAAGGAGAATATGACTACTTTTTAAACTTTTTAATTAGTACTGCCAGCATTGAGACGATACATAAGCCTATCTCTAATGACATGTTGGGAGACGGGGGCTGATTTGTAAGCGTTGCATCAGGCAAAAGTCTAAATACTAAAACTAAATCTTAGCCTGTGCCATGTGTTAAAATATGTAAATATATACTTACAGAACTGTCAACATACTGCATGAGCAGAAAGACACATTTCCAATGGTTTCAATGAGATTTCCCTCCAAATCGCTGCAGCGTGTGATGAAAAGCACACACACAGAGAGGAAATATTTCACACATACCACACACACACACACACAGAAAGGGAAAGAATCATCAAATTACACGTCACTTTTTTGACAAGGCATCTCATGATTTCTTAAGCTCATACTTACAGCCAGTTCAAAATTGGCATTTCCCGACATATGTCATCCAGTTTTGTCAAAGAGTTGTTCAACAAAACCCTGTCGATCAGTGAGACACAATGAAAGAATGTCAAGGACAGGAGGAACAATCACTCAGTCCAAACAGTTCAACAAACGCTGTTAAAACCAGAACATTTGATGGTTCGATAAGATACCACACAAAGGAAAAACTCTGGAGAAGTACAAACTAAGAACTCACAGTAAAACAAGGGAGTTCAGTCCCGAGAAGGTCATGGAGGATATTTGATGGATATTGTTATTTTCCAAGATCCTGAAACAAGGTAAACACAGGATATAGTTTCGGCCTCGTTCGCAGAGTATTGATTCGGATGAAGCGGCATTAATACAGATTTGGGTGAAGTACTACCCAATTGCAATTAAAAGTAAATATTGCAAGGGAAACAAATATGTTTATCTGAAGGAATTATTTTTCACACAACTGGACTTCTCAGCGTATGGCAAAGAAATATTTACATAGAATCCATAAAAACCCTTTTGCAGAACTTTTTTTCAGCAGAGAATAAACATACAACCACTCCAGCTTGTGAAGATCCTGGAACACCCCGGGCATCAGGACAGAGATGTTGTTGTGGCTCAGATACCTGAGAGAAGAGAGATGAGTTTGGAAAATTACCCTGAGGGGATGCTCGATAGGTCACCATACTTTCTTCTTTCATTGCTTGTATCAGAGAGGCATACAGTGTCCATACTTTTAAGAGTGCGCTGAAGACCTTCCTTTTTAATAGTTTCAGATGAATCCCTATGTCTGTCCTCCTGGGTCCTACAATTTATGGTATTTTATTTTATAGTTTTATTGTATTTCTAGACCTTTTATTTGTAGTTTACACAATCGTGTCTTTTAATAATTGTCCTGTCATTCATGTTAATATATAAAGCCCACAGACAGTTTTGTGATGTTGGGTTGTATAAATAAACTTTGATTTATACGATCAAATATTGCAATTTAATGTCATAGTTCATACCCTTTTCTAGCAGGTATACACTTTTAATAATATATGTGCATCAAATCAATCTTTATATATTAGCTTGTCTGTGTATTATCTAGAATCATACTTGATATTATGTGCACTACTACTTTATTTATATCTTTAACATGTTTCATTCTAAACATTTATGCAAAAAAAAAAGAAGATATATAAGCTCAACGAAATGTCAGTTTTGCTCTCCCAAGCACCCACTCGAAATGAAGTATTTCCTGTAGCGGAAATGAAGTGTGATGTGTTTACAATTCCATTGCTACCACCATTTATTTCAATGTAAACAGAGTAAATCACAGCAATTACAGTGCTATATATGGCAATACTAAGGCTAAACTGGCAGTAGAAAGAGAGCCACTTACGCAAAGCCATACTGTTTATATTTTATATTTAGCATTGCATTTTTGTTCCTTAATAACATTTATGCAATACAAACTGAAAAGTTATATATCGTACAGAGGGAAGATTACTGTCGGCTCACCAGAGTGCTGTTCCCATTGTGAGTGCATTTGGAAAATAAGCCTGATCTCTAAAAATGGTTCTGTTTTATCATTATGGAACATCCCGCTGATATGACATTTAACTTGAACTCATCAGCCCTCCTGCTCCCTATGTGGCATCTCATTGTCCTTTCTGTTCTCTGTAATGCTGCATATCATTTCAGCCAGAGACGCATTCACCAATGAATTGACTATTTATAGTAAGTGGTTACGCAGGAAGTAAGAAAAAAGGCTCTGCTCTCTGAAGAAGAAGCTCTCAGAGAATCAGAGAACCAATGAGGGTTGTACTTGAAGTACTAATGTGCCCTTAATAAACAAACCGTACATAGTATACGTCAGTAGCAGTATACTAAAAAAGGAGTGTAATGATGCAACAGCACACCAATTTTCTGTATAATTGTATTTATAAAGCCCTCAGATTACACTTGTGCTTCAGTGGGATTAACAGTGTGTACAGCGTATGAAGTCCTCTGTCCTCAGACCGTGGCAGCATACAAACACACAAGAAACCTGACAATTACTGGGGAAAAAATGCAAGAAACCTTGGGGAGAGCAACCGAGGACGGATCCCTCTCCCTAGACAGAAACAAGGGCAAAATATGTTGTGTGTATGGATTGAAAAGATAAATAATTGTGAAAATATATTTAAAAATATTGAACCAGGAGGATGTCAACGATACAGTGGTGGTGAGGTTATAATGGCCATGTTGCATGCATTTGATTGGATGGTACACGTCAGTTTAGACACAGCAGTGAATAGCTTTCATTACTTCTACACACATGGAATAATGTAGTGTAGTAGTATTAATGTAGTCCTATCCAAGTTTAAATGCAAGCAAGCCAATGAAGTTTAAAAAGCCACGTTACTACATCTTATACAAGGATATCATAACAGAATGTTATAAAGCAGAACAAACTCACAGTCTTGTTAGATTATGCAGCCCTCTGAAAGCATCAGGACTCACATCTTGAATTCTGTTGTATTGAAGATATCTATACACAAACAAAACAGAAATCAGGTTAAGAATTGACAAAAACAACCCTTGAGTCTGTTGGTTTAATACAAAAAAACAACATATACTACATTGGGTTGTTTGAGTGAGAAATAAAACTTTGTTTACATAAGAAATATTCTTAATTGGGAGGTAAGCCAAGGAAAGACTTATGCGTATGTTATTTCAGCTAATCCTGGTTTGTATAGCAGGCATTTTGTTTTATTGTACATACCGAGAGACACCAACAGCTGTGCTTTGTCTCCTCGTGTATTTTGCACACCTGGCGTTTCATTCTGATGTTTATTTATGCATATTTTCAGGGAACTTTTTCAATCAGGGCAAACCTTCAGAGGAATGACAGCCTGGCACCGCCAAATGGTTTCCTGGCGAGGGATCAGACCTATACTCCTGCCGCCTCTGTGTGCAAGGTTGATAAACAACTCAAGTCGGCAATGAATAAATGCGTACAAGCAGAGGAGGAAAATCGTTCCTTTTAGTGTTCACAGCAGTCCCTGTAGCTTTTACTACGCTTTGTGAACTCGTTTGTTGTATTTGTCACTCAAAGGTTATTATCTCCGCTCTTTGGTGTCACGTGAAGGCATTAAGCTGTACTGAATGCGATGTGTAGGCTCCCATGCAAGCTGCAAATGTCCTTTTAATAAAGGGGACTGAAGAAAGGGAATTAAATAAACAAAAGAAAAGGAAAAATTGACAAAATATCGCAATGTAAAAAAAATGGATGAAGCAATATATTGTTATTAATATGCAATCCATAATTCATGTTAAACTCACAGTTTCTGTAGACTTTTGTACTTAAAGAATATGTTTGTTTTCAGCTTCTGGAGCTGATTCCTTTGAAGGGACCTAAAGGAAAGAAAGAGACTCACAATCAGAAAAAAAAAAGGTTTAAACCACGAACGCTTGTCATGATTCAGTTCTGCTCGGTCGAACATCTGACCTGCTCATCCCTCAGATAGTCACGCTATTATTTCACATGTCGGTTTAAATTATGCTGTAACGTTTTTAATTAATGGGGCTTTCAAGAATCAGTAGTCTTATTCAACATTAACATAATCCTCTCAACTTTCATTATGTAAGAAATGATCAGAGCAACGCAGTCCGAAGCGGAAATGTAGAGACGACTTAACATGATCTTTAAATATATTGAAACGTATTTTTTAACACATTTAGGGAATTATTATTTGAATGGTTATGTGCTGATCGTAAGTGGGGCTGTTTTTGTGTATTATTGTTGGAAATAACATAGTATACCATTTTAAATCACCTTGTCGTAAAGAAATGGCCCCATGTTACAAAACAAAGTGTATAAGTAATTAATGTTAGGCAGTAATACACGTTTATCACATCCTAAAAAGCAGAGCGCAGCAAAGACATTCAAATAAAATGATCAATAAAAACAATCAATATCATGAGATTTCAATTCATTAACATGACACAGTACGGCCTCCTGGTCTTTGCAATTCCATTTTATCACCTCGAAGAGACCCGGAGTAACCATTGGATTCAGCTGTCGATTCCAAAGCTTTTAACAGATTAAAGGCTCATCCATAAAGGGTTATGTTTTGGGACTGCATAGATTTTCTTTCTATTAACCCCGTCTCCGAGGGATCGCATTTCTCTAACTCTGTATTTGTTTGCTGATTGATAAATGACCCTAGTCGATTTCTGTCGCAACACTTAATGTACTCTGAGGAGTTTTTGTACACAAACATGTTTTCCTCGCCTCTAGTAAAAACATTTTCAAAATCGATTCCTACATCCCTTATTTTTGTAGATTAACATCACCTGTTCATGAGTAGGTGAGATCTGATCATGGGGATATTCAACGAAACTAAAATTGCAATAAAAGGCTACCGGTAACTATTTTTGGGCAACTTTTATTCCCTAAAATGTTACCAAAGAGTAAAAGGAAAATACCTCAGTAGCTATACATTTGATCTTATTTAGACTAGGGCTGCAAATTGTCAAGAATCCGACAACATGAAACTTATCAAGATACAGGGGGTTACAATTTAAATATATTGAGATGTATAAAGAACACACAATAAATACATTTTTAATTTTGAAACATTTTGGCTAAGGGTGGGACATGTCTAAGCGGTTGACCAATCAGAACATAGCTGGTGAGCTAACCAATCAGAGCAGACTGGGCTCTGGTTTCAGAGGCGCTACAGGCAGTATGATAGAAATGGATCACTTTTTGAACCTTAAAGCATGTAAGCAAAATATGCATTTGAACCTAGAAATATGAGGAATAAGTGGTCTTTAAACCTGCATTCTAACATCAGATACACTTCTTCTTCTTCCCTTCTTTTATTGCATGCATTGCTGCTTTAAAAGGTGCATTTACACACTGATGTCCATCATTAAAGTATGGGGACATCGTACAGCTTGCTCTTTTCATTTCTGGACATTGTTGGTCTCAAACAACCTTAAACACCACTTTTTCTTTCAAACACCTCACACAAATTGATTAGAAGTACTGCAGACAGTAAATCATTAAGCAGCAACATGAAGGCGACAGGAATCTATAGTACAGCACTCTAATGGCAGAGGCTCATTGTGTATCCTTGAAGCAGACACCAGTCAATCAGGACATTGGACATTGGCTTTCACAACATATCCAGACATAATCATCGTCTCATTTTTTGGAACGTTTCAGTGAAGACATTTTCCAGCAAATAAGTTCCTTTTCACGACTGAATACAGACACAATTTAACTCAAAAGGTCAGACAGATCATCTGTAATTTAACTACAGACTGCAGGATAGAAATGGGGAAAATAACAAAAAAAACAACGTCCTTGGAAACAAATACTGAGCCAATAATGTATAAACATACGCAGTGGAGCAGATTCACAGCTGTCTGAGACCTGACTGTCATAACCAAAGTAAATGTTTATCCTTTTTAATTTATATTTACATTGTTTAAACTCATAAAGCACAGAAATCTCATTTATACATTTCACTTTGGCACTTTCTATCACCCACACTCACGAAAGAGGAAGAAATTCCCGGAATAAAAAGACTGCAGTTACAGCGCCATGAATGGAAATATTTAGCTAAAGCTTGGCTAAACTGACAAAAAGAGAGTGCCACTGGCACATAAATAATAGGAATCCAAGGAAATATGACTATGAAATATGGACATAAAGCATGAATAAATGGGGAAAAAATGGAATACGTTTGTGTTGGTTCCATTTATGTCCTTTTTCCCAGATGTAATAATAATTAATGCAATCCTTTCTTCCTTAAGATATTTCTTTATTTCAAATAATGACATCCTAGACTTCCATATAAAATGTGATACAATTTGTAGGCATTTATCTTTCCAAAAGGAAGAATGCTTTTTGATAATGCTGATTGATCTTTTCCTTTGGGACACGATAAGAGCACACTTTTTCATTTCATCTACCGGCCAATAAATCACACTGACAGTACACTCACTTCTCCCAAAAATGTGAGGGATTTCTGATTCTTAAGACCCTATCACCAATCCCACCAGACCACCATCAAGACAGGGCAATGTATCCAGCTGTTTCATTATCTACCCCGAACCATCGTTGCCTGTAAAAGTAACAAGAACTATAACTGTGTGTACCTAACTTGGTGGAAGGGTGCTAAAAGCTATTTTTCTTCTAAATCCAAAATAAAGATGGATAACAAAAGTCTTCCTGGTCAGCTGCACTCACAAATACTGACAGCAACTTTGAACATTTCAAGGCAGGGAAGTTTAAAGGGGAGAAAAAAGTGAGCTGACTACAAAGTATTATATGACTCCATGGGCCATAAATGAAATGATGCAGTGCCGACGACAGAGCTGACACTTTATAAGAGATAATGAGGATGGGCCAACCTGCGAGGTAATGGCTTTAATATTTCAGGACACATAAAATGACACACAACGACTGAAAAACTGCAATGTTCTTTCATTCAAACATTGACAAACGTTGTAATAGCTTCAGATGAAATGTCCTTGTCCGACACATGTTGGAAAATGTGTTGTAAAATCTAAATAATTACATTCCCCAGAGAAAAACGACTCCGCAGATGTAGTGTAGGTATGTGCATAACGCTTGTTCCTCCAACACTTTCAAGGATATAGGTGAGTCATTAACTGAATAAGGGGATTGCAGTAGGGTCTGAGAATAACCTGTAATCCTGGCTTCAAGTGAGTCCAGTTTTTGGCATGCTGTTACGGGACTCACCAGCCAGGGATGGAGGCTGCCTGTGGATTGATTAAGCTTCAAAATAATGAAAAAATAAGTGCCTTATTTTGTACTCACATCATTGTGACATTAACTGCCACCTCCGGGATGTCTTTAAGCTTTGTGCTGTCACAGTCCAGCTCCAGGTCTTGACACTTGCAGAGCTCAGGAACGACTCCCAGCACTGGAGAAAGGAAGGGGAGACATTAGAGGAGATGTCAATCATGCACTGCCAAACTGTCAAGAAAGATGTGTGTGGAGTTATGGCCATGTATCCTGCTGGAAGGGAAAGATTGTCCAGAGATTTTAAAATAATTAAAGCAGAATTCATTACAGTGACTTGGAGGATCAACACATGTTTGTGAATATCAAGGTTTCTCAATATTGCTCATTAAATATTCCTGGGTTAAGCCAGCTTTGATTATATTTCATTTAATCCCAGTAAAGAGATGCAAGATGTGATGAAATGGAGCAGATTGTTTAACCAGGCATCCTGGCTTCAATGAAAGCAAATTAGATTGTTGATGAAAGGCTCCACTTTGATAGGAAAACGTGTCATTTATCAGGAAAACCATACATTTAAAGTCATAATTAATTACCTTCCTAGGTGAGATTGATAGGTTTATTAATAAAATAATCGGATAAGTTGAAATCCTTTGAGCCTGTCGTCACAACAGGAAAGGATCATGTGTTGTTTGATTGTCAAGTATTTGCACAATGAGTAAACTCAGGGGACATTTCCTAACTTTATTGTAATGCAAGACAATGCAAATGTTCAGAATAAGCATTGAATACAATACCACGAAAGTTCCTGGAAACATTAACGGAAAAACGGATGTCCTTGCAAGAATACGATTGCTGTGTTTGAAATATATATAATGCTGGAGTGAATATTTTTCATAGGCTTGTGAAAGTAATCATTACAAATAGAACAAAGAAAAAATAGTACTGCCATGAAAATATGACCCTGCTATATGATGAGTAACCTTTATAGAGGTGGACAAACAGCTAAAGAAAAAAAAACCCAAGTAGTGCAGTGATTATAGGATTTCTCCTAAAAGCGTAGGTTCACAGCTTGTATTCCCACATTGACTAGCTAAGTAATCAGCATGCCTGGAGTGGCAATGTTTTTGTGATAGACTTAATGGTGATCACAGTGAATGTGCTGTGGATCCATCAAGCGTCAACCTGAGCCTTGGTTTGACTTTAAAAAGAACAAAACACTGGCTATCCTGGGGGAATTATTTGTGCTCAAAAGCTGCTATAACACCGACAGTGTGACATTAATCGCCACCACTGGGATGTCTCGAAGCTGTGCTCCGTCACAGTCCAACTCCGGGTCTAAGCACTGGGGAGATGGAGGGGAGAGGGATGGGACATCATATGGACACGTCAATCAACCGCTCAAGCACAAAGTTTCAAGAGAGGAGCTTTGAAACAATCAACACATAGTCCTGCTGGAAGAGAGTGAAACTCCTGAGGTTAAAGCTGGAGAGGAAAGGATTTAGAATTAATAGCGGTATAAACAAAGGTTGGCAATACTTAATAAAAGAAAAAAGTCTCTTAAGATGGCTTATGAGCGTACCTGGGTTAAGACAGCTTTGATTTTGTTTGATCAAAACCCCTTTTAGAGACGCAAGATGTGATAAAACCAAGTCGACAAGATCGCTTAACCAGGCATATCCTGGCTCCAATAAAAGCAAAAGACACATCAAATTAAGCAACAAAAAGCAAGTTAAGGGTCACTTCTAATTGGAAAAGATTTGAGCCGGTCCAACGACAATGAAGGTCCAGGTCTTCTTTGATTTAGGGGTATTGGCTAAAGCACAGTTCCGTATGAACCATTTTCTCAAGGTATGAATAATGATTATTGCACCCAATTTGCACTACATTAAAACAAAGGAGCATCCTCCTGACATTAATGTGGATGCACCATTGGGAAACTGCAGAGCACACAAAGGTAAATAATAAAAAAAACACCTTTTTTGATATAGCACCTATTAGAACAGAGTTTACTACGTGCCTTCAAGGACAAGGCAATTTAAAAGCAGGATACAAGGCGATACAAGAGGTACAACAATAGTGGGAAAGGATAAAAAAACATATGACGAGAAATGAAGCAAAGACATGGCAGAGATACGACAAATGATGGTGATGAAAAGTACAATTTTATGAAGAAATGTCAATGAAAGAAGTACAAAAAAAGGCAAAAGCACAAGTCTGTAAAAGAATGTTTTAGAGGTGCCATAGAATGCATCTATCTAGTTTAAATTGTTCACTGATGTCTACAAAGAAGGTATATAACTTTGGTTGATCCAAAAAATTTCCAGATGTGGTTTTGCAGGCCCATTTATAACCCTATGATTTGGTCCTAGAATGAAACAAGCTGAATTGCCTTATTTGGGGGCTCATTTAAATAATTATGACGAGCTCTGTGCTGATTGGCTGGTTTACAAGGAGCAATCCATGGCTGCCTCAGAACCCACAGAAGTAAGTGAAGTTCGCAAAACTGTGAGAGATGAACCATGGAGGCTATTGGCATCCAACCTTACATGTTTGAGCCTTTATCGGAGGAGGAAACCGATGAATTTGAAGAACAGCCAGTTGGTCGGAGATTGGAGAGCAACGTTACGGAGTGGTGAGTGTTAGTGTTAGTGTTTCCAGCAGCTGGTGTATGCAAATGTTGGGGCTGGACTACCGTGTGTGACGTCACACACAGGGATTGTTGTAATTCGCCCGTTTTACTGCTGTGATATGCATGTTCATGATTTGCATGTGAAGAAGGAAGCAATGGTGTTTGAGGTTCACGGTATGTCAGTTCAATGTACCAAACTCTCCTTATTCAACTATGCCAAGGTAAATACAGTTTTCCATTCTATGGCACCTTTAAGAAGTGGTTCAAAAGAGGTTACTGTTTCTGCCGGCCTTTAGTCCTCAGGCAGGTCGTTCCAACGCATAGGAGACCAAATGGCTGTGGTTAAACTTTATATTGAATCCTCAACTTCAAAACAGCCAAAAGGGCACTAACTAAGGCTCTAATGTTTGGAAGTGGCCCGTAGTGGCCAATAAATCCTGCTATAGCTTCAATTCAGACTGATCCATGCTTTAAAAGGTGGTCGGTTAAATCTCTAAATCAATCCTAAAACGAACATTATCCAACCGTTTCAGAGAGCCGATGTTGTGCTTTGTTTTTAAACTTTGGAGGTGCATCACACACATTCTCATTCATCGGAAGAACACAAGATCACTTTGACAGAAAGGTCATTTACGTTTGAGGTTAAAGATCATTGAGAACAAGACAAAAACAAATCAGCCCGAATCAGAGTCTCTTGAGCTCTGCAGTAACCCAAGCAGACGTAAATGCTTAACCCTGGCTTTCTTATTCTGGTGTGCAGAACATGGCACGTGCTCAAAAATCAGCATACATTGCAACAACATTGAGAGTTCATGGACGTTAGAATGAAAAGAGTAGAGGACGTTGTTGAATAAATCATTCTTCCATATTGTTACACATCTTCATCTACAAAAAAGCTTCTCAACGTTAAACAATAGCAACTCTTGATTGTGTAAATCAAACAAATCTGCCATGAAATGCAGTCTGTTTACGACATTTATTTAGCTTCATTCTGAGAAACTATTTCAAATCACAGCTATATTAACCTAACAACTGAGAGAATGGTTAAACTCATTACCTTTACCTAACATTAACCTCAAACAGAGATCATACCAAATGTGGCCACTGGTTGATTTGTATCTGTAGCCCTCGGCTGTTGACAATATATACATAGAAAGACATTTCAATCATAACAACCAAATATTTCTGAATCATCACTCACCTCCAGCACAGAAACTATGTCCAGCACAGCCTGTACGAGCAGTCATTTATGAATTTGATTATAAATGTGATTGATGACTCCCGACGTAGGGTGATGAACTGCCTTGATGCTATTTCAATTGAAAAGGGGTGGCTGAACTTTTAAGAGAAGGAAGTTGGTTCTGCTTATTTGTTTTATCTGTCAAAGGTTAAAGCTAACCCCCGCCATACCGCATCCATTCTTCATAACGGCAACCAACCAGTCAGGGTCACCGGGTCATGATCCCTCACCTGCTTCCCACCCACAACTGTACTGCACCAGGTTGAATCAGCACCACAGCAGCTGGTAATCAAAATGCTTTTCAGCTACCCTTGAGTTCTGTAAATGCTGTAGCACAGCAGTGAAATAAAGGACAGTTTTATCACAACCAATGCCATAACAGGTTTCATATATTTGTAGTGTGTGTTATTGTGCAGGAACAGAATACTTACAGCACATATGGGACTTTGTTCCAGTTTTGTAGCTGGGCATCCCGAAATACTTGTCAAAAAGATGGGGCCATCCATTATTATCCCCTGAAAAAGAAAAAAAGACATACAAAGACATTGATTACATCCCATAATTTGTCCTATAAAACACAACACCTTTCATGAAGTATACTTCAAAATCATATACATATACAGTGGGGCAAAAAAGTATTTAGTCAGCCACCAATTGTGCATGTTCTCCCATTTAAAAAGATGAGAGAGGCCTGTATTTTTTATCATAGGTACACTTCAACTATGAGAGACAAAATGAGAAAGAAAATCCAGAAAATCACATTGTAGGATTTCTAAAGAATTTATTTTCAAATGCTTGTGGAAAATAAGTATTTGGTCAATAACAAAAGTTCATCTCAATACTTTGTTATATACCCTTTGTTGGCAATGACAGAGGTCAATGGTTTTCTGTAAGTCTTCACAAGGTTTCCACACACTGTTGCTGGTATTTTGGCCCATTCCTCCATGCAGATCTCCTCTACAGCAGTGATGTTTTGGGGCTGTCGCTGGGCAACACGGACTTTCAACTCCCTCCAAAGATTTTCTATGGGGTTGAGATCTGGAGACTGGCTAGGCCACTCCAGGACCTTGAAATGCTTCTTCCGAAGCCACTCCTTCGTTGCCCTGGCGGTGTGTTTGGGATCATTGTCATGCTGAAAGACCCAGCCACGCTTCATCTTCAGTACCCTTGCTGATGGAAGGAGGTTTTCACTCAAAATCTCACGATACATGGCCCCATTCATTCTTTCCTTTACACGGATCAGTCGTCCTGGTCCCTTTGCAGAAAAACAGCCCCAAAGCATGATGTTTCCACCCCCATGCTTCACAGTAGGTATGGTGTTCGTTGGATTCAACTCTGCATTCTTTCTCCTCCAAACACCACGAGTTGAGTTTTTACCAAAAAGTTCGATTTTGGTTTCATCTGACCATATGACATTCTCCCAATCCTCTTCTGGATCATCCAAATGCCCTCTAGCAAACTTCAGACGGGCCTGGACATGTACTGGCTTAAGCAGGGGGACACGTCTGGAACTGCAGGATTTAAGTCCCTGGCGGCGTAGTGTGTTACTGATGGTAGCCTCTGTTACTTTGGTCCCAGCTCTCTGCAGGTCATTCACTAGGTCCCCCCGTGTGGTTCTGGGATTTTTGTTCACCGTTCTTGTGATGATTTTGACCCCACAGGGTGAGATCTTGCGTGGAGCCCCAGATGGAGGGAGATTAGCAGTGGTCTTGTATGTCTTCCATTTTCTAATAATTGCTCCCACAGTTGATTTCTTCACACCAAGCTGCTTACCTATTGCAGATTCACTTTTCCCAGCCTGGTGCAGGTCTACAATGTTGTCTCTGGTCTCCTTTGACAGCTCTTTGGTCTTGGCCATAGTGGAGTTTGGAGTATGGCTGTTTGAGGTTGTGGACAGGTGTCTTTTATACTGATAACGAGTTCAAAAAGGTGCCATTAATACAGGTAACGAGTGGAGGACAGAGGAGCCTCTTAAAGAAGAAGTTACAGGTCTGTGAGAGCCAGAAATCTTGCTTGTTTGTAGGTGACCAAATACTTATTTTACCGAGGAATTTACCAATTAATTCATTACAAATCCTACAATGTGATTTTCTGGATTTTTTTTTCTCATTCTGTCTCTCATAGCTGAGGTGTACCTATGATAAAAATTACAGGCCTCTCTCATCTTTTTAAATGGGAGAACTTGCACAATTGGTGGCTGACTAAATACTTTTTTGCCCCACTGTATGTTCCACTTTGTGAGAACCAGCTCGTCTTGCACCTGGCTCTTTAATGATACACAGTTCCGGCCCACAGCAACAGAAAGGTCTGAGATAAAGGTCACTGTGTTGCTCTATGATGGTTATAGGTAGTAATAACAGTGATATATAAAGAAGTACAGCTTGAACTTAAGTAGCACTCAGGGGTCAGTATGCTTCTTCAGTGCTTCTCTTCGGAGGATTGAATGGCTTCAGAAGCAGATCCCATGACTAACAAGCAGAGGGGAGAAAGCATCAAGCCTTAGAACCACTCTCTCTTTTTTCAATTTTTGAGAACTTTTCATACGAACAACTATGTGGAACATTGTCAATGCCTTTTAAAATAAACATATTTATCATGTTTCATTACTGATCCCCTTCAACTGCTGCATTCAGAACTATAAACTCTTATTAATTTCCAGTCAGGCAACACGTGCGACAACCAACACTTAGTTTGATCAAACTTGAAAGGCTGTGAGTTAAGATTGTTTAAAGATTGTTGTTTGACTCAGCTTTAAATGTCTCAACAATCCAAATCCTAAATACCCTCAGTTTAGATTAATATAATAAGAGAAAAGCAAATCCAAATCAAAACAACGGACTAAATATTTACTCAAATGTTCAGTGAATGACTTATTTCCTGCACATGTCACTATTTGTCACAAACTAGGCTAGCATTAAGGGTACAACAACCTGCAGAGAAATAACTATTTTAAAGCCGGTGTGTTACTCCCAGGACAGTACAGAATGGCTTTCACTTGAATCCTTGTGAGACTTTGATGTAGCGTTTGAGGTAATCGGACCAAACTGCTTGTGAGAACCATTTATCCTGCCCGGGCCGACTCGCCTCACATCCAAGTCCCGATTGCAGAGAACTCTCCTCTAAAGGGATTTTCCAACTATCCGTCACCTTCTTTTCCAAGACCCTGGTGCAACTTAGTCCAGGAAGTAATCTTCAGTCAATGTGCTGCTGCTGTTTCTCTGGCAACTGCTGAGGAAAACAGTGTGATGTTTTTTAAATCTTTTCAATACACCTGGAGTTAATATCCTTTACTGTTTCAAAGGTCAATTATCAAGTCAAAATGTCTTGCTTTGTTCAAACAACAATCAACTCCTGAATATACTAAAGATATAGTCTAACATATAAAGTTTCATTGTATATAAGAGAGAAAAGCAAATCCTCGCATCAGCTGAAATGATGGTGAACAACACTGCCAACATTGTGAGAACAGCTTCCTGCAGGGAAATAACTTGAGGTGTGTTCTCATCGAAGCAACACAGGGCCAGTCTGCTTTCTGTTTATTGTGCGGGGACATCAGGGCTCAGAAGGTCTTTAAATGGTCTTATAAATAAACACGTTTGAGTGATGTATTCGGGGGGGGGGGTCAGTTTGAGGGGCATAGAAGATCATTTAATGGGCCCCTATCATGCTTCTACAGTGACATGTCTCCATGCTTTAATGTTCTAAAATGTCCCCAGTGTAAATGACACATTCTGTATGGAAGCAACTCAATTTAAACTTCAATCCCTGTTTGATTATGAGTGTTTGAGGAAGTCTGTGAGAACTCTGTTTTGTTCCCGAGCAGACTTGCGACACATCGACATCCAAGTCCAGATTCCAGAGAAGACTCCTCACAATTTTCCAACCATCCATCAACTCTAGAACCTGGTGCTGTTAGACACTGTATCTTGCAACCTCAGCCAAGAAATAATGCTTCTGTCTCTGTGCTGCTGCTGCTTCTCAGGCAACTGTTATTTAATATACATGAGCCAGCTATTTCATTCTCTCATTTGTAAGTGATAATGTGCAACGAGTCATTAAAGCGGCCCCATTATGCTTAAAATGATGGCAGCTATGAACGGGGTTTTCTGTAACTGTCCAGGTCTGTTCACATTTTCTTTTCCAGTAACCAGTCTTTAAACACAGCCAGGGGCCATTTCGTGTTTCAGTTAGTGTTCTCCCGTCTGTCTTCTTCTGCTGCTGATTTCTCTGAAGTCCAGCACTTTACACTTGTCCTTCTCTCGGGAAGTTTGGCCATCATGCATCCAAAGTTTTGTGCTCCAAACAATTATAAAAATGAATTTCTAAAAAAAGTATTCCATGTTGTTTTCTGAGTGAAAAAAACTAGTGTTGTCCAAATCCGATCTTAAATTTATCGGACTTCTTTCTGCGGATTGCTATGACTGAACATAGTGTAGTCCACTGATCAGAGCGTCTTAGTAGATTTTGAATTGAGTATTCAACTAAGCCTTGTAATAAGTATCACTAGCACACCCATATAATAGAAATAATGTGTGACCACAAATTATATGGTTTGAAAATCAATCACTAAAGCAAAAAAACCTGCCCCTTGCTCATAATATTTAGGTCTCCTCAGGTTAATAGAACAACCACAGTGATATAATGACTATAATGACCATATAACACCTATTATCAGACCCCGCAGGGAGAGGATCCTTGCCATCATTAACAGCTCTTGGATAATTAAATCATTGGATGAATAGTTTTTTAAAAATCACATCATCATTAGAGTTTCAAATCCTATGCTTAATATATCATAATAGTAATAATTAACTTTATTTGTATATAATAATACATCATAAAATAGGTGCGCTTTATGAATCATTCAGATTCACAACTCATGGTGAAATTCAAAGATATCACACCAAGATTTCTGTGAAATCGCTCACAATGAGTGTTGGATGGGGATAGGTTTCCAACAATGACAGTTGATTGATTCAAAAGGGAGCGGAACACCTTGAAAAAAGCTCTATAGGTGATGGAAATTCCACATGATCTGCATGCCAATCGTGGCCACGTTCTGAAGTTCCAGGTTAATATTCCATAGTGCCTGCTTAAAGTGGATGATATGGGGTGTAGGATGAAATGAAAATCATAAATAGTCAATTGTGTGTCTGTTGAGTGGAAATATTCTCCATACCAATGACGGACTTGGCCTTCAAAACCATTATTGTCTGACTGCCATTGCCTTTTGAGAACAATCTAGCTAAGCTTCCAGCTAATGGAGTTTTTAATGGCATTTTCATAATGGAGCATAGCGCAATCAAAACATTACAATGAATTCATGACATGTCAATTAAAGGATAATATTTCCTAATTTCCAAGGTTTCAGTTCAGTGACCAGGTTAATTTTCTGCAGAGAAATTGTGTCAGTTTAATTTGTATTTGTTGTAAAGAGAATGAGAGTTTTGTTATACTGCCGCACTAATGTCATTGATCTTTAACATAAAAAGTAGTCTTTGCAGACCATTTTACATCCACAAAAAACAGCATAAAACAGTACAGGAAAGGTTAAAACCCCAAAAGCATAATAGGGTCTCTTTAACATGCTGTAAGTGGCAGTAACAAGGATTACAATGTTTACTATATAGTGTATTACTGCTAAGTTCAGCTGAAGTGGAATGCCAATAATGTTGGAGGTCTAGTCAAAAAGCTAAGTATTATATTAACATTTTGAAAACATGTTTGCCTCAGATCACATGAAAGGATCACTCATGTTTCATCATAAGGGGAACATAGATATCTCATAATTTCATGCCGACTCCTCTAATCATTTTACAAAAATACAAACATGCCGTATTCATGACGGCGAAGGATTTCCAAAGTCATTAGCAGTCACCGTCTAAAACATGTGCTGCTCTGTAATAAATAAACCAAATCTGTTTCAGGGAAATCTACCGATGTTATAATAAGAACTTGGAGCTCCTCCAAATTGCTGTGTGGCTGGAAGAGTCTCTTAGAATTGGAGCCAAACCGTGCTTGTGAAGCTTCTAGTCATTTGCACTGTGGCCTGACACAAAATACAATACAGACCCCAAATTAGTGACATGCTGATTATTTATACATGCTTTCTGTGTGTTACCCTCAATTGAATGTCTATTAACAGAGCTGACAAAGGCAGTTTTGTACAGGAACAACATTAAAGATGTGGTAAGAAATCCCGGGAGAATCCAAGCTGATACTTGTCAGGTGATTAGGGTTACCGATCAATGACTTGTCGTGTGGATCCATTTATTGTTTGCATCAGGTCTGAAAGACACACATATTAGGATGCACATGTACGTAACAAGCTACAGTCGAAAATGGAGGTAGCAGACATTGGCAGTAAAGGTAGCATTTAGCTAATCAGGGAGGATAATAAAAAGAAAACCACTGATACAAACTAAATACAGACACACGCTTAATTGGGTACAAAACACATATTGTCTGTTTACTGGTCCTCAAGATACAACCAAAATGCGTGTTAGTGATACATTTTGAATATTCAAAATTATATTTATCATTAGAACAAGTATTTCCCTTAAGTTGACTGCTTTGGGGCATCTACCACCTACCATCACACTCTCAATTGTGTTTGCAAATGCACAAGTTTATTTATATATTTATCAAAATCCTAACTATTCTTCCCTTAGGCATAAATCTGATCCACGCCTCAGCACTTATATAAAAACAAGTAATGACTAGTGTGTGAACTGCAAATGTATCAAAGATTGGCATGCAATTCGACATTTAAAAGGCTGGCATTGTGCTCACTCCACATGAAATGTTCAGATGTCATCATTGGCGGACAGTGTGTTTGTGGCTTCATCTTCTTTTTCAGTGCCTTGCCTTTTGTTCGCATCTCCGAGCTGAAATTGTCATTGCACTTCAGTTGTTTTGTTTCCTATTTATTTTAAAAGCTCACTCTCCTCAATGTGTTCTCGTCTGTACTTGTAACATCCTACTTACTAGCCCAGGTACTTTCCCAACAAATCATTTTGAATCCGACCACATTTTTTTGAAGTTTTCACGACTAGACCTGTTTTATCAGAAATGCTTTGGATGGTCAATGATTTAAAGGGGCCCTATTATGCTTATGTTCATTTTAATTGAATTGTGTGACTCTACTGTGACAGGTTGACATGCTTTATCAACAAACTTGTTTTGTATGCTACACTAACTCACTGCTTTATGGTATGTTTGTGCCAATCAGTAAATGGCACGACTATTAACCAATCACGGCCCGCGGTCAGATTTAATATGGCCCGCAGCTTCTGCCTTATTGGGTATTATTTATGCCCCACTAGCTGGTTTACGTACAGTGAGTACGGGGAATTGCCAAGGGTTCCGATGGCCCTTTAAGCTGATGGTATTTGCATTTAGCTTTTCTTTTAAAGACACTGTAATATTGTTTCTCTTGTTTCGGGTGGATCCGCGGTAAAACCCGGAGCAGACTTTTTTGAGTTGCCTTTGTTTGTGAGTCAACTTTTGTTGGGGTTGTCACCAACTGGACTCTTTGCTAAAGCGGATTGAACAGAATATAGAATTGTGTTTTAGGAGTTGTTCACGCCTGCCTGCCTGAGATATTAAATGTAATTGTGACGGTGAAAATTGTTATATAGCAGTGTATTTGTATGTTAGTTTTAGGTCTAAAAAATGTCAGAAGGGACTATTGGCCCCAGGGCATATTCACATTATCAAATCGGGCCCTTTTTGAAAACAGTTTGGACACCCCTGCTGTAGACCCTTGGTTGATGGATTTGAAGGAAACTGTCATGTAAAGCCCATGTTTATAAAAACAGACGTTGTACACATCTGTGAAACTGTTCATGGAAAATATTCCCTTTAAAATTGCACCGACTACATGTAGCAAGCTAAACAATTCTCTGAGGTTTGTCATCAAAGCCTGAGTAGAAAGTGAGTTGGGGGCATTGAAACCTAGCTCTGTAATTCATCGTCCATTTATTTTTACATTGTACAATTCAGTGAGTAGCCATACTTCAAAAAAGGGGGTAGGCAGCGTCTCGAGCATTTGCCGCAGTGTGGGTATGTAATGCAAATCTCACAAAGCGCAGTTGCCATGAATAATGTACTCCATCAGCTTTGTTAAAAAAGACAGCGCTCATGGCCCCGATTGATAAGCTTCCAATGGGTGTGTATGTGTTCGTATATAGGACACAGAAGTTTCAAACACCGAGGAAAGTGAGAGACATCAAGAGACTCTTTCTAGTTAATCACAATGAGAGTAAAAATGCAGTAATCTAATTTTGTGTTTTCCAGTCTAGGCCGTTACAATGTCTGTTGTCAAAAACAGTATGTCCAAAAGCAAAGTATTGACTGATGAAATATTTACTTTTTGCATATTCCCCCTCAGTTCTCTCTGTGTGCTCTGGCATGAGAAGCTGTGACCTATTTGCAACGGAAAAACCACAAGACTGAAATAAAGTTGGAAGTGAGTTAAATATTGACATGACGATGACATGTTATCTGTCCTTTTCCCCAGGTGGTGCTAGTTTTTGATCATGTAGGTTTTTTACGCTGTCAAAATTAATTAGCCGCTGTCGGGGCTAATTAGTCTCAACCTTCTCCTGATGAATAATGAGGTCTTTGAGCATGTAACCCTTTTAAGACAAGTTCCCATAATGCTGATTTTCATATTCTGTGATGTTGTCATTAACGCCTGTTGATTTATCTCTGCAGCTTTATCATAAAGTAGCATTGATGAAAGCCCTGATGAAAACTGCTATGGATCCCAATGCTACATTAAATCCTGTGTTTAGAATTTGCGGCAATTGTTGATGCCTTTTTGTGAGCAAATGCTGAAGTTAAGAAACCTGCAGGGAATATCATCTGAATCAGCAGGTGTTCATAGCAGTACTGAGATATACAGTGAGTTTCAGCTCAATATTAAGCTGTTCGGTCCACAACTTTATCTTTGTTGGCTCACTCTCACCGTTAGCAGGAAAAGCTGTATGCTTCCTGCTCCAAACAGCAGACAGATTCATTAACTATATGGTGAAATAAATGGAGCATTAGCTGAAGTGCCAGAAATTGCCCTCAGGTGTTGGTGTAGAGCCAAAAAGAGAGTAAACACTAGGCTTATATTTGTCAGGTGGACCAAATCATGACAACAAATGAACCATAATGCTGCTCAGTAACTTGCTGGATCTGTAAGCATGCTTTTTGCCAATGAGTTTGCCATGTCACACTACATGTCATTTAGCACATGTTTATCGAAAGTGACTTACATACAATTTAATTTGTGGACACCTGGGCGAATCATGGCTGTGAGTTGTGGGTTCGATCCCGTCTGTGTGTGTGTGCGCGTGTGTGTGTGTGAAAGTTAGTTCCCTATAGCAAGGTCTACTGCTCTATGTGAATGACTTGTAGATGTAAAAGTGCTTTGAGGGGTCGAAAAGACTGGATAAAGCACAATATAAGTACAGTCCATTTACCATTTAAAGAGCAAATCGGTGATATCTTGGGCACGGGAATGTACCACCAACCCTCTGATTGGTAGACGCCCATTTCTTTCCTGAGCCAGTCGGCCATATCAACTTGAGACTAGTGTTTTTTATATGTTCAGCTGGCAGTTGATGCACTCACATACTGAAAGGGGCATATGACGTTTCAGGGATGACACATTTTAGTAGGCTTAAACGGTTCTTTGTCAAAAAAGCAATGGGATTTTCCTTTTGATTTTGGAATGTTGTCGAAAATAATCTTTGTAGCAAAGAAGATACTTATAAGTGTTGTTCAGCAGGATAATCTCCAAATATTAAAACCACTGTCGTCATTATTGCAAGTAAAATGCAAATCTCCAGCAGTAAAAACGCTAATAGGCTTTAAAGACTCTGTACCACTCTTTTGGAAATGATTAAACGGAAGCATGACTGGTGAGCAGGTCAATCAACTCCCTTTGGAGTGGCTCACCACTAAAATCACATCAGTCAGCATCTTATGTTTTGTCGCAGTTATCCGCTCTCTGGGAAAAGTCAATTAGGATTAAGTGTCAATGAGGATTCTTGGTCATGTCTACAAATACTAAATCAGACAAAAGATGATTGCAAGAGGGTTTCCATTTAATCCTTAGTGGGTTGTTTATACCTTGATGTCTCAAAAGAGTCATTGAGTTCACCTCGCTGAGCCACCTCTGAAAAGTCGATATGATGGTGTTATTAACTCCGATAGTGATGTACTTCATGTTTAAGCAGGAGCCTAAGAAATCTATTTTATGAAAAACTTTGAGCTTGATAATCCAGCCAGCAGTGCGAACAGACATGTTGAAAAGAAATGCGACATATAACACAAGGTTTTTTTTCTTTAGGTTCACACTGAAAGGAAGCCTCATTTTCAAAGTCTTAAGGAATATGTGTCTCAAGCAGAAGGCCGATGGATCCGTTCACCATCACGCTAAGATTATGCACAAACTCACTGTGGCACAATAAGGTCTAAAAGCCAACTGCAGCTCAAAGAGTATCAGTAGATACACATGAAAATAATAAACAGCGGAGAAAAAGCAATGTTCTTGAGGCAATACACAAAGAAAAAGCTCTTCCATCCTAAAGGAAAACACACAGGTCCCCTATAATAGAATTCTCTAATTCAATGAGACTGCATTGGCCTCTAATCCGTCAGGTTTACCCTCTTATGCCTCTGCTACTTAAGATCCAAAGCACTGCACATATTGTCCAAAGGCTGGAACATCTAACAACATGGGGCTTTTCTGCAGGAGGATCATTGTTCTTGTATTGTTGTATGGGGCTACTTGGTACTATGATACTAAAAAAATGAATGACTTATTCAGTCTAACACAGCCTTGTTTGGATGGTTCGCCTACATACAGATCAGATTTCAAAGCTGCATGTTTTAGCATTTGATGTTACAAGAGGGTTTTTAGGACGAGGACTGAAATGTTCGGCAATGAATTCAAACACTCACTTCTTTAACATGTCACCTACACATCTGCAAAGTTTTGTAAATGTATTCTGTATGTTGACACATTTTGTCCACTTAGACACCTGGTAAATTACTGAAACTGACTTTCTGCTACAATAGCCGTCGCCAGAAGCACATGATGTCACACATAAACAATCACAAATGGAAAACAAAACTAGCTTTGCTATCGTGGCTAGCAATAAAAGTGTATTATCTCTGGATATCTGCAGCTGTAAGAGCAGATAAACACATGTATTTGTTACACACTTCAGTGCAATTACTTTCATCTTACGAGTCTGTGTGTGTCATCATGGCAAAATGTGCTCCTGGATATTGTAACTGTAGCAGGAACTGCGACAGAGGAGCTTTTAAACAATTTGCAGATGTTTATACTTCTGTCTGTTTTGCAAGTTGCAGTCACACAACTTCACAGGTTTGTAGTTGAAATTAGGGATGCTGGCAGCTTCAGATTGTATGCCCCTTGCCAGATTTGGAATCCCAGCTGGTGTGATCCCAATCCCAAAGGCATTTTCCAGTTGGTTTTGGAAAGGTTGAAAATATAAACCACCTTCAGCATGTGGAGCAAAACTCGTGGTGCCTAGCAAAGGTTGCTCACAGTTTTGTCCTGGGAGTTCACAAGAGAAAACAAATGACATAATTCCTACAAAGATTTTGTACTTTATATCCATAACTTCTATCCGTCGTTAAATTTTCAAAGTTGTTGGGTGGCAGTGATCTACAAATATGAAAGCCATGCATGGTTAAGAGCCCACACAGAGGAAAGCAATCTTTTTTATAATTAGTCACCGACACCCCATGCATTGCAACATTATATTCAGTTTATATTATCTCCAGTCAAGAGTGTTATTAGAACTGGAAGAAAACCATAGATGAATCCACGGTTTGATAAGCTTTGTGATAATCATTATTTGACAGATTCACTTTGAACTATGGCTTCAAAGAAAGATTCATTTGAGACTAATTTTATCGTGATGATGCACAAAAGTTAGAACAAACAGACTGAGCCTTAATGAATCCAATAATTGAAAAGAAGCTTCAGATTTCAAAAGCTAGATTGAGGAAAGTTGTGGTAACATTATGATTTATCCCGCCGCTATTTGAAGTCAAACTCTAAGAGATACACACAACATTTCTAAAGCCTAACAGACAAAACAAATATATATTTCTGATAGCAACCCCTCCTTCAGCTATTGGCAGTGACTTGGTAGAATTAGGGTTCACACAGTTCTGTGTCCTTGAACACTTGTGAATTTTCATAAAATGGACCCACTTCGGATCTGTCAAAATAAACATAATTTCAGAGAAAGATATGATCGCTCCTGGCAGCATCCTAAACAGATAGTGTTCCTGTGCGTCACACATACCAATTGTAGCTTTCAATATCCAATCCAGGTTCTAACGACCCGTTTGTTTTCATTAAAATAAAACAAAAAAAGCAGATAGCTCAGTGGTTAGAGCTGGATTTCAGGAAATTTCATCCCCTCTATCTCCCCCTCTAACTCTGTATCTCTAATAAAGGCAATCGTATCAGTCACTATCTGGGAAGCCAAGGGGAAGGTAATTAGATAGTTGTTAGGACAGAGTAGCAGCTGTACGAGGACCCAAGGAAATGTTCTGGTATTCTCAAGGGTAAACAGATGATCAATGGGGTATAAAGACAAATATGTCCATTTTAATTAGGCTAGAGAGCTATTTTATTCTCAATGCTTTGCATTATATTTTGGCCATAGAAAATTAAACTAATGGGCCGTGCAATACGGATGATGGTGCATACAACATGAGCCGACAATGTCCCTGAAATTCCCTGATTGTCCGTGGTTTGACTCCTGGCTTGCAGCACCTTTTTGCTGCATATCATTCCTTTCGCCACTGCATTTCTTTTAAATAAAATGGCCAAAACATGATGTTTAAAAAAAGGAAGAATGTAACAGAGTGTGGAGAAATTGAATAACTCCTTTCTGCCAGAGGCGAGTGGGAGCACTTACATCTCCGATAACAAAGACACATCGAATCTTGCCTTTGCACCGCCATACTTTATTTTATTACATGCAAATATTTAGTCCGCAGGAGAAAGCTTTTATGAATGCTACACTGGAACAAAGTAAAGTGGAACAGTTGGATGAATCAATTCTGAGAAAACACATCATCCGCTATAAATCCTTTGATGTTTATTTCAAAATGACCAGCTCTGCAGAATGGGCTTGAAGTGACGCAAATGTGTTTAACAATACGACCTGGAAATGTCAACTCTGTTTGGCTCTCCTGATTCTTCACTGAACCTAATCTTGTCTAGGAGGATTACCTGTGTCACAGCAACAAACTGAAGCAAGCACAGTAACGATTTAACAAAAAAAAAAAGGAAATTCATTCTGGGACAAATAGAGTGGGTGTTTGCAAAGATGGAATCAAAGAGCTGAGGTTTTGCACTCGAGCCATTGTCAACCATTGAGCTTGATCCACAAATGTTCCTGAATTATTACCGACCCGGACCTGGATGTTAACATTGGAGTTCATATGCCATAAAAGGGCAGAGAGGCACATTTGATTTCTGCACAGCATTTTTTTGGAGCCATACTAGACAAAGTGTAAAATGGAAAACAATACCACTCCCTATCATGTGCATGAGGAAGCACACATGCATGTGGATACATGGCACGATACACACATACAGAGACAATCTGCTTTTATTCCTAATAAAATGTTTTTATATCCCCAAGAATGTATTTTCCAACTTATAAATATAGTGATAATAAAGTTCCTGATTACATTAACATCTCATATCAAAACATAAGATCCCCCTCGAGTTTATATTTTAAATGTTGACTGTATAAAGGGTCCCAATAAGAGCAATCACAGGCTGCATGGTCTATTAACATGGGTGAGGCGTACAGAGCAAATGATTGTTTTATGAAAATCAAAAGGACCAAATTCTGAGTCTGTGTTTTGTGTGCATCATTGACTTTTAATTGTTTTGCAAGAATGAAAGCACACTTAATGAAGCAACAAGAGCAGTGACTATGATTCAAATATTATTTTAGAATGGTGCGGGGGGAAAGCAACTCTGGGGCTCTTAAATAAATCAAATAGCAGAGGTCTTAAACCAATCAATGGCCTCACAACTGACGGTAATGTTATTGTAAAGAATACAAACATGCTTTATTCATAGAAACTCAATTTACAGTAATGTCATTAAGCATTAAATCAACACATAGGCCCAAATGCACAACAGGACCTATACATATTAGGTAGGAAGCGGGCTGCCATGGTTTGGCCCCCCCCAGAGCACTTGGGGGTTTGGTGCCTTGTCAAGTATAATTCAGCAGGGCCAAGGAGGTAAATCGGCAACTCTGCAGCGACCAGTCCATATCTATTTTGTCCACTTGAACAGTCCCAACAGACAGAGCTCCCGATGTGAGGACAAACCAGGAGGCGAATTGACAACTTTCCAGTAACCAGTCCATATCTGTACTTGGTCCAATCTGGACCTGAACAGGCGACCCTCTGGTTTCCAATCCAAGTCCCTACAGACTGAGCTCCTGCCACCAAAAACGTGGTATTCAGAGCAAGCCTTTTCCGATATGGACTTTTGTTTACAATCATATCCCCTTGCATTTCTCTGACAGTGACAGCTTTATGATGACACGATGGTGTAAGATGTATTCCTTGACTATTGTATCATCCTCCCAGCGCCTTCTTTCAACAGTGCTTTCTTCTCAACAAACTCCTTTCATCCTCATCACTTTGGGTATGTGTGAAGTATTCTTTTTCCTCAGCAAAATCCCAGGGTAAAAAACTACATTTAATCTTTCATACAATTTTTTGGGCTTTGATATCCCGCAAACTCAGACAAACAGCTGATGTAGACACAGCGTTGAAAACCCTTCAAATCGTGAGCCAAAATCGAGTTTGAGATTTGTGAGCCACAGCTTGAATTGTTTGGTGACAATGCTAAGAAAATATTTATCCTAAGTGAAAGTATAAAACAGTAAAATTAGCAAAGCTATGTTTACACAGCCATGAGATTTTGCACCCAAACGTCTGAGCACAGAAATTAAATTGAAATGTCAAGTAGGGCCGGCCGCCCCGTACAGTCAGTGATTGTCATGGCTTGTATGATTAATCAATGTTTTCTGAACATAATAACCTTTTGCTAAAGCAATTTGTATGGGGCCTACATTGTTATTTTCTATGTTTCCATTACTTTTTGGGGGGCTTGTGCAATATGTCTTGCAGAAACAGATATTTCAATGTATAAATCAAACTAACTCACAGCTAACATAAATCATTCAGCTGTTATTTAAAAAAAAAAAAAAGGCACCATGGTAAACAAAAAACAAATGGCTTACATAATATAGTGACATATAATTAAGCTTACAAGGCCAGGGTTCATACTTATAGGTAGTAAAAAGGGAATATAAATTGGGAATATTGAGAATGCGCCTTAGGCTTATCCTTTGTTTCAGTTAGCTGTTGCACATGTGTTGCAAATGGACGTGGAGCACAATAGGAAAAGAAAAGCAGTCCAACAGCCACTTGTAATGTCTGTAATGCAAGCATGTTGTAAGGCATACAAAAACAAGTTAACTCAATAAAGCAACAACCAATGCTTTGAATTCATTGCGTTGGAAAACCAGCCAAGCATTGAAATAGTGAGTACAATTTTCTACAAGGTCTTTTATCAGATGTGATATTGTCTTCACCATTTGTTTGCTCGATGTGATTGCTTAGCCTCACTGCAACATGGATTGACTCCACTTTTGAATTCAATTGTGTAAAAAGGTGTATGCATGTTCTGCTCATACCATCAGAAGATGTATAACAGGCAGGAGATGCTGAACAGTAGAAAAGCAACTACCCCATTTACATGTAATTGTGTGGGACCAATGTGACAAAAGGGGATGATTAGTGGGTAAAACGCATGAGCTGCATGATGCACCCGCTCCAGCTGATTGTACATATGGGACTTCTACGGGCGGTGGTGGCAAAGTGATTAGGGTCTTGGCCTGGGAACTGGAAGGTCACCAGTTTAAGTCCCCGAAAGACCAAGTGCTACCGTGGTGTCCCCGAACAAGACATCGTTCCCTACACTGCTCCCCGGGTGCTGTACATATGGCAGCCTAACACTAGGATGGGTCAAATGCAGAATTCTCAAATTTCCCCTCGGGGATTAATAAAAGTACATCTTTCTTTCTACCTGTGAAAAAGCAGGTGAGGAATATAAAGATAACTATGGTGGCCGTTTATATCCCTCCGAGCCCCAACAACAAGGACAGAGAGGAGGGACTCAGTGAACTTTACAAAGCCATCAGTGAGCAACAGACAGCACACCCAGACGGCCTTCTCATCGCAGCTGGAGACTTCAACCACGCTAACTTAAAAACTCTTCTGCCTAAAATATACCAGCATGTTGATTTTCCAACCAGGGAAAACAACACATTAGACCTAGTCTACACGACCATCAAGGGAGCATACAAGGTGCCCCTCCTCCCCCACATTGGCCTCTCTGACCACCTCACTGTCCTGCTGAAACCGGCCTACAGAGCAAGGGTAAAGGTTACCAAACCGGTTTCAAAACAGGTACGGGTGTGGACAGAGGACAGTACTGCTGCACTTCAAGACTGCTTTGATACGACAGACTGGGACATGTTCAATCAGGCAGCTACTTACAACCATCACATTAACATACAAGAATACACAGAGACAGTCACAGGCTACATCACCAAGTGCATTGATGAAGTAACCACCACCAGAGCCATCACCATCCGAGCCAACCAGAAGCCATGGCTGACAGGGGAGGTCCGCACGCTTCTCAAGGCCGGCGACACATCCTTCAGAGGTGGAGACCCAGCTGGGCTGAGAGCAGCCAGGGCTGACCTGTGCCGTGGCATCAGGAAAGCTAAACATCTGTACACCAGGAAAATCACAGGACCTTTCAAAGATAGCAGGGACTCACGGAGCCTGTGGCAGGGTATTAGGACCATAACGGTTTACAAACTACCACCGCAGACCTGTGGCAGTCACACCTCCCTGCTCAACAACCTCAACGGCTTCTTTGCACGCTTCTTTGCACAGAGCAACACACCTGCGCAGAAACCCCCCCCCCACCACCGACGACCCGGCTCTGTGTCTGTCCCCAGCCAGTGTGAGGAGCACACTGCTGAGGATTAACACCCGCAAGGCTGCGGGACCTGACAACAGTCCTGGTCGAGTGCTGAGGGACTGTGCAGAGGAGCTCACAGATGTCCTCACAGACATCTTTAACACCTCCCTGAGCCAGGCTGTTGTTCCCACGTGCTTCAAGGAAACCACCATCATTCGTGTGCTGAAGAAGTCATCTCCAGCCTGCTTCAACGACTACCGCCCCGTCGCACTGACTTCAACCATCATGAAGTGCTTCGAAAGGCTGGTCATGAAGCAGATCAAATCCACTCTTCCTCCCTCCCTGGACCCGTTTCAGTTTGCCTACCGAGCTAAACGGTCCACAGAGGATGCAATCACCTCCACTCTACACCCAGCCCTCACACACCTGGACACTAAGAACTCCTATGTCAGAATGCTATTCATAGCCTTCATCTCAGCATTCCACACCATCATCCCCCAGCAGCTTGTGCGTAAACTTACAGACCTGGGCCTCAGCCCCTCTCTCTGCAACTGGTTGCTGGACTTCCTCACAGAGAGACCACAAGCTGTTCGGGTCAACAACAACACATCGAACACACTAACACTGAGCATGGGGGCCCCCCAAGGCTGTGTGCTCAGCCCCCTTCTCTTCACCCTGCTGACCCATGACTGCAAACCCAACTACAGCTCCAACCACATTGTGAAGTTCGCTGACGACACCACCATGGTGGGTCTCATCAGCCACAACGATGAGACTAACTACAGGAAGGAAGTGAACCAGCTGGTCCGTTGGTGCCAAAATAACAATCTCTTCCTCAATGTGGGGAAAACAAAGGAGATTGTTGTTGACTTCAGGAGAACCCACTCCCAACCCCCCCTGAACATCAATGGTGCTGCTGTGGAGCAGGTGAGCAGCACCAAATTCCTAGGTGTGACCATCACAGACGACCTCACCTGGAATAACAACACCACTGCACTGGCAAAGAAGGTCCAGCAACGCCTGTACTTCATCAGGGAGCTCAAGCGAGCAGGAGCCCCCCCCCCCCCCCTCCGTCATGCTTTCATTCTACCGAGGCGCCACTGAGAGCATCCTCAGCAGCTGCATCACGCTGTGGTTTGGAATCTGCATCGCCTCCAACCGCAAGAGCCTGCAGCGCATCGTGAACTCTGCCCAGACGATCATCGGGGTCTCACTCCCTACACTACAGGACATCTACAGCACCCGCCTCACCCGCAAAGCACTCGGCATTGCGGGGGACCCCACCCACCCCTCCAACAGCCTCCTGCCTTCAGGGAGAAGGTTCTGCAGCCTCCGCTCGAGCTCCACCAGGCTGAGGAACAGCTTCTTCCACCAGGTGGTCAGGATGCTGAAGCCTCTCCCTCCCTCCCTCCCTCTCTTGCTCTCTCTCTCTATCCTTGGTTCCTCTATCTCCCTCCCTGTCTCTCTCTCCTCCCTCCATCCCTCTCTCCTCTCCCTACCTCTCTCCCTCCCTGTCTCCTGTCCCTCCCTCTCTCTCCGTCCCTCCCTCTCATCTCCCTCTACCCCCGCTCCCATCTCTCCACCCACCTTTCCCCACAGCCTCAATGGAAATGTACCAGGACATTAATCCCCCTCCCTCACACACCCTTCACTCATCCAGCACCAGTCACTTTCTATTCTCCAGATCCTTCAGGTTTCGGGGCTGTCGCTGGGAAATACGGACTTTCAGCTCCCTCCAAAGATTTTCTATTGGGTTCAGGTCTGGAGACTGGCTAGGCCTCTCCAGGACCTTGAGATGCTTGTTACGGAGCCACTCCTTAGTTGCCCTGGCTGTGTGTTTTGGGTCATTGTCATGCTGGAAGACCGAGCCACGACCCATCTTCAATGCTCTTACAGAGGGAAGGAGGCTGTTGGCCAAGATCTCGCGATACATGGCCCCATCCATCCTCCCCTCAATACGGTGCAGTCGTCCTGTCCCCTTTGCAGAAAAACATCCCCAAAGAATGATGTTTCCACCTCCATGCTTCACGGTTGGGATGGTGTTCTTGGGGTTATACTCATCCTTGTTCTTCCTCCAAACATGGCGAGTGGAGTTTAGACCAAAAAGCTCTATTTTTTTCTCATCAGACCACATGACCTTCTCCCATTCCTCCTCCGGATCATCCAAATGGTCATTGGCAAACTTCAGACGGGCCAGGACATGCGCTGGCTTGAGCAGGGGGACCTTGCGTGCACTGCAGGATTTTAATCCATGACGGCGTAGTGTGTTACTCATGGTTTTCTTTGAGACTGTGGTCCCAGCTCTCTTCAGGTCATTGACCAGGTCCTGCCGTGTGGTTCTGGGCTGATCCCTCACCTTCCTCATGATCATTGATGCCCCACGAGGTGAGATCTTGCATGGAGCCCCAGACCGAGTGAGATTGACCATCATCTCGAACTTCTTCCATTTTCTAATAATTGCGCCAACAGTTGTTGCCTTCTCACCATGCTGCTTGCCTATTGTCCTGTAGCCCATCCCAGCCTTGTGCAGGTCTACAATGTTATCCCTGATGTCCTTACACAGCTCTCTGGTCTTGGCCATTGTGTAAAGGTTGGAGTCTGTTTGATTGAGTGTGTGGACAGGTGTCTTTTATACAGGTAACAAGTTCAAACAGGTGCAGTTAATACAGGTAATGAGTGGAGAACAGGAGGGCTTCTTAAAGAAAAACTAACAGGTCTGTGAGAGCCGGAATTCTTACTGGTTGGTGGGTGATCAAATACTTATGTCATGCAATAAAATACAAATTAATTATTTAAAAATCATACAATGTGATTTTCTGGATTTTCATTTTATATTCTGTCTCTCAGTTGAAGAGTACCTATGATTAAAAATACGTGGGAAAACCTGCAATGTCGGCAGTGTATCAAGTACTTGTTCTCTCGACTGTATGTATATATTGCTAATCATTTTTACTCCCCCTATTTCTTTCTAGGCTCTTATCTTTTTATGTTATATGTTCGTGTTTATATTTGAACTGTGGGACTGCCAGAAACGGTATTTCAATGTTCTGTATGTATAACACATGTGGAAACTTTGACAATAAAGTGGACTTTGACTTTGATATAGGGAATAGTTGCAATATAAAGGACTAACCCATAAGAATATACAGTATGTAGTGATGTGTTGTATACCTCATGAGCTTGATTTTATTTTTCTCCATATATTGAATCTTTGCAATATGCTCACAAAAGGTCTGCTTTCTCAGTACAGCATCAACAATACAATAGGTAATGCAAGGAAGATAGTGGTGCGAGTTTAGCATTCACCACATTCTGTTCAAACCACATCGATATGAATAGCTAGCCAAGCACCTACAGCAATATGTCCAAGATGGGACAGAAAACACTGCATAATGCAGAGCCTTCTTGAGCAGAAAAGGTCTCTTGGAGTCCTTTCAGCATACCAAAGCCTTCCAGTTACACTGACGGTAAACCAGTAGACACCGATGGAGAAGATAGGGGGATTTTAGCTCCCTATGAAGAACTGATGAGGGAGGTAAGCGCTGATGTTTTCTCTGCCAAAACGATCCTCAAACTGTTTCTTTCTTGAAAGCATAGCACTGATACAGGTTTTGAGATGAGGGAAAGTGCTCTACAAAAGGCAGTGAGTGGATATAACCTTCCGCCAGGTTGAGGCAGGCAAAATGTGCCTTTGAATGAAATACTTTTTTGCTTTATAAAGGAATCATATGGCATGTCATAAGTATACATCATATAGGCTTTTTTTTTCAGTGTAGATTTTGTTATATTAATGTTTTTTAGTTTTTTTTAAAGGGGACACTTTACACTCATTTCAGGTTCATAGTAATAATTAGTGTCTCTGCTGTGACATGTCTCTATGCTTTAATGTCCAAAAAGGTCTTTATTTTGCTCATACTGCCTGTGCTGCTGCAGCTTTTTCACCCTCTGTCTGAAACCAGAGCCCAGTCTGCTCTGATTGGTTAGCTGGTCAGCTTTGTTACGATCGGTCATTTGCTAAATATGTCCCGCCCCTTAGCCTATCACGTACAATGTGTTGGAGCGTTAGCCAATAGAAGTGCAATTGTTAAATATTAATGTCTTTATTTTACCGAAGTAAATAAAAGATTCCAAAGGAGGTGTTTCACACAGGAAAACCATATAACACACTAAAGGAAAGGGAGAACCCCCAAAAGCACTAAAGGGCCTCTTTAATTTACTTGCACATTATTTATTTTGATTTCAAATAACTCACACATTTAGACAACCTGCTACCGAGGATCTCACTCAAGAGGTGGAGAAGAGGATCAAAGGCAGTCTGTAAAAAAAGGCACCATGTCAAAACACAGCAAGAGCAGCCTTGGCAGTGTCTTTTATGAGATCTTTAAAGAGAGTTAGACAGAAACAGGGTCTGTAAGCACCAGTTTTTTCAGCTGCAGAGTTACATCACTGAGCAAACACCCCTAAGGTTGGAAAATCCACTGCTGTATTGGAGCACACATGCTGCAATCAATGGTCTCCATGTCCACTTTCAAGGTTTGAAGCTTTAAAGTCTCTGCAGTCTATGGTGCATTTATATACAGTATGTCATTGATGAGAATATATCCGGCTGCCCATTAACACCAGAAATGATTATTTTTCTCCAGAAAAGCCTTCACTTCATAGTAAGAGTAAGAGTATTGATAACTGAATAAGAGGGGGATTTTAATGTAATGCTCCAGTAAGAAAACATAGAACATAGTCTTTTATTTTTCACTGAAGGTCACAGAGAAATTACACCAGGGACAAATGACTCAAACTTTTTCTGACACAATGAAGAATGACAGACTGCTCTCAATGCAGGAGAGTGGGATTGAGTTCAGAAAATAGCCTGGCCTTTGGGAGTGCGATGCTGGTTTACTTTAACTACATTTTCTAAAACTGAAGAACCTTTTGGATTCTGTTTTTCTGAATGTTTCACAACAAATAAAGGATAACATTGATATTTATAGCAAGTATTGACTGTTGTTTCTTTCAGTGCAGTTTAATACAACTTGTGATCTCTTGTGAGGTGATACAGACTGACAGACAGTCCTCATAATCAAAGAGGCAATAAAATATGTGTGTATCTCTATTACTTACCAAATATGTTGTGTGTATTTCCTACTGTTACAGTTTTTTTGCAATAGCATTTGGTTAATATTTTACATTTTGCATTGTTTACATCCATGCATGTTGTAATGTCGTTCAGTGTTAAAAGTTAATGTGTGCACAGCTAACTAAAAAAGGGTCCATTTGTACCAAAAATAACTCCATTAGTGGACAAAATATTTCAAAGGACTCTTTTTACAACCCGTTTTAGCAAATTCAATCAAATAAAATGTCAAAAAATAAAACCAAACCAGACATGTTTCTTAACTTCGTCTCTGAGTCGTTTGCACGTTTTACATTCAAAGAGAACACGTAGATATTTTATTTTCGGTCAACATTGCTTTAGTTTATCTGAAAAAGGCAACTAACTATAATGGCAATGAACACTCAAAGGATGAATTGATGGTATATTTCAACTCTACATAAATCTTGGCACTTGGTGACAGCGCTGAAGGGGGCAGGAGGATTTTTCTGGTTTAAGGAAGTTTAAGCTTTAAGTCTTTTATCCGATTTCCTAGGCTTGTTAAATGTGGGTTCTGCTCTGTATGTTTATGTAAAAACTGTTTTTACACATCCTCAAGTCATTCTACAAAACGCTGTGTTTCTAGGATTTCCGTAAAAGCCCATTTTGTTATCAGAATAAGTCTTTTATCTTGGAGGCTTTGCATTTTCCACATCACATTTCACCAATCATTGTCTTGATATACACTACATGTGGAACCAGTAACAATGGCAACTGATGCATGGGCTTCAAAGGAACAAGGTGATTAGGTTGGCAATGTATAGAACAAAAGGGAGGAGGAAACGTGTCTTTTTGAAATTGTGTGCAATTGTGCTTGTTTACCAAGGTACTGTAACTGTTTGAAGGAGGTTTCATTGGTCTCATTTCAAGGAACGGCTATAGATTTGAACTAAAAATGCATGTTTTTTCTTTTGGTGTTTGCTTTGATGTCGTAGCTGACACAACCCTGAAAGTGGCCATGCATCAATAGCATATCGACCGGAAAATGATGTATGGCAGAGAAGATTTCAAGGTATTGGTTATATTTAGAGTCAATATGGGTTTGAACGTAGGTGTGTTGTTTACAGGGCCAGGGTTATACTGAAGACTCCTCTGAACATAGTGAGTATGAAGTAACAGGACAAATTGTGCAATGCTAAAAATATCAAAAAAGCTCAAATCAAGAAGAGCTGAATGTGATTGTCTGTAAAATGTTATGTCCTGCCCGGAGGTAACACAGTATTTTGGTTTATGACCATCCATTTCAGTTAATATGGCCAACTGTTTCCCCTCTGTCGTATTGCTGCTACCTTCATGGTTCAGTGAAACCCATGTTATCTTTTTTGACCAAGTGTGCTTGTGTGGGGGGAAGTTCAGGAAGAAAACATAAGAGAAATGTTGGATACAGTCCACTGCGTGTGAACATGATACAGCTCCTCTCACAATGCACTGCTACTGAAGCCCACCAACAAATTAGAGGCATTTCACAGCTGAAGCATGAAATAACATATTTTGGACTCTGACATATCAAATCTAATTTTGTTTCTTCAAGCGAGACAATGCTGATTTATAAAGTTTCTAAGATAAAGAAAGGAAACTTGTTTTTATCTGTGTTCGTATGCATGCTGCACATCAGTCAAGCAGGACTCTGCTCTGATGTTCATATTAAGAGGAAAACAGACTGTTGCAAACCCCTGGAAGTAAATTCCTCCTACCATGACAACATTCATACACCATGAACCGCATACATTTCAAATTAAGATCATTGGTGTAACAAAGGAAGATGCATAGGCCAATCATGAGAGAGATCACAGCAATCTACAACTCACAGCAATCTACAATAACGTGATATGTTTGATGCATGACTTGTTTTCCCCTCTTCACCTCACCCAACTACCATCTGTGCGGATGAGAGTGCGGCATTCTTCAGCACCAAGATACATTCTATCTCTGTGTCTCTCACCTCCTTCAGTGAAGTGAAAGCCATCCTGACAGAAAGCAAAATAATGGGTTGTTACTCTGTGGGCAGATATGAGATCTCTGAGGAAAAACTCAAGGCAGTCACATACGTATAACATCTTCACACATGGGAAGTGTGTGCAGGATGTTTTCTGAGAGGTGGCAGACAGGGGCGAGGATAGGTGCATTATTTTGGTCATTTTCATGTTCACATTTGTATATTGTGTCTCTACTGGGACATGTCTCCATGCTTTAATGTTCAGAAAGCTCTTTATTTTTCTCATACTGCCTGTGCAATAGCTCCTCTTTTCACCCTCTGTCTGAAACCAGAGCCCAGTCTGCTCTGATTGGTTAGCTTGCCGGCTCTGTTGTGATTGGTAACCCGCTTAGAGATGTCTCGCCCCTTAGTCTATCACGTACAATGCGTTGGAGCGCTAATCAATGGAAGTGCAAGTGTTACAAAGTGAAGTAAACGAAGGAGTCCAATGGAGGCGTTTCAGGCAGGGGGGGGGAGTTTATGGGAGAGAAACTGTTGGTATATAATGTAACCTTAATTTTACACTTAAATTATTCAATTTCACACTCTTAGTCAAGGGTAAGAAAATATTAGTCACCTACATATTTAAAAAAAACATGAAACCATGCACAAACACTCAGGAAACCAACGCACCTTCACATGCTTCAAGTGAAATAATGCCACTCCAGCTTTCTGCTGCTTTCACAACATTTGTCAGGTTTCTTAGAAACCGCTTAAGTGATTGTGAACACCTTGCCAGTGAAAGGCCCGATCAAGAGGAGTTATTGAGGTCTGATTCATTTATATTTCCACTGAAAACTAGATGCAACATTGGTTGTTATTAAAAAAACAAAACATTGCTGCAGTGGCTGCTAATTGTCAATTTGGGTTTATGAACCCAATACGACTGTTCTGAAACAGGCAAAAGGTGATTTATATTGTTCTAGTTATAGAAGACAGACTTTACTTTATTTATTATTATTTCTTGTTTATTGTGCCTTGGATGTTGGTATAAATCACGGAAAAACAATCTTTAATCCATCTACTCCAGAAAGACGTGATCACATAGCAAGATATATCGATTAAAGACAAAGAAACATACAGCCTTCACATATTTCAACGTATGTACTGGGGCCTGATTTATAAAACTGTAAAAAAGATTCTGATTGAGTTACAGTGTGAACACTTCCTACGCTGGTTTCTTTTTTAAATTCACAATCATCTCTCCATGTGGCGTACCTTTGCAAAGCTTTATGTTACGCCCACAGTTGCCTATAAATAGTCAGTGAAACAGCCTTTATTATTATTAATTTATACTGACTGCATGAGGAGGTTCATAGGGATCATACACACAGTGGGAAATTCTTGCTGGGCAGGTGGAAAACAGGTAAATAATTATGTTTGGTGGAAAAAGTGTGGACATTGCTTCAAGAGACAGTACGAGGTGGACGCTGTGAAAGCTGCTTTCTAAGATGGTTAGACACGTCACCATAATAACAAAAAAATGTGTCTGAAATGGTAGCTAACAAAGAAGACCCATTTACAACGCCCCTTGATAGGAAACTGTGAGTAATTACCAGGGAATCTCTCCTGGGTTGAGCCATGATGGAGGAGGATACAGACGTGTAAGACGATGACTCACACAACATAGAAGTTATAAACCCAATGCATTCAGCTCAGAACACGTATGTACAAAAGCAATGGGGTTTTAGTCACATAATTATTTCTATTTATTTTTCTGCTGCATGTTCCAGCTGCCAATCATCTGTGTGTGCCCGACTTATACACCTTTCACCTCGCACTGCATGTCTCTATGCTCCAGCAGCGACTCTATTAAGAAAATAAATGAAAAAAATGTGACATAAACTTCACACTGTGACGAATAAAGGGTGTTATTTGTTTCCATACTCGTCCTCCAGTTTTTGTAGCGTTATTCAGTCAAGTTAGTTTGCCATAAATGACCAACTTTGCTAAGAAATTGGCATGCACACATCCTCTGAGCGTATCCAACGTTCATGAATGAGGCCCTTGGACCTGTTGATTATGCAGAGATACCACTATTGCTCGACAATACACAAGTTGTACCTCCCGGTTCACAACAAAAGTTCTGAGCCTAAGTTACACCCAGAACAGACTTTCTCTAAAATTGACGTTCCCATTGCTTTCAACCTGTCCACTGCAGACGCTTCTTCGTGCATCTCGACAAACTTCCAGGACACTTGCCTTTCAATTGCTTATCAGTTAGAGGCCTGCAGACTAGCACAATGACTGCTAGCAATACTGATTAGTATCGGCTTATTTGGGTTGTTTGGCCAATCTGATCCTCTGTTTTACACCACAGAAGTCTTTACTGGCAAAGCTTTCATGCACAGACACACAAGTTTAGCACTCAAACTTTTCTGACTCATTTCATCTACACTGAGCTTCTGTGAGAAGGGCCTGAGCCGCTGCAGTACGAGATGGTTTCTTTCAGCTAATTTTTTGCACTCATTTCATTTCAGCTCAGTCTGTATGGTTACCAAATATGCTTTCACAGAGGACAAAAAAGATAGCTCATAGTGCCACTGGAACTGCAACAAAAACCATGCGAGTGAAAAGCCAATAAAAATAAATTATTAAGTAGCCCACACAAAAGATGAACAGGCAACGGAAAAAAACACTGTAGTTTACTCAGGCGAAGGCTTACAGAGAAGGTTTGGTGATTTATATTGAAAAAGCAGATATTAATAATGGTATGCGTTTACATGTGCTGCACACGATCTGATGTGGTACTTTAATAAAAACAATTTAGAAGCGTTGCAGATAAGGATTTTTTTTTTGGCTTGTTTTGCAGAGTTGAATTAAGTAAGATTTCTGCTCTTTCATCAGCACAGCAGTGATAAAACCCGCCTCAGCTTCTTGTCAGCCTAATTTGCGACAACAATACAGTATCTCTGTGTGAAATGATTGGCTGATAAAGCAGCGTCCTACAGTTTATTCACTTTCTTTTAGTTTAGCATACTTTGCAAACATCCTTGATAGCAGGAATCACACCTCCAGGTTCAATTAAATCAAATAAATGTCACACCAAAGTATCCACTGCTGCGATCAAATAAAACCAGCTTCACTTTCTATTTAAATATATAGTGAGTGTTATATTCCCAACCAGAGCTGTCAATCTCTTGTGACGGGGCTCAGCATTTGAATAACAATCAAAATAGATTCTCTTTAGTAATATCACATCAGTACAAATCCTGGTTTCAATCTTTCACATTTTCCCAAATGATGGAAGCAGCTAGCACAAAAGCTCCCCATCTCTACTGGCATTTCTACGTGTGTTGGGGCTCACGCTCTGCTGCAAGATAAACTTCTTCATGATATCCTCAAGGCTGACAAAGAAACACACTCCCAGCTGTTGTCACAATTATATCGGTCTATGTTATGAGCGTCAATTAATCCAACCTTTTTTCTAATAAGTGTTTTGTCCAACTCATTGCCATGAATGTACTGACACAGATTACAATACCAATGAACCTATGCTTCTTTAGATTGGTGCAAGAATACGTTCTAAAACCCTCAAATTAGTCAGCATATTACCACATCTGTTTGTCTTGTAGATAGAATAGAAGATAGAATCGGAGGATGAAACCCTCTTTATTAGTCACATACATGCACACAGCAGAGCACACACAGTGAAATTGGTCCTCTGCATTTAACCCATCCTAGTACTAGGAGCAGTGGGCAGCTATTGTGCAGCGCCCGGGGAGCAATGGGGAGGGGGGGATTGGAGGTGTCCGGTGCCTTGCTCAAGGGCACCACAGCAGGGCCTAGGAGGTGAACTGGGACCTCTCCAAGTAGCAGTCCACCTTCCATATTTTCAAGTCTGTTCGGGGACTTGAACTGGCGACCTTACGATTCCGAGTCCAAGCCCCTACTGACTGAGCCACTGTTAACTTGTCTCTAAGTTAACTGGTTTTTGAAAAATGTTTGGTTACATACCTAAAACCTTCTAAAAATAGCACAGACAAGTGACTAAATTAGACTACTTAACGGCATCACTTTAGCAGCCTTTAGCTTAGCATTGATTAGCATTAGTTTGTCAAAAGCCTATTGTAAGTTTTTGATATTTGTTTTGATATTTATGTGGCAACAGATCTCAGATTCCAACTTCTGGGAGTTAAGCAGCCTCAGATTTCGACATGATTTAAGTGGGTGAATTTGCCCTTAGGCCTATGATATAATGTATGTCTTTACAAAGCACAGACCTTTGTGTCCAACCAATCAAAACCTATAGACTTTCTCATGCAGCCTACAGTAAAACTCCACAGGGTAGTTTGTTTTTTATGGAATGGCATTAAATGATATAACATTAAAAAAGGAACTCTGTGACTTTGACTACCTCTGGTATATATCTATAAAGGCTACCAAGGGAAAGTCATCCGTCACTCAAAAGCGTATTTTTCATGCTATTGACAGATATTTCAGTCTCAAAAACGACACCCACTCAATAAATCAAAGGTCACGTTGAAGGCGTTCGAAGATGAGCCTCTGAATACAGCAGTGGGAGAATTCACTGAGCCCTGAACTTGCCATCATCTCTGTAAATGGGATAGTCCTCGACACATTTCACTGAGCACTGATCCTCTTTGTTATCCTGCTTCCACACCACATGATCACATTGGCAAAATAGAGAGAAGGAAAAACTAGAGCTGTGAAAAATCACACTGACATTTGCTAAATATTAATAGCAAATGTTCTTTTAAGTGTCAAACATAAAAGTACGCAATGGGCAGAAATCCTGCTGTACAAGCTATAATATTAATACCTCTGCCAAGGAGGTTATGTTTTCATCCTGTTTGTGTGTTTGGGAGGAGGATTGCAGAACAACTCCTCGGCTTATCTTCAGGGTGACGCAGGGGGCAAAGGAGGAAACCATTTCATTTTGGAGCAGATCTTTTTTACAGGCAGATAGTATCATTATTTTTCTCTTTGGTTAACATTGCAATATAGGGTGAATGTGTAGGTTAAACACCAACCTTGAAGTAGGGCTGCACGATTATGGCCAAAATGATAATCACGATTATTTTAATCAATATTGAGATCACGCTTAATTATCACGATTATTTGTTAAATTTTAACCAAAACATTTTTTATTGACACATAGGCTCATTATTACTGCTTTCACATCCAGGTGCTACATTCCTGCTAATGTACACATTTGTGCATCAAAATAAAATAGGTCTATATCTCGTCCACACTACTGCGTTTTCGTTTTAATCCGGAGTTTTAAAACGAAAACGTGACCATTCACGCATACTGGGCATGCGCGTGCCGGTTGCAGTTGCAGCATTATAAAATGCAGAATTTACCTGCACAACAACTGCTACCACAGACAACAAGGTAAACAGCGCTTTTACTTCGTTATCCATGTTTACCACTGGTAGTTAAGGCTGATCCGATCCGATACCCAGCTGATCTGACCCGATACCCAGCTGATCTGACCCATACCCAGCTGATTTGAATTTTTCCGGGTAAGGAAGGGTCACATGGTAGGAGCGTGACGAATCAGAGAAGGATACTCGTGATCGATAAGACCCAATCAGAAAGCGCTCATGGGAGCCTACATTAGCGTTTCCAAAAGTCTGCGTTTCTGCCTGTCCACACTAATCAGCAGCCCCGGGGCCAGCAGCGTTTCCAAAAGCCTCCGTTTTAAAACGAAGACCCAGTAGTGTGTTGTATTGTATACGAGGCTTGTTTTCTCCATCACTCGCTAGAAGCCCTAGATTGGCTTTGGAAAAAAACGTTGATACTGAGCGTTCTATGAACCGAATGACACATTTAAAATATCGCTCGATCACGCGATTTTGATCCAAAATCGTGATAGTGATTAAAATTCGATTAATTGTGCAGCCCTACCTTGAAGCACTATAAAGTCTTAGGACTGTTCTCTGTAAACTTACTGGGGTAACTATGCATTGAAACCAATAAAGTGTTGACTGGTAATCAACAGGGGCGGCTGGCCCATAGGGGGCGATAGTGCACCGCCCTCCTTAAGCCAAACGAAAAAAAAAAAAAAAAAAAAAAAAAGAGAGAAAAGAGTTTATTTTGCCGGTCTAAGTCTTAATAGTATAGTCCAAACAGCAGCCTGAATATCGCTGCGACAATCAGCAGCCTGGATGTCACTGTCCAACCAGTAGCCCCGCCCCCTTGGGGCGATATCAGTCAGATTGAAAATCGCCCCAGGCGCTCTCATAGACTTACATGTTGAGACTCGTTTTTTCAAAAATCGAACGATACAATGCATTTCTATGGGCTCCGGGGGGGCTTGCCCTAACGTGATTTCGTCATACGCAGTTACGCACTGATGCGTGCTCGGACGTACAGCGCGCGCGTCTGGCGGAGACCTGTAAACCTGTAAACTGTATAGTGGTAAATGGAATATGTTCTGGAAAATTTTGATTAATTACAGTTTTGATTATAGTATAATTTGATTTGATTATTGCTATGGCATCCATGATGGCTATAAATTGTAGACTGTGCTAAAAGTGATTTCAAGGGCAAACTATTAGATGACAAACTATCTGTTAATGTGTGTTTTATTGTGGAACCAAATGTATTGTATATTTTATGTCTGGGGTTGCATCTAGTGGTTGAAAACCAAATTAAACAATGAGATGTGACACTGTAAAGCTGGCTATCTGACTTTTATTTATTATTATTTTACCCATTGAATGGGTAATCTTAGCCATCATCACAACTTTTGCCCCCCCTGAGAAATTTGTCAGGAGCCGCCACTGGTAATCAACACCTCTATCTCTACATGGCTGAGAGGAAGAAATGTCTGACTGATTTCTGGAGAGGTAACACAATGGCGATGCAGGCTATCCAATCGCACTGCTACTTACATTACTTGCACTTCTTCTGTACTGACCTTTCACCAGACAGATGATTTGATGTCCTAAAGTGGGACACGTTTTTTTTCTTTTCTTTTCTGTCTCACCCCTGAGGCAGGCTGCTATTTTCATCAGGGGTTAGTGAGGAGGGAGTGATGTGGTGTGAGAGATCTGCCCTGTTTAAATATTTATCACCAAAAATCAAAATTCATAGAACAGTTTTGTATACAACCGATAATGAAAACAATATGCCGGCTCAATAACTCACCAAAATGTGATCCGTGTGAATGAATATGGAACAAAAAGCAATTCAGCGACCTAGCTTGTGTCTGGTTTAGTTCTGAAACTTTAGGTATTTGAGCTACTTGGTATTTTTCCCCATCCCTATCGATTGACAATTTTATCTTCAACACTTATCCAAAGGGCCAAGTGTCTTTCTAAGCCATGCTTGAAAAGGCAGTGACACAACGGTCACAAGGGAATTTAATCAGTGTCTTTTAAACTCTAAAAGGGTTAGCAGTGTGTTGACAAGATTGATCAAAGCAAAGCCCCCTTTGCACAGAAAACAGCTTTCAAAGCTGAAAAAAAGTTCCATTTGTTAATCTCCTATAATTCATTTCAAGAAAAGTTTGACTTTTTATCTTCCCTGCACCCAAACTAATCATCGAATTTCAATGCAGAAGTTTTCCGGGATTAACATTAAAACAATATATTTTCAAATATTATTTCTGCTGATTAATGAATGAAAAGTGAGTAATGAAGCACTGAGAAGAAATAGTGATGGAGGACAAGCTGTCAAGAAGCAACCAGTAGAGTATAAAAGGTCTCATTCTTATATTAAAAAGGAATCACAGAATCCTTATCCCATTAATATCAATCATTTCTGTGTTATATTATATTACACGTTTCCTAGAATACCTCCTTTATGCAAATGTGAGTTATGGGTTGCTAGTTTCATCTGTGGTAATAATGGCTTTTTTGTATGGCCACTTGGGCAGTGCAACAAGCTACAAACACACCGTTAATACTTTATCGACTTGTAAAGTTATTATGGGGAGTGATTCATATGTTTTGAGTTGTGAAATCACTCACAGTAACTCTTGAGTGAATAATAATGTGGAAAAACTAATGCTAGATTAGTATTCATTTGATGTGGCGTGTATGCGACCCCAGCTGTATACAAGCCGAACACTAACTGTAATTTAAGCTTTGTTTTGTTCACCACCAACTTTTGAGAAAACATGTGGCTCTTAAATCCCTTTACGCTCCATAGTGTTCAGCAGCTGCAAGCACTGGGTACTGGACAGATGGTGCTGTGTGTTTTTGCAGCTTTGTTTCCCCTAAAACTGCTGTCTGCTACTGGAAACGAAGCTCATGACAACCATGAGAATAAATCACAACCCTGAAGTCACTAAAACCCAAACGATAAGCTAAACGACATGCACCACTGAGCAAAACTGCAGTTTCGGATAAGTTTACTACATCTGTGTGGGAAGTGGGCACATACTTAGGATTTTGTTGCAATAGTAGAGTATTCATTTCTTAAATATGAGGACATTTTGTGTTTCCAGCACCTTTCCATGTTTTTTTCATATAGGTTTATTCCGTAACATTTCCCAATTATTGCAAGTGTTGACCGTTTTGCTACAGCCAGCTGCAGCAGTCTGATTTGATCCAAAAACTCATCCCTCCACATTTATTTCCTACAAGGGAGTCATAGCTATTAAGTGAAATGATGTCACTGGCATGTTTTTTTTCCAGACAACAAGGGAAGTGTAACATGGGTAAATATTCATATATTCATGCCGCAGGTTGTTGTTACATCAATGGATGATTAAGGGGACCACATGAATGGATAGCTATTGTTCCTTCTCTGCATGGGAGCAATGAATGTAAAAAAAAATGTTTTTCATTCCCAATCAACAGACAGCAGGTGGAATTGGAACAAAATGGTGTGTTAGCCACCGTTGTTCTTACGTTATATCAGTGGCGTAATGCTTCAGCTGGCTGGAGACGGGATCTTTATAAGACTAACGTAAGCCATCGGTACCTCCTTATACATAGCTGACATCACATTACAATCCTTGCTGGGAGATGACTCAATTGGGCCCGTAAAATGGACAAAAGTGAACTGCCATTCATTACAGTTTGACAGCTCTTTTACAAAGCTGCACCTTGTCCAGTACAGCAGCCATGATTGACTATCGCCTCCTGAAGAAAAATCAGGAAATCAGTCATTCTATCTAAAATCACCAGGGTGAGGAGACTTCAACAATAAAGGGTGATAGCTGACAAAGGTGGAGTTCTTTGGTTGGAAATGGATTTAGTTATGTTAACAATAGTTTGTCGTAATGGACACAATGTCCTTTGAATCAGGCAGCTGTAGTGTCAGTGTAATTATGCAATGATGTATTTTTGGGCGACCTTCATACATTCAGTATCTATCATGAATGAGTTATTTCAACAAGTTAAAAACTCCTGAGAGGGGTCCGCTGGATAGCTCAGTGGTTAGAGCAGGCAGACCATATACAGTGTCCGCTGCCAAATACGCAGGTTTGACTCCCGAGACCCCAGAAAATGTCACTCAATGTCATCCCCCTTTTCCCATCTGTATCTATAATAAAAAGGCACTATCTGGCCCAAAATCTATTTTAGACTCCTGCACATGGTTCACTACTTTGGTAACCCATACACACAAGAAATTCAATAATATTAGAATTGTATATTCATCTTTACTAAGATAATCAAACAGACTTTATAAAAGCTCACTAGCATGACGATATGAAGAGCTGCTGCTGTTGTTCTGGTACCCTTGATTAACTGGGTTTAAGACGTGCAAAAAAATAAACAGGATTTTGGCATGAGTGTTACAATGAGCTACAAGTATTTACTATCAAGGGGAAAAAAGTGGTTATCATATTCCATAAAATCTGCACCTCTATGCACCTCATTAGCATCTGTGCATTGATACATTTTGGGACCATGACAGTGTCACATGTGTGCAAGATGCAGTCAATACTTGTGTAATTGCGATTAAAGTGTTTGAAGGCGAAAACAAAATGATGATCGAGTGCAGTCAATGGGACCGCCTTGATCCCCATCCACAGTTTGTTTCCTAAATTAACTCATTTAATTCATCAGGCAGTTGTGTGCACATACAGTATCCCGATGAATAAGGGTTTTATTTAAACTGCCTTCACCAGCAAAAAGCTCTAAGTCTTTTTAATCACGCGCCAAACTCTGAGGCACACCACAAAAGCAAATTAGCATATAGTTCAAAACTGATCAATGAGAATGGAATATATACAGGGTCTGTGGATGTACATACTGTACAATAATCTCTTTTCCAGTCTTTGCAAACTCTAAAAACACTTTTACATATACAAATCAGCCCTCACCCATTCACACACGCATAGAGGCTACCAAGGGAGACATTCACTCACTGTTGATCATGCCATCTGGAGCAATGTTGGGTTAAGTATCTTACCCAAGGACACTTCAACATGTTGACTGCAAGGGCTGGGGATTGAACCACTTATCTGCCAATTGGAGCATGACCTCACACAGTCATTCACATACTCGACACCAAATTGGATTTTTGTTAAATGGACTTTTTAAAGGGTCCATTTGGGAACTTTGATTCTTAGAGCGTCATCTTTTTTTTAGCTGTTAAAACTCAGATGTAGGCATCAGGTTTCACTGCACATTGAAAGAGTAGAAAAAAAAGTAATTACCACAGTTCTCCTCATCTGCTTGATTCCCACAGTCATCGAAACCGTTGCAGTGCAGGGGCTGAGGCAGGCATTTGGTCAGGTTGCCACAGGGGAAATTTCCAAGGGGGCACGTCACTTTTTCCTCGCTGATATTGAATGCTGTAAACAAAGCAAAGGATTCAAACGTTTGATTGGGAATGCAAAATACCTGCCACTTCTCTCTATATTGAGAGCCCCTTGTGTCCGTCCTAACCCACGTCAAACGGTCGTCAGCTTTAACCGTGTGTTGATGCACATCTTTCTCTTATGGTAACTTGTACTTTATTTCAGAGTCTTTATTATGAATAGGCATTGAACAAACAAGTACATATTAAAAAGGTGGGGGAGGAATTCCGTGCCCTCATTACACCCTGTCTTCTTTATTAACAGTCCTCATCCATTGTGGCGAGTGTGTGTCACCATGCCTGTCATGCACACTACAGGACACAGGACAAAGATAAGACACATGCAGATTATTCAGTCAGTCTGTATGACATCCCTGCACTGGATGCCATTAAGAAGAGAATATTATTTATGATAATATCTACCCGGCACTTACAACAGCCTGGCTTCATGCTAAATTATAGTTTTATCATCTCATTATGTCTCAATGGGACCGCTCACAATTCCTTAGCGTTTGTCCTTCATTACGAACAGGAGGTTATACGTTTTGTCATTCGTCATTTACTCTGAATCTTTTTAACTACAGTTCAGTGTACAGAAGGTAAATCCTATTTGGTGCTTAGTAAATGCATTTATTATATAATTTATACATGCATTCAGCTTTTAAGCTTTCAGGTAGTAGTATCAAAGAGCTCAGGATGCTTCCTCCAACGCTGAGCTGCTCAATGACTGGTCAAGTGTTTGGTATTTTTTGCTAAATAATCACAGATGCTCTTTATAAAACATTTATTCAAACGCGATAAAATATTCATCATCCTGCTGCGCCCCAACTGACTGTATGACCCGCTTCAGACTCGAAATGCTAATAGAGGCTTTTGACCTCCGTGTCAACAGCTCTTTCCAGCGAATATGGAGATATAAGGAAACATGTTTCTTTTGCATCATTTGCTTGTGTCTACAGGTATAAGTATTACATATCTAACTCTTAGCACACTTACAGAAGCACAGAGTTATCACTTCAGCGGTTACATAATGAGCAGTCCGCATGATCAGATGTGCCGTGAAGCACAATACATCACTTCGTTAAACTGTGCTACTTAGCTGAGACAAAGCTGAACTTCAACCACTGTCAGCCTTAATGATGTGGAAGTGTTTGCAAGCTTGCAAAAAAAGTACATCTTTGTCACTAATCCATATTTAGAATCTCAAAACCAGCCTCAGCCACTGCAGCTTATGGCTGAGTTTCATGAGTTTGTTGAATTTTTCATGAAGTTGTGACTGCCAGTCCTCCCTGACTGACTGCTAGATGGAAAAGTGACATTTTCACCTCTTCTCAAAAAGTGAAATTGAACCAAGCATGACATCGGATGCAAAAGCAATGCAATAAAAAGCACTTTTTTGATTACTGAACAACAAATAACAACTCAGTTGCCAATCATGAACCTAAAAAGTATAATTTTGTACCCACTCTTTTTTAAAACATATTATGGGATGTCACTTACCAAAATAATCTACACAATAATATAATATAAGTGAAATGTGTTACATCTTTTAACATCTGTCACAAAACTCAGGTTGCCTGTAATTTTATTAATCTAAACCTGTTCTGATTGCACATTTTATTTTCTATTAATATCAGCACAAGAGATCCTTAAGTGTTTAGTCATGCAGCACATTTACAATGGTAGGGTGACAGTGGAGTGCCGCCACTTTAGCTGTGAAATTGCAACCTGACAGAAACCATACTGATGAATCCCACCATGGAAACTCTGTTTCCAAGCCACATGGTAAACATGTTAGAAGAGGAGGACAATTTTCTAGAACAAATGTCAAATAACCAACAAGTCATGGATAATTATCTCCTAAAGTATCGGCAAATGTGAAATTATTTTTTGACGACACATCCTTCATTGTGTGGGATGCACAATGCCTGCCACTAAGTCAAAATAGTACAGTCAAATGAACTCCTTTACTGCAAATACGTTCTGGCTATGACAAAACACTGTCATTAAAAATAAGTGCAAATAATGTATGTAACCTTCATGTAGAAATAATGAAGGCAGTCCAACAGTGTCACATGAATCATCCCTATAGATGTAAATATAGATTGTTGCACGTGATTAACCTTGTCAGTCAAAGTATAAACTTTTCAGCTGAAAAGTACAGTTTTCTACTGTAAAGGCATTCACTCCCAACAAACAGTGTTAGAATAAGTGGGGTCGAGAATGACTATAAAGCTACTTGACTTGAAATAAAAAAGAATGATGTTTTGGATCATTGTGCAGCAGTGGGCATTTAACTGCTCCTGCTGTAGAGCCAGTGAAGAGAAAAGCTCCCAATTGAAAAACGTTTTTTGTTGTTCACAGGAGCAGGAGAGATTAAAAATATAAATATTCTTATCACATCACAAGCCGTACCTTCTTTAGGGATGCTTTGAAAAGAGTTTTCCAATAGATCACAAGTACTACATACTTTTTTATCCAGTTTCTAGCACCACAGGTCAATTTGTGAAGTGTGCGTTATTTAGCTTTATTGACTGCATTTCTATAGCGCTTTTCCAGTCCGAATTACCCTTCAACGCGCTTTCATACAGTCAGGGTCATCAATTCAAAGACAAGCTGCAATCTGCTTGTCTTTCACACACCATTCACACACACACACACACACACACACACACAACTGGCCATTCCATCAGGAGCAACCTGAGGTAAAGAATCTTGGATCCAAACTCTAATCTTCCAATTTGTAGAAAACCACAGTACCTAACAGCCACAGTACCTAACAGCCACAGTACCTAACAGCCACAGTACCTAACAGCCACAGTACCTAACAGCCACAGAACCTAACAGCCAGACACTGAGAAATTGTTAAATCGACCAGAGTCGGAAAATGCTTCATTTATATTTCAAATAAACCACTCAACTTGGAACTTTATATTTGCTCTGCTCCTGAAGACACAAAAAAGGTTCCTTTTTAAATAATTTCATTGGATAGAAGGTTTTTACCCCATGTGAATAATGTTTCCTTTTTTGACAAAATCAAGTTAAATAGAGAGATGATTTGTGGGTTTACTTTCTTTAGATGTTGGGCATTGTTGGGCCACCAGCTTATTTTTAGTCTTGTTGCCACTATGATAAAAAGTGGATACAAAAACCTTCTTAAATAAAAACACAATCATATGAAATGCTTTGAGTCTTCAGCTAAAAGTTGCACTCAAACACTGTAAACAAAACAGCAGCCAAACATGCAATATACTCATCTGTATTCATGATTATAAACATCCTGGAAAGAGCAACAGAACCCAATATTGGGTAACACTTCATTGTTTGTTGGTCTTCACCCACTAAAGACTGGACAAAAAAAACAACATTTTTACTCCACTGGTTATAAATCTTTCGTGGGATATAAAACAAGAATCTGTCGGGTCTGATTAAAAAAAGAAGAAGCTAATCGTATTATGTTGGTGGTTTAAATGTTTTTTTCCATTTTCCACACTAAATGGATGGACACAATTGCTGGACATCCACTTCAGCTCACCATCACTGACAGCCTCTGCCACTGATTCAATGCGCTGAGTTGGCCGAACAGAAGCTGATAAGGAGCGCTAAGAGGCAGCAGTGCAGGATGCATAACATAAACCACAGGCTCTACACAGGCGGGTGGCAGACAGGCTGGGAATCAGGCTCCAACAGATCTTTAGGGCATTACTGTTTGTGCTGAAAAAATGTCTTATCTTCTGTTGACTGTGTCAACATCACATATAGAATCTTATTTGGTCTCTTTTTCCTGCAGGAGATCCATTTTCCACAAGGTAGCACACAGGAGCGCAGATTATCATTTTGGATAGTTTTCTTCACATCCAGCTAGAATGCAGTTACGCAACATACAGTATTCCCATCTTTACCAATGCCTTACAGTAGCATGAGTGCATCAGTACTTACAATCTCAATGCACAAAGCCAAGCTGGTTTACAGCCAATCTAAAACATGTATTTATCACACAGATTATTTGATAGATTAGCTGATTAATTATTTGATCAATACAATGTCTAAAATTCAGTTTCTCAAAGTCCCCAGTGATGTCTTTACATGTAAATGACTTATTTGGTCCATTCAAAACCCAGAGATACACACTTTAAATGACATAAAACAGAGCAAAGCAGGAAATCGCCCTCTTAAAGAGGTTGAAAACATTATTGTCTGCCATTTTCAAGAGGATTTAAAAGATCAATTACTTAATAGTTGCCTTGTCAGGCTTTTCACATATTCAACTAGTCTACTTATCTTTGTAGCCCTATTCAAGTTTCAAAGTTCCAATAAAAAAAATCTTGTAAATTGTGTCACACTTATCAGCTAAAGTGTCAAAACTCGGTTTATGAAACCAAAACGCACACGCTGGATTAAGCTCTTTTTCTCTATGAACCGAAAGCAATATTTTGGCCTGACAGGCTCTTGATAAGTCTGTCTGACCCAGAAAAAAGAGCTGCTGCCAGTTTAAATTTAGTGTGGATACTTTGTTATTCCTCCAGGCTTCACACGGACTTGAATCCCTGCCAATTCCCATGCAGGAAGCATACAGAACAACATCACAGTGACTGTTAACAGGTCGCAAAGGCACTGTTAATGATCATGCAAAAAATAAAAGCTTAAAAAAGGCTTTAAGATGGCAAGAATTATACCACTGGCATGAGGAGATTCAAAGCACTACAGAGCACCCTCTCACAAACAGGGGACAAACCACCAAGAACGTGTATCGTTCATCATGACAGTGAAAAAGGAATAGTGTGCACGATTAACTCCACAAAATGTATTATATCTCATGAAAGAAAAACTGGGAAATGACTCACACTGTTTCCAATGATATTATTTCCGATAATTTATCATATCCAGGCGATTGTTTCACATTGGGTTGCCATGCCCTGAACATATACATAAAGCTCCCTGGTGTTTTGAACCATAAACAATCAAATATAGATTACAAATGATAACCTGCTGAGTGACCTGCCTTGGGCCAATACACTAAGCATCAATATCTATGATAATCATATAACAACACATCCTTGCTTCCTTAAAGTCAAAGGTTCAAATGTCAGATAAAGTCACTGGCATAACCTCCTACTTTGGAAAGCAAATGTCTTACACATGTTATGCAAAAGAGCCTATGATTGATGAGGGCACAACATGTTCGCCATATATTTTAAAAGACATGAGACTGAAGATTCAAAGAGTTTCTGAATTCTTCAAAAACTGTTATTTACTGAACTTACCGGACACCCCGTACGCGAATATCACAGCCACATAAACTTGCATGGTTCCTCTTGAAGTTTTATTGTGAGAACCGCGTGGGTGGGTGGACAAGCAGGAGCGATATTTTCTCAATGGTTGTCCGAAGTGCGTAAAAATAACACCCAGAAGTTTGCTTGGCCGCAGACCAAACGCATAGAGCGTAGATTTTATGTAGTATTGGAGATCCTGCTGGAGAACCTGTAGCTACTTCGCAAGGTCGAGTCGGTCTGCACCCAGTCGGACAGAGAGGGAGGTCTAAGGAATCAGTTGCCATCGTCTGACGCACGATCCGCAGCAGCAGCAGCACAGGTGCAGCGTGCTCAGAGGGGTGGGAGAGAGAGAAACAGAGGGGGAGGATTCAATCTGGAATTCTGCAGAAGAGGAAAATCCATGCTCCAGAGGAAACGCGTCGACACTAATTGCTGCTCATCAAATTCCATGCTAATCTCGTTCATTACATGCCTCTTGTTGTCGGTACGCTCGCCAGGTGATTTGGTAGATCGATTCTCCCCATGTGGGTTTACAGGCTGGTGCATTCAGGAGCGTCGCAAACAATCTCTTCAAGCCAAACACAGCTGTCATGTTTTATTTTTCAAGACTATAAAAGGAAGAGATTTTCTTTCTAGTGCTACACATTTAAATCTTCAAAGTAAGCGGTGGTTCCAGAAGGTGTTATCACTTTATGTTCGAGTTCACGTGAAAGGCTTGCTCCCAGGCAGTGGCTTTGGTCTGACAAAGCTAAAACAATCGGATTCCCAGTCTTTACTAGTTCAGCTTCTTTCCTCCTCATGCAATATCAATATTTTCTCCCCATATACAATCAGCCTTTATGTGTCCTAAATGGGGAGCAACTCTCATGCACAGTTCACAGTGCAAGAAAAGTAAAGAATTGTTCAATATTTTACACAATGGATTACATTATCAAATTTGACTGTATTGGTTCACTTGTGTTGATTGAAAGTGCACAAACAGCACACAGACATAGCTAACAATTTGGTGAACTTATTGAAACATCTAGGATCAATAGTTTGTTAAGACTGTGGAAGCTAAACAGAGAGAAACCTTGGACTTACACTTGTCAATTCAAGACACGTCTCACATTCACCCACAGTTTACAAAATATCAGCAACAAACAGCATGTTGAAATTACTCAACAATTGTCATATATCAGCCATAGTAAAGCTTATATCATGCCAGTTGGTGTTATGGTGATTGTACTGAAAGGCATCGTCTTACAGGTTGATCCAAATTATTCTGTAGGGTTGCACTAAAGGCCATAGCATTTTATTCACATCATTATTACACTTCAACCATTTAGTGAGCCATGTCGTACAGAAGCATCTGTGATTTGATATGCTTCTCCACTTTTTAATTCAGGTTTTTACTTTTAATTTGTCCCTCGTACAAATCAGTTACACTTGTTATTGTTATCAATTTTATACTGTCCATAGTTCTGATATATACTGCCTGGCCAAAAAAAAACGTCACACACTCTAATATTCGTTGGACCGCCTTTAGCTTTCATTATGGCACACATTCGCTGTGGCATCGTTTCCACAAGCTTCTGCAATGTCATAACATTTATTTCTATCTTGCATTAATTTTTTGGGATCTTGTATTGATGACGGGAGATTCGGACCACTGTGCAAAGTCTTCTCCAGCACATCCCAAAGATTTCTCAATCGGGTTCAGGTCTGGACTCTGTGGTGGCCAATCCATGTGTGAAAATGATGTCTCATGCTCCCTGAACCACTCTTTCACAATCTGACCCCGATGGATCCTGGCATTGTCATCTTGCAACATGCCCGTGCCATCAGGGAAGAAAAAATCCATTGATGGAATAACCTGGTCCTTCAGTGTATTCAGGGAGTCAGCTGACCTCATTCTTTGGGCACATAACGTTGCTGAACCTAGAGCAGACCAACTGCAGCAACCCCAGATCATAGCACTGCCCCCACAGGCTTGTGACCTTTTCTTTGGCTGGGCAGTGTATTTATAGATAATATTATTTTTATATGATATAAACTTGATATATTGTAAGATTGATATATATCCATGTCCATATTGTACTAAACCGGTGCTTTCATTTTTTAAGTTTGTGACACTATCTTGGGCCATACCAAACAGCGGTTCTCATTCACCTCATTTGGTATTGCCCCCCCTGAAGAAAAATGCACCAGCCGCCACTGAGTCACAAAGCAACATTATGAGGAGATCACACTGTGGCAATAAACAACATTTTGCTTTAACTTATAATTATTAAGGAAATGCTGATTGTAAAGGCCAGAGCATAATGACACCATTAGCATTTACATCAAAGTTGTGGTTTAATTGAGTTTTTTGTTAAGTAAAGTTCCTGATTAAGTGAAATGACCCAAAAGTGTCAGTCATGATTAGAGTTTTTTGTGTTTTCTGAATGATACGGAAATGAGCTTTAATGCTTCCTTTGTTTGCCACTGTTCTCCATGGAGATCAAGCCCACATGAAACAACACCATAAGAACACACAGGGCAGTCACTGGTACATCATTTAACACATAGTTATCATTGCGTCGTTTGAATGTGCAGTTGTATTCTCTTTAACTAAGTTTACTACTGCTGTATTTAGTTTCCTAGCTTTTAGGATGCAGTTTTGTCTGGAACTGGGTACAATCCATGGATGCAAAAAGAGAACGGGATACAGCGTCAGAGGCGGGGCGCTGTTCTAATTAAGATTTCCCCTCTGTGGGACGATTAAAGGTATTCTGATTCTGAATCATTCCTATGAGAGTTGCTCAGTGGCGCAGGACGCCCAAAATCAAGCGACTGTATATTCTAAAAGTACCCTTTTCTGGGCCCATAGAGCATGCACATTTGAGTTTTTCTTGAGCCTTAAGTCTTTCTTCTCAAATAAAAATAAATGTGCTGTTCACTGACGTCTCTGTCCCAATATAAGTGTAGGGGAGATAGCAGGTGGTTGGACTGTATATTAAACTGATAGGTTGCGCCGTTCAGTTTCCATCGAATACAATCAAGGAGTGCCGGCCAGAGCACTACTTAAGGCCTGAAGATGTTGAATGGGGGGGGGTTTGGTTGGAAAGGATGACGCCAGACGGGTGGATTAAACTTGACTTTCTTCTGTTGAACTTCAGTATATACGTAGGTACAGGTTTGTTCGCATGTTTGCGTGTTTCTAAACAAAGGAAATAAAATACAATAAATCAACTGCTGTCTGTGGCATTACTACTAAATTCCCACCACACTGAGCACTATACTAATCACTTATACACATCTGAGGTAGTTAAACTAGCATTACATTGGCAGCATGTGAGCAAGGCAGGTTTGACACAATCTACCAAATAACTACAGGATAATACAAAATACACCAAAATATGCATCAATATTCACTTGACTCAACCAAAACTACAATATTTGGTCACTTACGTTAGTCATTTATGCACACAAACACCAGGATTACTTTGGATGAAGGAAACTTTCTGAAGTCAGATAACTCTGAATCATGGCATCTGAACTAACAATGATGGAGGAATACGTGATGTCACATCCTGAAACTACCATGTCAAAATCATAAGGCTGAACTCAGGAAGTGCATTAAATAAACAGGGAAAACCACTTGTAAACCTAAAAGTCCATAGCCTTTTCTACAATAAGTCAATGGGAATATGTATTTTTTGGCCCAAATAACATCACAGACTAGAACAGAAGTGTAGTCCCACTGTTTGGCCAATACGAACATTCACTTTAACAGCAGGCTGTCTTCTTGGGGGCTTGGTACAATATCACAAGAAGTCCTAATTTATGGCTCAAAGTAATAACGTCTACCATTACCAAACCAAAACAGCAAAAGGGTGGCAGTTTAGTTTTTCTGGTACCTATCGCTAGCTATTAGTAGCTATCCAAAGATAACAAAGAGAATCAATGGGAGTTCTTTGAAGTAACTGTCCCAAGCTGTGAAAAAAGTATACACTTTGACAAACAAAATGATCGTTGCTGGGCTCTGAGAATATGGAAAGTGACCAGTTGTCTAAGGGAAAGCAGCACCAAAAACCATACCACTTGGATACACTAGGGGGAAATGTGGAAAATGTGCCCCTTTAAAGGTGCAACTGATAAAGATTACAGTATAAAGTGGTCTAGTGGTCCCCGTAGAAGTGGCTATTCTATTAGGCAAGCCAAGACAAGGTAAACCAGTGATGTAAAAGCCAACACTTATTTGAATTTATTCGAAGACAGAGGCAAAAAGGCATGTCTTCAACTTTGATTTAAAAGAAGTGAGAGTTTCAGCGCATCTGCGAGCATAAAAACTGAATGGAGCTTAAAAACTCAAGGCTGCTTCTCCACAGTATATTTGAACACAGAAAGCAAATCCGTCCAAGAAGACTTGATGGTTCTGGATGGTTCATAATGTAGCGGAAGATCAAAAATGTATTTTTGGTATAAACCATTCAGGGCTTTGAAAACAAGCTGTAGAAGTCAATTTTCTGACAATTTTCTGGAATTTCATAGTGAATCGGTTGATCATAAGTGAGTACACTCTGTACTCACCTTGCGATTCAATGGCCTTTCGGATGGTGATTATTCTTTAGAAATATTTATTGATAGAACAAAGTGGTTGCATTATGTAATGTGGAGGTATAGCATCCAGTACACCACAGAAATGTTATACCATTACTTGAAAATGGTTATCATAGAGAATCAATCACATATCAAGGACTCAAGGCATCGCTAGGCAACAGTCATGAGTCCGTGTTTACTTCCTTTGAGCTCATGTCATTGCAATATTCATTGCAACTTAATTATATGTATATCAGAATCAGAAATACTTTATTTATCCCAAACTTGGATTTCATTTTTATTTATTATTTTTATTTTTTTGTTGCAGCAGCCAAATACAAAATAAGCAAAACAAATAACAAATAATTGGAACTAAAGACTAAAAATAAAGATGAATAAAAATGTGTAAAAATGAGAACTATACAAATGTACCAATAAGGCAATGAAATGGAATATTAAATCAGTATAATGTAAATGTACAATGTTAAGTGTGAAGGTGTGCATGTTAACTCCAGTTAACAAGAGAGGCTACGGAGCAGTGTGTTGTCTGCCAGTCAGAGGGGAATTATTGTACAGAGTTATGGCAGTGGGCAGGAATGTTCTCCTGTACCTGTCCTTGTGACAGCGGAGCTGGAGCAGTCTGTTGGAGAAGGATCTCTGCTGTCTGTCCAGCTGCAGGTGGAGAGGGTGGGTGGGGTTATCCTTGATGGACAACAGCTTGTTGAGAGTCTTCCTCTCCACCACAGCGTCAAAATTGTCCAGTTTGATGCCGATGACCGAGCCAGCTTTCCTGATCAGTTTATTGATTCTGCTGGTGTCACCGGCCTTAATGCTGCCCTCCCCCCCCCAACAACAGACTGGTAGATGATCTCCAAGATCTTGCTGTACACATTGAAGGATCTCAGCTTCCTCAGGAAATAGAATCGGCTCATCCCCTTCTTGTAAACAGAGTCAGTGTTGGCCCTCTTAAAATCGTTTACATGTTTGTTTTATAATTATGTATATTTATGTATGCACCAAAAACACCATGACAAATACATTGTATGTGTTAACCTACTTGGCAATAAACCTGATTCTGATCAACATTTGGTCCACATGGACAAACTACTACTTAATGCTTTTAGATTACATAAGAAAGAGACAAAACGATAACCGTAAAAATGTAATTATACAAGATCCATCCTGCGTAATGAATAGTTTTACTTTAAGTATATTTAGTTTATAATACGTCTGTACTTTATTCTGAAATTAGCCCATTGTGCAGATGAGTACTGTAACTTGTTTTACTTTACATTTTAATGCTAATTGAATCTGAGTTTTTTTTCTCAGGTTGAAAATATTGAAAGGCTTGGCTTCACAACATTACATGTGTTTGTTTGTTTGCGGTTTAAAGTCGCTGACAAGCCTCAGATTGTCGGATCATTAGATAGGAACAAGCCCTGTGGGCACTTGGCAGCCTACTGGAGCTTGTAATGTTTTGGCAGTCAGTGGATCACTTGAATTACAACACTGTAGGCATCCTCAAACACATCTTTAAATCCTTATCTCTGTTCTTGCAAAAGAGGATTGAGTATTTATTTTTGGGTTTAGCTTGTTGTTGATGAGTGTGAAAGTGTACCTCTTTTTGGGGAATTCATAAAGAGCTCTGATTGGACAGATTCAAGGAGAGAGGACAACATCTAGATCCTGCTGTGAGATTAAGAGATGATTATTAAATATCTCTTGAATAATGTCATCTTAATTCGGCTCAATGTAACCCAGAAATGTCAAGCAGTGTCGCCCTTTTGATAGAGGCATCAGGTCAGAACCTTTCATATGCGTTAATGCAAAGGGCAGTTTGGAAAATAAATATTTTGTATGTTTAAATGGATGGACTTCTTGCTTTTGCAATTTACACATTTTAATCAGCTCTTTAAAAATGATTACGGTTGAATCTCCTCAAAGGAATACCTTTTCTCTCAAATAATTGTTATCCAATATGTGACCTAGAAAGCCTGGTCAAATATTGTTCCTGTTTAAGGAAAACAGCATTTTATTTTTTCTCCATAATTAACTTTTGTGTCTCATAAAGCCAGATAAGGATGAAAAACATCCTTTAAAGTATATAGATACATACAAAATAATTAGAAACCACATATATACTGCCTTTAAAACTGACTACAAAATAACAGTAGAACTAGTTCCGTTTTTGAGCTCAGCAGCAATGTAGCAGTCTGATTTTGAAGGCTATTCTGGCTGTGAATGTAGTTCAATCAGGGGTGCCTGCTGATAACAACATATTTATGGACAATAGTTATGTGCAGAAGACGATAAAAATGTGAATTGCATTTGGAAGTTAGACCCTTTGAGATACCATGTATCTTAAGGTGGAGGTGCAGCAGTAGGTAGGATAGGAAACTTAGAAACTGGATGATGATGATGATGATGATGATGATGATGATGATGATGATGATGATGATGGGATGAAGAGGAGTGGACTTTTGATGAGCTTAACCTCTGCAGTGAAGGTGGATCAGGCAAATGACAGATGATTGCAAGAGAGAGGAGGACGCATTTTAAGATAGACTAGCTTTTGGACATTGAGGCATCATGTGGTTGGTTAACTAAAAGAGTTAGTATGATTAGCCTATCAGAGCTGAGCATACAGTAGGGGGTCTTTCTGATTGAAATTGCACCGAACTTCATTAAGTGACATTCATATAGCAACCACAGTCCCTGCAGTGTATATACAGTCCCTGCAGTGTATATACAGTCCCTGCAGTGTATATGCATATGCATGTATATATAAATACACACACACACTGCAGGGGAAAGATGGGTTTTCAGGCATAACATCAATGATCGGAGAGGGAGTCACTTTAAAAAAAATTAAAGTGTGATGTGGACAATTTGTTTGCTGTCTATTTCTTATAAATTATACATGTTGTGTTAAAGCTTCCTGAAAAGCTGTGAATTAGAAAAATGAGTAATTATTCAGATCTGGAAGAACTCTTTGGAAGATTCATTTGATGTAGAGTGAAATTAAAAAAGAAGGGTAACTTTGTGATGGTTGAGTGAGAGCAGCAGAGTTGTGTTTGTGTCAGCACAAACTAATAAATGCTATCTGAGGTAACTTGTACGTACGTCCTTAAGGCACAAGCTTTACATCTTATTACCGTACAGTTCTTTGCATTTCAATGCATGTGCAGTATTTGTTTTTCTTCTTTGTCTTCTGGTTGCTTTTGTTTAATCCGCAGCACTTGAAAATATGGCTTTTTCCTGCTAAAAGTGCAGAATGTACATGATGGTAGAAAGAAACAGTTGGAAATGTCACTTGAGATTTTATGCTTTGCTACTGCATATCAAATGATGTGGAGCTCATTTAGATTTAAAGAAACGGTAAGTTAATTCCATGTTTCTATAATTGATAATACTTAACTTCCACTTCCGATGCACAACAATAAAGCCATTGTATTTAGATGTTTTTGTCTTCATGGATGTAAATATAAACTCAGAACAAAGACATAGATACACTTATACAAACTGTTTCACAATTATTCACTAAAACAGTTGCAGTTTTTGTCAATCTCTAATAGCCATAGCCAGGCGGACATTTCATACTTTTAGCAGTACTATCCAAATTAATTTAATTGTAATAATTAGTAATGTTGCATGGATAATATAGCAGAACCAGGGAATGGTATATCCTGTGTATACCCTTAAGAGCATACTGGTATACTAGCTAGTTTGAATGTTAACCAGCTTTTATCTATAAATTATAATCTTTAAAAACCTAGGGCCGTTTTTACTCAACATTTTCAACGACAGCTAATGATAGCTATCAGCCATTGACATTTAAGTGAGATTTAAATTAAGATTTAATTATCTCAGTGCATGATTGAATATATGCACATATTAACATACAGAACAAAAAAAAGAGTAATGCCATGATTAAATAAAGAGTTCCTGCAGACTACGATGGCAAATCACTGAAGCAAACCAAAGAACCCCTTCAAAATAAATGAATGTAAAGTATGTTATCTAATCTTGAATGTTTGATGGAAAAAGTAGTTTATTTTGGTTGTAGAGTCCTTTTTAAATAGGTCAATGCCACACATACAGTATGCACTACGGAAAACAACAGAACAAAAATACAAATTGTAAGTCTGGTCTGAAAGATTGCATTCAGTCTTCTCCAAAAATAAGCCTTGACAAAGTTCCAGCTGATCTGTTATAATCTGCTGAAAAGTAATGTCAATGTCACAGCCTTGCATAGAAACAGTCACTTTTATTGGGTGGCACTAATCTGAATAAAGCTCCAGATTTCTATGTTCTAATCTGTGAGAACTGCAAATGCGTTTTGATCATGGAAATCATTCTTGGCAAGATACATTTAGCACTCATTTTCCAATTTATATAAATTCAGGAATAGACATTAGCATGTAAAATTGGAGATGTTTGAACTGGATCAATCTCACAAATCACAAAACCAAGTCGTGCCCACTTCATTTGAAACACAAGCCAGAGAAAACACATCCTCAGAGCGTGATACAAGAATTTATAATCATACGGGTTTATTGCTGTGCTACTGTGACAGGGAATTTCCCCCCCAGGGTTACGAAAAACTTAATAATCACTAAAACTGCTTTGGAGGAACAAATGGCTTAACAGCAGAGTATTCCTCATCCACTGAATCAAAAGAGATCAAAATAAGTGAACACACAAAAGACTGCTAAATATAAAATTCCAAGTCACCACTCTTCTAATGCACTGTGCCATTATTGCTTTCAATTGAATCTGTTTAAATTGCTTCTTAAATGTGAAAACAATCATTTATCCAGTAAGACACGGACTGCATACAATGAAAGGACTGCTAGTTGATTTACTTTTATAAGCTGCTTGTTTTTCCGTGTTTTTTTATTAGATGCTTTGGCCTCTTTTATTCAATATGTCAGTCGTAAGGATGTAGGAAGGGATGAATAGAGGAAGTAATGTAGGGAGGGTTAAAGAGATGTAGGGTGGGATGAACGGATAAAGGAATGTAGAGAGGGATGAAGGGGTGAATGGATAAAGGGATGTAGAGAGGGTTGAAGGGATGAAGGGATGCAGGAAGGGATGAATAGATGAAGTAATGTAGGGAGGGTTGAAGAGATGTAGGGTGGGATGAACGGATAAAGGAATGTAGAGAGGGATGAAGGGGTGAATGGATAAAGGGATGTAGGGAGGGATGAAGGGATGAGGGGATGCAGGAAGGGATGAATAGATGAAGTAATGTAGGGAGGGTTGAAGAGATGTAGGGTGGGATGAATGGATAAAGGAATGTAGAGAGGGATGAAGGGGTGAATGGATAAAGGGATGTAGGGAAGGATGAAGGGATGCAGGAAGGGATGAATAGATGAAGGAATGTAGGGAGGGATGAAGGGATGTAAGAAGGGATGAATGGATGTGGGGATGTAGTGGGGGATGAAGATATGTAGGGAGGTGTGAAGCGATGTTGGGAGTGACTGAATTGGGATGTACAGTAGGAAGGGAGGATGAAGGTATGTTGGGAGTGACTGATGAGGGATATACAGTAGGAAGGGAGGGATGAAGGGATGTTGGGAGTGAGTGAATGGGGATGTACAGTAGGAAGGGAGGGATGAAGGGATGTTGGGAGTGACTGATGAGGGATGTACAGTAGGAAGGGAGGGATGAAGGGATGTTGGGAGTGAGTGAATGGGGATGTACAGTGGGAAGGGAGGGAGGATTAACTTATTTTAAATCCATGTGTGCTCAGATGAGCTGAAGTAACAAAAAGCCTTCACAGAACAAAGCTAAACACTCAGATCATAAATGGTGTTATTGACAGAGGTGTGTGTGAACAGGAGATTTTAATCACAAAGGGTAGCTCCCCCTCACTCACATAAGAACGTATACTGTATATGGTTACCAATCTTTGGTATATGTTTGCTTCTACAGATAATACAGATTGATAGAGGGGAAAACAGTATAACCTTCGCTTAATACAAGCTGACAATTCAACCACATGATCACAAGCAAGGTTTTCATCTTGGTGTTCTTTCTTTTGCAATAAACAATTCCTCACTGTCTAACGGTGTAGTGATGATCAAAGAGTAAGGCACAATGAAAACACAGATTGATGTTTGTTGCACATAGAGATGGGTTTTTTTCTTCTTTTACCCAATTAGATGTGCCCACGGCCACTGTTATTCTCATCTACTGAAACAAATTGTATACCACAAATGCTTGTCTTGTTGCTGTGAAGATCTCTGAGCTCATTAATATACATATTGTCTTATATCAGTGTTGTTGACAGCAATGGCTCACATATAACCACATGGTGCAATAATTTTAAGTGTCAGTTTATGTCTTGGCAGATGCATGAATAATATTTAGTTTGATTTCTTTGAAATGAACTTGTCTGACCAATGGAATTACAGAGATGTATTTCCCTAATGTGACAATGTGTCTTCTGTATCCATCACCAACCAAGACGTATTACATTCTCATCACATTCTAATGACCAAATACCAATATGCACAGCTTTTCCTTGGACTTATGAGTAGATCTATCTGGTACACAAACAAACACCGCTAAATACACATTGTCTGCGGCATTTTGTGAGATTAAAGAACACAGAAATATGTATACAGAAGTGAACGGTTGGTAAAGGCTTACGTTCTCCCAGCTATGGCATAATTTAAATCGATGAGGAATTGAGGAATGCAAAAAATGTAATAAAAAGACATCATTAATGAGGATTATTCTCTAAACCGGATCAGACTATAATGTATGTAACAGGAAAATCATGAGATAATTAGAAAGAAGTGTATCCTGACTGTAGATATATATATATATACTTTGAGAATGTAGGTTTTGCACCATTTACATGCACAAAAACCCATACAACACACTTGAGGAAAGGGAAACACACCCAAAACAACATTTCTACTAGGGGAAAACACTAGATGGACACAGAAGAATATACACAGGGGACATTTTTATTCTGCATTTGAGGCACCCTAGTGTTACAAGCAGTGGACTGCCATTTTTTACGGCACCCTGGGAGCTGTGTGGAGAACATAACACTTGGTATTTTCGGGGACTTGAACTGGTAACCTTCCATTTCCCAAGTCAAGTCCCTACGGACTTTGCCAGCACCACCCAACAACAGAAGTAGTTTGATTTTAAATACACTGACAGTCAGTTGTAAATTAATGTTACACATCCACCTGACATAAGACCTGTGCGACTGCTTGTACATGTGATGGATGCCTTTGAGCAGGTGTCGACCCAAAGAACATGAAGAAAAGCTACAAAAGGGGATCAGACAAAAGACAGACACAAAGCAATGAAGAAGAAACTTGGGCAACAATGGAGTCTCCTGCAGTGGACCTCATTATTATTTTGTCACGACAGCAAGTCATGCCCTTAAGTTACACTACAGACGCACCTGTCAGCACTGTTCACTCGCCGTTAGGGAGCCATTATGTTTCCGACTTTATTAAGAACTTGTACAGCAGTGAGTTGTTGTTTTGATTACTGTTATAAACCCCAGCAGGTATGAACTACTTGCATTCAACTGGGAGTTAAAGATCTGAAAAGCCATGATTTATTCTTTGCTCAAAGTGGAAAATGATGGATGCATTGTTTTCTAGGTAATGGGAATGTAGACGATACCGTACTCGCCCACACTAGCACAAAGAGAACAATTGTTTGCATCTACTTTATGTCTCAGCAAACACTAAAACATCCTTGAATCATTTTGTTAATGCCTCATCTAGACTTGCACATAACCCTTTACCTCCATTTTATATCTTTTGGATAAACATTAACCTTAAAATCAGGTTTTGTTTCACAAGACATAATACTGAAAAAGTTAACAATTTTCGATGTGAAATAGTCCCATTAGTCCCATTGCTCAAATTGAGCAACCAGTCACAAGCATCCTTCAAGGCAAAATCGTCAAACTGTAAGTATCATCATTCATTGCCTACAAAAATAACCCCTTGCAATTGAAGTGCATTAAGCAGGTGAAAGCTGGAATGAATAACTAAGCCTTGTGAACTGTAAAGATGGTTCAATCAAGCACATTGTGGGGATGATTTCATTTAATTGAGGTTGTGAATTAGAAATCATGCACACAAGGTAGTGTCTTAGGCACACCATTTAATCAAAACGTAGAGGTTCATTTCTGTTTCATTAGTTTTAGGTAACAAATACATATCTTGGTAAATTGTGGCATCAATATATTTTCTCTTAAAGGCCACCCCAGGACTCCATAGACTAAGCCGCTCGTGTCAGTGCACATTCAGTTTAAACAAGAAAAAAAAGCAGTGTTTTGAAGACCACTTAAATGAAAAATGATCAGAAATGCAAGGCTAAGGAAGACAATGTGATATATCTTATTACCAACTGGCTGTATTTAAAAAAGGCCCTAAACCAAAGTCATTACTCAAAGTTTAAAACCTCACTGGAAATCTGAAAATGTTGGATGGTGTGTAATACACTGAACAATGCAACCATGATTAATGTTCACTTATCCCCAGTAAACATATCCTTATTTGAAAGCCTGGAGGGAATAACAATCTCAATAAAAATGAAACACAACACCAAGATGAATCTCATTAAACTATTACTTTAGGCACTAGTGTTGTTTATTGAGGATGGTAAATATACCGGTATGCAGTAATACACTTACATTACGTTGGGAGGAAATAGGCAGAGAGAAAGAGAAAATGCACAATCTAAGAAAGCATTGTAGTGTGCAGACAATACCATTGGTCAGGAGTTCGTCTATCTCACAGATCGACATCCGCTAATGTTTAGGAGGCAGAGAAATGGAGGGACGCTATTTGTTTCAATATTAAATGCGATAAAAAGCTATAGTTCTGAATATAATAGACCTATCTTGGACAGCTGATGTAATCTAAATAAAAAGGGTCCTGCTGACTGCAGATAAATGTGTCCCTCACTGATTCTTTAGCCATGCAGCAAGGGGGATGAAAAGGTATTCATTCAAATAATAAACGGACGTAAATAAGTGGAATTGAATCCAAATCCGTGACTCAGTGTGAACAGCACAAATCACATGGAATCCGATTTTTTTCAAATCCGATTTGGGCTACTTTTATATGTGGTCCTAAATCGGACACAGGTCTGATGTTTTACAATGCGACCTTAGTCTGAACAGTGATGTCACAATTAATGCGACTTTTACCTCATTCTAAAGCGACAATCGTCATCAATCTGCGCCGGTGGGGCGGAAGTCACTCGGACGCGGTGATTACAAACATGGGAGACGGTTGCGATGGAGGTACACAGTGGAGGGACAGTGAGGTTTTAGACTCCATAAGTATCACAATCCCACCACTCCTAGCTCCGACTCCGCATCCAAACACACCTCCTCGTACAGACGTATTAGCCAGTGCTCCACAAAAAGCCATTAACAGTTTTGCTCTCTTTCTTCTCATCCTTCTCGTTATCGTCTGCTCATAACTTCGCCAGCTTCCACTGCGCAACTACTTAGAATGAAACCGTAAACGCTGACTTCAGTAGCAATCATGTTTACTTCCGTACACCTGGTGATGTCTGCGTTATTGTTCTTCTGCGCATGCGGGTCAGTTCAGGACCGTGAGCAGTTCACACTGGGGTCTGATGTAGGCAGCCACATTTAAAAAATAATATCAACAGCCAAACAAAAAACTCGGCTCTGAGCAAAAAATCCGATTTGAGCATTAAGACCTGCAGTGTGAACGCGGCCTTAAATTCTGTCTTTATTGAGACAGATTCAGCTGGGAGCACAGGTAAGCTGATTTGGTGGGGGTTGCTTGCTGGTGGGTTGAAATGGAGGAGGGGGTTGTGGAAAAGTACTGGGGTGCAGCAGGCAGTGAGAGAAGCAGTCTGTGACACTGCACTATTAGAGGTTGCAGAGAAGTTTTGAGTACAAACCTTGGAAAATAGCAATATTTTAGGTTTGCAATACGTACACTTTGTGACCTTAGATTTTAGACATGCTGTCCCAGTCCAAACTGAATCATCTACATTGCCTACACTTTTTTGAATTCTCATAAATATTGTTAATGGCGGGGTGGTTGCTAGTGAAACAGACAAAATGCTAATTAAATAGGGAATATTTTGTACCAGGAAGAGACAGAACCGCTGTGTGTTTTTGTCGTCCTTACTGTCCTCAGTTACTTAAGTGACTTGCTGAAAGACTGCTGATGGAAAATCACTTTTTAGCTATGGAACAATGCAACCATTTATGTAGAAGTATGTGCATAGTCCCTCAGAAATAAATCTCAGAAAAAGAAGTCCCAACCTATATATATTTTTTATTATCAGAGAACAAGTGGGTCGGAAGCAGAGGCTAAGTGAAAAATGTATTACAGTTTAACGAGGGATAATGGGGTTGTGCAAATACATAAATCTATATTTTTCTGGCAGAACAATGTCTAAGTGAATTCCATTTGGTCTGATCGCAATCCCTGGAAAAAAAAAGTAATGAGATGTTTATAATGAGGAATGAGGGAAACATGTAATTATAAACTGAACTCTGATACAGGCATGCAGTGTTTTGCAGTTTGCATTGATTCATGTTATTGTTAATAACAATGTGCTATTGGAAAGCGGACATATGTTTTCTCACTGAGTTCTAGGACAGAATGTGTGGAAGAGATCATTCTAATACCTCGGATAGCTTGAGGTAATTTACAAAATATGATATTTCAAGTGAATCATTTCCCCTGGAGTTTCATCCTTTTAAAGTGAAGTTATATTAATTCACTCCTCTCTTATTCTCTTTAATGTAGTAAGTAATAATGACCTGTTGGCCTATTAAGGGGTATTTTTTTCTTTCTGACATTGTTAAATAGCAGTCTTGAAGGATATATTTTACCATTGTGGTTATAAGACTCTAATCATCTTTACTTCTTAGTTTCTCACCCAATAAAAGAGCCCTTAAGCAGGTCCTCTGCATAATTATGCTGAAGACAAGGTGTGTTTCAAGGTTTCAAGGTTGTATTGTTCATATGCACAGCATATACAACGTATATGTTGGCAATGAAAATCTTATATACCATGCTCCTCCAACAACTCAACATACATGGTGCAAATAAGATAAATAAAATAGTGCAAAAAGAGAGAAGAATATTTACAATAACGACA